>NC_140991.1:276266828-276776828 GCF_052327205.1 Somniosus microcephalus | reverse complement strand
GCTAGTTTAGAGCCACTTAGGAATGAATTTCAGCTCAGCTTCTGCGTTTGATAGCTGACCCATGGGCTGCACGCTGGTCGTGCACCATGTCTGTCAAGCTGAGGCGCGAGTTCAGTGGCCATTGAATCAGCTGTTGAGTTGACAGTGTGTACAGTAAAAGCTCCCACCATACAGAGATATCTTCCCTCAGCCACAAACTCTTCCTCACTGCATTTCCACAACAGATTCAACATGCTGCAAATCTTTACACAGGTCTCCATCCAGTCTGCCCTCATTAACAATGTTCCTCTAATTTTTATTCGTACTGAGTGTGCCACGAACTCCTCCGAGCTACTTTTTTGTCTCTGGGCAAATTTTACAACAACAACTACTTTCATTCACCTGAGCCCAATGGATAACCAAGGGATGGAGTCTGGGATTGTTTAGAGCGAGTCCTAGCAATCGTGCGCACCCTGAGCAATATTGTGAGTGCTAGGGAAGGATTCAAAGACATTGACAGACATTGCTGCATGCTGCCGCTCTGCCTTGATACCACTGCCCCTCGAGTCTTTGGCTCAATTCTCCCTGAACTACACCACAAAGCAACCTATTGAATCACAGAGAATAGCACAACACAGAAGGAGGCCAATCGGCCCATCGAGTCTGTGCCTGCTCTCTCTCGCAGAGCAATCCAGTTTGTCTCACTCCCCCGCTTTTTCCCTATATCCCTGCAATTTTTTCTCCTCCAAGTAGTTTTCCTGTTGAATTCCCTCAAGCAGTGCATTCCAAATCCTCACCAGTCGTTGCGTGAAAAAGTTTTTCCTCCTGTCGCCTCTGGTTCTTTTGCCAATCGCCTTAAACCTGTGGCCTCTGGTTATCGAGCCTTCAGCCATTGGATAGTTTCTCTTTATTTACTCTATCTGAGCCCGTCATGATTCGAAACACCTCAATCAAATCTCCTCTTGGCCTTCTCTGCTCCAAGGAGAACAACCCCAGCTTCTCCAGTCTGTCCACTTATTATTCTGCATGCAACTTAACATATATTATGGCCCAGAAATTCGGGTCTCCACGGGTGAGTACACACGGGGTACTCACCCATAAGCCCAATGGAAGTGCCGGTTTCCTGCATGCACTGCGCATGCGCGGGAAACCGGCACTTCTGATCCCCTGAACGAAGGGGTTCAGGGGTCGAATGCGTGCACGGGAGAGGCTGCGCGTGCGCATCGAACTTAGTTTTTTTTTACAGGTTTTCCCGGGAGGGTAAGTCTCCAGAAGTTAGACATGTAAAAAGCAGGCAGGCCTGCTTTTTACAAGGTAAGTGGTGAATTCATTAAAATTAAAACATTTTTTCCACAGGTTTATTATTTTTAAATACTTTATAGCAAGGTAAGTTTATTTTTAGCCCCGTTAGAAAGTAAAATTATTTTTTTCAAAAATTTAAATTATTGTTTAAAATAGTTATTTCATGTAAGTTATAGTTTATTTAAAAAAGTGTTGTTTTTTTTAAATTTATTTGAAGATTTAGTGCTGTTTTGGGGCCGTAATATTTATAAGTTTTGACAGCTCTTCCTGTCAATGTTATGAATGGAGCATTCCCTGCTCCGATTGGCTACCCATGGCCCACATGATCCCAGGGGATGCATCGAACTAACTACGCCCCTGGGATATGCAAGCACTGCGCGCCGGCAGCTGGACCAGGCCCCGGATCGGAATTCCAGGGGGGCCCAGAGCTCAACGGCCGGCGCGCAAGCTAAGTACAGTTCGGGGGCTTACACCCGCGGGAAGCCCCCGACCCAAATTTCTGGGCAAATATTTGTCATTAGACCTGTCAATACCCTGTTAACTTGTCTCCTTTAATACGTAATGTTCACTCACTCTTTTTAGTTTTGTTGAGCGGAAAGACCCTTTCAGTCCAGCTGGCCAGCCCTGAAGTTCCAAAAATAAAATCCTGTCCTGTTAAGTGCTGATGATTCAAACCTCAGGATTTCTAATGAGCGATTTTTGAGGCAGAGAGAGAGGGAGAGAGAGAAGGAAGTGAGAGAGCGAAAGCGAGAGAGGGAAGAGAGGAAGAGAGGGAGAGAGAGAAGAAAGTGAGAGAGCGAAAGCGAGAGAGGGAAGAGAGGAAGAGAGGGAGAGAGAGAAGAAAGTGAGAGAGCGAGAGAAGGAAGAGAGAGTGAGGGAGAGAGGGGAGAGGGAGAGAGAGAAGAGGAAGTGAGAGAGCAAGAGAGAGAGAGAAGGAAGTGAGAGAGCGAGAGAGAGAGGGAAGTGAGAGAGCGAGAGAGAAGGAAGTGAGAGGGGGCGAGAGAGAGAGAGAAACTGGTGTCAACAGAGATCACCACCCTTGTCTTGACAAAGGGTTTTCACCCGAAACATTGACTCTATTTTCTCTCCACGGATGTTGCCTGGCCTGCTGAGTTTTTCCAGCATTTTCTGTTGTTATTTTGAGATCACTACCCTGCCTGCTCAGCTACTGCAATCCACACACACTAACCCCTACCCTGATATTGGCCCAGAGCCTGCTCACCTCCTCCAATCCACACACACAGACTCCTACCCTGCCATTGGCCCAGAGCCTGCTCACCTCCTCCAATCCACAGACAAAGCAGTTTCCAAAGACTGACAGGAAAAACGAACGGAACAATGGGTAATTGGTGTGCCTTCAATAACCACAAAATTAGAAGTTATAGACTTTAACAAGTTGGCTTTTAATCACTAAGATCAGAGCTAACATCTCAACACACTGACTGGCTCACAGGAATGAGTCAGAGAAGTCAGGGAAGAGGAAGTGAAACTATACACCGTGTGGGGGAGGGTAATATACATGAGTGCAAAACGAATACAGGCAAGACAAGCAGATTTCATTACATTCACCCCTTCTTTAGATTTAGTCCATCGGGGTGATGTTTCTTAAAAGTTGGTATAAGTGAGTCTGTCAGGAGGTTTTGCGCTTCTCAGTGATCGGCGCAAAGCCGGTTGGGGTGCCTCTAGGGGAGTGGGTTCTGGTTCCTCCGCTGTCCGGGCCTCCGCAGTGTCTTCCAGGTTATCTGCAGTGTCCTCCAGGTTAAAGTTGGGTATTGATACCTCTGGGCGTCCTGTCTCTTTTTGGTGTAGGTCTTCCTCGGGTAGTCTCTCATCGTTCTCTCCGCTCCCCGAGGGAGCGAGGTCTTTTATGGAAACAGTGTCCTCTCGCCCGTCAGAGTATTCGATATAGGCATACTGAGGGTTTGCATGGAGGAGCTGTACCTTTTCCACAAGGGGGTCCGTTTTATGGCCTCTCACGTGCTTCCGCAATAGTACTGTCCCCGGAGACGTCAGCCACGCGGGTAGAGATATGCCCGAGGTGGATTTCCGGGGGAAAACGAACATCTTTTCATGAGGGGTAGCGTTAGTGGCTGTACATAACAGAGACCTTATGGAGCGGAGCACGTCTGGGAGGACTTCCTGCCAGCGGGAGGTCGGAAGGCCTTTTGACTTTAAGGCTAATGTGACAGCCTTCCAAACAGTAGCATTCTCCCTTTCCACTTGCCCATTACCCCAGGGGTTGTAGCTAGTGGTTCTGCTAGTGGCTATCCCCTTTGAGAGCAAGAACTGGCGCAGTTCGTCACTCATAAATGATGTCCCCCTATCGCTGCGTATGTAGTTCGGCATGTCAAACATGCAGAATAGATTACAGAGACACTTGATGACCGTGGCACTGGTCATGTCTGGGCAGGGAATGGCGAAGGGGAAGCGGGAATATTCATCGATGATATTGAGGAAGTATACATTACGGTCGGCAGAGGGAAGGGGTCCCTTGAAGTCCAGACTTAGGCGCTCGAAAGGCCGTGTGGCTTTGATAAGGTGTGCACGGTCAGGCCTGTAGAAACGAGGCTTGCATTCCGCACAGGTGCGGCAGGCTCTGGTCATTGCCCTGACCTCCTCGATGGAGTGGGGCAGATTGCGGGACTTTATAAAATGGTATAGTCGGGTGACCCCTGGGTGACAGAGGTCGTTGTGGAGACCCTGTAATTTGTCCGTATGAATGCTGGCACACATTCCCCGCGATAGGGCGTCTGGGGGTTCATTAAGGGCTCCCGGCCTGTACATAATATCATAGTCAAACGTGGATAGTTCGATCCTCCACCTGAGTATTTTGTCATTCTTGATTTGATGCTTCAGCAGAATGTGGATCCAAGTCCAGACGCTCTGGTTTTAGGAGTCGATCCATCCTAGTATTCTTTAGTGATTAAAATTGATGTGCCTTCAATAACCGCAAAACTAGAAGTTATAGACTTTAACAAGTTGGCTTTTAATCACTAAGGTCAGAGCTAACATCTCAACACACTGACTGGCTCACAGGAATGAGTCAGAGAAGTCAGGGAAGAGGAAGTGAAACTATACACCATGTGGGGGAGGGTAATATACATGAGTGCAAAACGAATACAGGCAAGACAAGCAGATTTCATTACAGTAATCTTTAAGGAGGAGATGTTCCAAGTACAGGCTAGGTACATTCTGACAAGAGGGAAGGGTATGGGAACCAAAGCAAGGGCTCCTTGGATAACGAGGGAGATAGAGAAGACAATGAAACAATAAAAAGGGTATATGATGTATGTCAGGTGAATTCTTCAAGGGAGAACCAGGCCAAATACAATAAGTTGGGAGGGGATGTGAAGATGAAAATAAGATTGGCAAAGAGAGAATATGAGAGTAGAATGGCGGTTAACATAAAAGGAACCCAAAAATCTTCTACCGGCATGTAAACAGTAAGCGGGTAGTAAGATGTGGGGTGGGGCCTATTAGAGACACAAAGAAGGTGATATATGCTTAGAGGCGCAGGGCAAGGCTAGAATAATCATTGAGTACTTTGTATCGGTATTTACTCCGGAGTGGATGCTGACAAAATATCGGTAGAAGTGTAAAAGGTAGAAGCAATGGAAGTGGTGAAAATTGATACAGGATGTACTCGAAAGGCTGGGCATGCTTAGAGTGGGTAAGTCGCCTGGTCCAGATGACTTGCATCCCAGGTTGCTAAGGGAATTGGGGGAGGAGATAGCGGAAGGGCATGCCATAATTTTCCAATCTTCCCTAGATGCGGGAGAGGTGCCTGCGGATTGGAAAGTGGCAAATGTGACACCATTGTTCAAGAAAGGGTGTAAGGACAATCCTAGTAACTATAAGCCGGTCAGTTTAACATCAGTGGTGGGTAAAATTTTAGAAACAATATTCAAGGAAAAAATTAATGGGCACTTGGAGAGGTTTAAGCTAATTAAGGACACGGATTTGTAAAAGGCAGATCGTGTTTGATTAATCTAATTGAATTTATTGATGAAGTAACAGGGAGGATTGATGAAGGGAATGCAGTGGATGTTGTCTACATTAATTTTCGGAAGGCACTTGACAAAGTACCACATAGAAGGCTGGTTAATAAAATTGAGGCTCATGAAATAGGTTGGTCAGTGGCAGCTAGGATAAGGAATTGTGACGGGTTTGGATAGGCTAGACGGGGAAAGGCTATTCCCACTAGTTGATGGTAGAAGGACTAGGGGACACAGATTTAAGGTTTTGGGCAAGAGATACAGGGGGATGTGAGGAAAAACTTTTTTATGCAGCGAGTGGTGGTGACCTGGAAGTCGCTGCTGACAGAAGTGGTGGAAGCGGAGACTGGATAGACACTTGAGGGAACTAAGCTTGCAGGAATACAGGGATAGAGCGGGGGAATGGGACTGACTGGATGGCTCTACAGAGAGCTGGCATGGACTCAATGGGCCAAATGGCCTCCTTCTGTGCCGTTATGACTTTGCAGTCAGAGACGATAATTAGCACTAGGCGCTAAACTTTGCACCCGGCCGATAATTGCGCCCCGAACGGGGCGATACCGAATTTTTCCCCCTATGGCTCTATGACACCGACTCCTACCCTGCCATTGGACTAGAGCCTGCTCACCTCCTCCAATCCACAGACACTGGGGGGCGCTAACGGTGCGCTAACAACTTAGCACCTGAGCGCGGCGATTTTAGCGCCGCTCTCGAAATTGACCTGCCGTTTTGCGGTGGCACTAAACACTACCGCCACATCCTCCTGCGCCCAGAGATCGTGACATCATCCAAGCGTGCAATGCCCCGGTAGCAGCCCGGACCGGAAATTGAGTTGCAGCCTCTGCCTTAGCGCCTGCTGCTAGGAACTAAAGGTAGAGGGGGATTATTTGCAGTCGGCAAGGAGCTGGGGGAGCGTTATTTAAAGGCATGCTCTTCCTGCTTTTTCTTGTCAGCAAAATCTTTGGCATACGCAGGTTGAGAGGGAGGGAGATGTCTGGAGAGATTTAACACTAAGGAGTTTTGGTCCTGAGCAACACTTTTCAGGTTCCATTTCTCTGAGCTTCATATTTACCACATTTAGAAGATTTTATGGGGGCTGCACTAACTCGGGGCCTCGTCCTCCAGCTTCACTTTCGGAGGCAGCAGAGGCGCAGAGAGAGAGAGTGGCAAATGTGGCCAGAGGGAGGATGGCCAACAGGCCTCTGCACAGGAGACCTTACCCTCCCAGGGTATTCCGGGAGCAATTCTCCTATATCCATTTGTCTGAGGAGCAGTGTTTCCTAAGGCTGCGCTTCAGCAAGGAGGTGGTCACTGAACTCTGCCACCTCCTGCAACCTCAGCTCAGGACCAGGACATCTCTGTCGGTGGCAGCGAAAGTGACGGTGGCTCTGAATTTCTATGCCAATGGCTCCTTCCAGACTTCAACTGGGGACATAGTGAATATCTCCCAGTTCGCTGTCCATTGCTGCATCATCCAGGAGGTCACAAATGCTCTGTACAAAAGGAGAATGGAGTATATCTCATTCCCCTTGACCCGAGACAAACTATGTGAACGCGCACAAAAGCAAAATACTGCGGATGCTGGAAATCTGAAATAACAACAGAAAACGCTGGAAAAGCTCAGCAGGCCAGGCAGCATCCATGGAGAGAGAAACAGGGTTAACGTTTCAGGTCAAAGACCTTTCATCAGAACTGGAAAAAAGCAGGAAATGGAACAGATTTTAAAGCAAGTTTAGGGGCTGGGAAATGGGGGAGGGGATGACAAACGGAAATCCCGTCGGAGAGAAGAGCAGAACTTCTTCAAGGTGGGCATTCCTAGAAGAGAGGTGGCAGTGAACCAAACACTAATACAATAGCAAAATACTGCGGATGCTGGAAATCTGAAATAACAACCGAAAACGCTGGAAAAACTCAGCAGGAACGCACATGTGGCTTCGCTAGGATAGCCGGCTTCCCCATGGTTCAGGGCCCCATTGACAGCACACATGCGGCATTGCGGGCACCTCATGAAAATGCAGAGGTTTTCCGCAACCACAAAGGCTTCCACTCTCTGAACGTCCAATTGGTGTGCGACTACAGACAGCACATCCTCGCCGTCAATGCCCGCTATCCAGGCAGCAGCCACGATGCATTCATCCTGCGCCAGACTGGTGTCCCAGACCTGTTCCAACCACCGCATCAACCTCGTGGCTGGCTCCTCAGGGACAAGGGTTATCCACTCTGCACCTGGCTGAAGCCACCGCTCTGTAACCCCAACACTCCTGCTGAGCTCCAATACAATGAGAATCATAGCGCCACCAGAAACCTCATTGAACAGACTATCAGCGTCTTGAAGCAATGGTTCCGGTATCTTGACCACTCAGGTGGAGCCCTGCAGTACTCTCCCGAGCGAGTCTCACTTTTCATTGTTGTCTGCTGCATACTTCACAACCTCGCAATTCTGAGGACCCAGCCATTGCCACCAGGGATTGGTGGACCACCTCAGGAGGAGGAAGAGGGAGAGGAGGAGGAGGAGGAGGCGGAGGAGGCGGAGGAGGAGGATGAAGAGGAGGATCAGCAGCACCAATGTGGGAGCGAGGCGCACAATGTTGCCTCTGCAAGAGCCGTCCTTGAACACCTGATAAGACACCGCTTCTGACAAATGACAGAGAAGATGGCTTCTGGGATGAACAAACACATCATCGCAAGCATCCCGCAGCCCCATTGCCGGGCAAAGCTCCAATGAGTCAAATGAGCAAAGTTGTAAATTTCCAATAAAAATTTTTATTTATATGACAAATTTTTGTTTATTCAGGAGAAACAATTAGAAACAAACACAACAATTCATAAACGAACAAAACTCGTTCTTACCACATTGAGATAAGCGTAAACACAGTAAACAAATATATTAAGATGAACATCAAACTTTCCCACAAACAGTCCTCCCATTTATTTACAGATTCCACTGTTGAGCCTTCGAGGGTGACCTCCATCACCTGCGCACTTCCCCCTTCCCACCCTACTGCTCCTCCGTAATAGGGCCCCAGTGGCTGCAGCAAGGCTGGAGGAAGGCTGTTGAATCTCTGAGCCAGAGACTGCAGATGGCCTTGAAGGTCACCCTCGAACAGCTCTGGGCCTGGAGGGCCCAGCTGCAGACTGCACCAACTCTGCATGGGCAGCAGCAGTCTGGGCTGGCTGTGTTACAGGTTGTGGCAAGTGCAATGGTGGAGTGGCGGTGGTGGGAGCAGGCATGCTGTCACCCTGAGAGAGGACAGCACCTTCCTGCTTGCCCGACACACTGCCACTCCGACAGGGCAGAACCTCAGCATCCGGAGCAATCTGCCCGAGCACAGATTGCTGGCCTGCTGCGGCACCATGAGATCCCCGGTGGACTGTGGGTGACCCAGCGAGGGTGGCAGCAGTCAGCGCTTGCGTGGCATCTATCTGAGACTGCATGAGAGCAGTCTGAGATTGGATAGCACCAGCCATTGACTCAATTGCAGCACTAAGCTGTTGCGTTGCCTCGGCCTGTGCTGCAATAGATGCTGCCACCTCACCCATTACACGCAGCATGGGCTCTGGTTCCCCACGGTCTCTCTGCAACCCAACCATCCTCTGCAACGAGGCAAGGATGGGTTCGCGGATTTGTGCACAGATGACAGCTGTGCTGGCAGCGGACTCCTCCATGCTCCTAGCCAGTGCATCCATGCTGTTGGGCACCCTTGCCCATTGCACCCATGAGCTCAGTGTACATGCTCATCGCCTGCGTATTCATTGCTGCTATATCGAGGTCCTCATCCGAGTCCTGTGCAGCACAACTCACGCACCTACTCACCCTCGGGGAGATACCCCCGAGCTTCCCCACCCCCATGGCGTTGCTGCAGCCCGCTGGGTCCAGGAGCTTCACCCTCATCAGACCCTGATCCCCTCCAGGGAAGGCCTGGCCCCGGTGGCTGATGTGTCACTCTCGGGAGACACAGGCGGTGAGGTTCCGGCTTCCTCTTCCTCTTCCTGTGCCGTACTGCTGCCACTGGGAGGCTGAGGGACAGGCTGGTCAGCTGGTGGTTCACTATCTGAAAGCAGGAAGATATAAGAGTGGCTTTAGCATGAGGGCAGGGAGGCAGGAAGGGAGCATGGAATGGAGACAGTTAGTTAGATTGAAAGTGTAAAAGGCTGGTGTTGTGAGGGGGAAGTGGTATGAGAGAGGAGAGAAAGCTGATGAACATACCGTTGTTGTTCCCAAGGGGGTCGACCTCGCCACCGGCCACAGCGCCTGCTACCTGGCTGGCAATGAGTCTGTGGACTCTTTCCTTCAATTCTGTGAGTGGGTGTAGGTCCACCTGTCCTCCTCCCGTCCACTGCATCTCTCAGTGGTTATGTGAAAGCTTGGCCTGCAAGAAAAAGGACAGCATGTGAGTGAGTGTGCAGCCATGTGTTTGGCAGATGTGCCTACCATAATTGAATAGTCGTTAATGTCTGCAAGGTGTGGGATGTGCAAGTGAGTTTTATGAGAGGGCCAAAGTTGTTGGATGAGTGTTGGGCATTTGGGATTTTATACTGTCTGGGCACGGAGTGAAGTTGAGATGGAGGGGTGTAGAGGTATTGAAAAGCAGGTACTCACCTTAACCACCCAAGTGAGGTGTTTCAACACTGTGTATGTGTCCTTTGCACCAGGCTCTGCGATGACACATGCTGGGCCACCACCCTCCAGACCTCGCGGGGCAATGGCCTCCTGCCACTCTCTGGAAAGAGCACTGCTCATCGCCGTTCAACTGCGCCAACCAGAGCCACCAATGCCTGGTCACTAAAGCGCCGAGCTCTCTCCCTGGGCCTCTGAGTATCCATCACAATTGTTTCAACAATATCAATGAGTAGGTGTTTGCAGGCTGAGGTCAAACGCAGCAATGAGCAGGGTGTGGCTGTGCATCAAGATGGACCCCCTCCCCCCTTTAAGAACTGGACGGCGCCAGGCTATCTGAGTTCCAGGGTAACTGACAACGCCTGAGCTTCAGTAGTGTGCTGAGGTAGCGCCTCGCTTCCCCAACATTGGTGCCCTAAGAGAGGTGTGCAGCGCTTGATTTAGCGCTCAAATCACCTCCGGGATGATGGAGACAAATTTTGCAGTCAAAACATCTTATTATTTGAAATAACTGTTTTATTTGATGTTATTCAGGATCACAGTGTAAAAAGCTATGCATATAGGGGCCAAAATTCTTTCATTCTCCTGCCATAACTCTGAGAGGAGACAAGTGGAAACCTCAAGAAAGTTTCGGGAGTTTCCTGGTTGCCTTGTATGAGGTGAGACCTCCTCACCCCCACCCCCCCTCCCACTAGCCTACAAGGCAAATGACGGACAGGGGTGCAGCGGATTAGCGAGAGGCAGTATGCTGAGTGAAAAGAGCCATACAGGCCTCCACAAGAGCCTGCGCAGGCAGCAACAGCTTTAAGAGTTGACATTTTGTTTAAAAAAATATTAGCGTGCAGCTCTGTTGCTCGGGGACCAAGGCGATGTGTCCGGGTCTGGGGGTGGCTTGGAGCCCCCTTCTCCACACCCCCACTAAGAGTGCTGGACCATCTGCCAGCTGTAGGCAGGTGAGCGCTAAAGATGCATTTGAAGTGGGCTTCCACCCGCCGACCCTGTATAAATGAGGTGCCCACCCACTGACCCCGCCAACTGTGGTGAGCACTCTCACACTGGGATCCTGACCTGAGGCACTTCGGGCTGTAACTATTGGATTGTTAGGATATTTATTGTGTATCACTTCCTGTCTGTCAGATTTCTTCAAAGCAATATTTGGTGCAGGGAACTATGGAGGAGCCACATAGAGTCATAGATCCATACAGCAGAGAGGGAGGCCATTTGGCCCATCAAGTCCGTGCCGGCTCTCTGGAGAGCAATCCAGTCAGTCCCATTCCTCCGCTCTATCCCCGTAGCCCTGCAAGTTTATTTCCCTCAAGTGCCTATCCAGTCTCCCCTTGAAAAATGTGAGTGTCTCTATTATGTCCGTGTATAATTGAGACACGGACTGCAGGAGTTGATTATAACAAGTCTTTACTGAATGGAGACAACCTGGAAACTGAAACTACAGAAGCCTGCTAGGGCCTTTTATACAGGGGTGGTCACTGCCGGTACTGCAGTCTGAGACCAGTTATTCCCTTAAAGGTACATACACAACAATTCCTCCCCTTTTAGATAAACAGTACATAACATTCATTTAACAACTAAATAATAACTAATTACAATTACAATTACGGTTGCTAGATACACTGGTTGAAGTTAAGCAATTATAAGTTCAGTCTTTGAGGAGGCTTCCTGATTCTGTCTGGATAACGCCTCTTTGGAATATCAGGTTCTTCTGGCAAGATTGCGTCGGGATCAATGTCATTGTTTGGTTCGTCTGCTTCCAATATCATCGATTCTGCGGTAGATGCAATTGGTACTTCGGTTTCATCGCCAGGTGTATCAGATCGTGGTGTGGAGTTGACGTTTTCCAGTGACTCTAGAATCTGGTCAGCATGGCATCTTACAATGCTCTCTCCAACGTCCACGGTATACATTAGAGGTCCTTGCCGTGTACAGATCGTTCCTGGCTGCCATTTCTCTGTGCGGTAGTCCCGGGCCAAAACTGGTTGACCTATCTTAAAACTCCTGGTCGGCCTTTCATTCATATTCTGAAACTGCCTGTTCTCCACATCTCTTCTGACGTTTGGCTTAACCAAATCCAAGCGGCATCGTAGTCTTCGATTGAAGAACATCATAGCTGGAGTTTGGTTGGTAACCGCATGTGTCGCATTCCGGTAGGCAAACAAGAAGTTGTCCACCTTGTGTTGTAGGGGTACATCTTCATTACACATTGCCTTGATAGCCTTCTTGAATGTTTGAACAAACCTCTCAGCCAATCCATTAGTGGCTGGATGATATGGGGCGGATGTGTAATGCTTAACACCATTGTTCTTTAAGAACCTCCGGAACTCTTCAGACACAAACTGTGGTCCATTGTCAGAGCAAATCTGTTCAGGCAGCCCATTCCTAGCGAATATGGTTCGTAAGACTGTGATAGTTTTTTCTGTGGTGGTTGAGGACATTTTTATTACCTCTGGCCACTTTGACTGTGCATCCACCGCAATTAAAAACATCGAGTCCATGAAGGGACCAGCAAAATCAATGTGCACCCTTTGCCATGGAGATGAGGGCCACTACCATGGATGTAGAGGGGCTTGTGGTGGGGTGTTTTGGACCTTCTGGCATCCTGTACAGCTCTTGGTCATCTTTTTGATTTCTCCATCGATTCCCGGCCACCACACAAACGCTCTGGCTAAGTTCTTCATTTTTACCCCTCCCAGATGACCCTCATGAAGCTCATTGAGCACTCTATCCTTCAATTTGGGTGGAATTACTACTCTGGATCCACACATCAAGGTTCCTCTGCACACTGACAGCTGTTCTCTTCTCGGCGAGAATGCTGGCAGCAGTGGTTCGCCATGTGCTGGCCATCCCTTCACCGTTAAATCATAGACCCAGGAGAGTGTCGGGTCATTTCGTGTTTCCTTTTCTATGTTTGCATTCGTCACAGGGAGACATTCGACTATAGTCGAGTGGAATAACTCCACTGGATCCATTGACAGTTCTGCTTCCACCATCGGCAACGGTAGGCGCGACAATCCATCAGCATTCCCATGCTGTTTAGTTCCTTTGTACTCGATGTCATATTGGTGTGCCCCTAGGAAAAGGGACCACCTCTGTAGCCGTTGTGCCGTCATTATCGGTACGCCCTTCTGAGGGTTGAAAACGGAGACGAGAGGTTGATGATCAGTTAGTAGAGTAAATTTCTGACCGTGCAGGTAGTGATTGAACTTCTTCACCTCCCACACCAGGCTGAGGGCCTCTCTGTCAATCTGGGCGTAGTTACGCTCGGCTGAAGTTAACGAGCGTGACGCAAAAGCTATCGGCCTCTCTGAACCATCAAGGAATTTATGTGACAGTACCGCCCCAATGCCGTAGGGAGACGCATCACACGCCAATCTTATCGGTAGTGATGGGTTGTAGTGAGCCAATACTTCTCTTGAAGTGATTAGGTCCTTACTCTTCTGAAAGGCCCGCTTACATTCATCGCTCCATTTCCATGCTACTCCCGTTCGTAGTAGGGCGTTCAGAGGATGCAGAATTGTGGACAAATTCGGCAAAAACTTATGGTAGTAATTCACCAATCCGAGGAATGACCTCAGTTGCGACACATTTTCAGGCGCTGGAGCCTTAACTACCGCTTCAATTTTGTCAGGGGATTTATGCAACCCCTCTTCATCAATCACATGGCCACAATACGATATCTGTTTCTTAAAAAACTCGCACTTGGGGCGATTGGCTCGTAGTCTATGTTCACGTAGTCTAGTGAGCACCTGCTCTAGGTTGGCAAGGTGTTCACTGTCATCTTCACCTGTCACTAGGATGTCGTCCAAGTAACACTGAGTCCCCGGAATCCCTTGCAGGACTTGTTCCATCGCTCTTTGCCATATCGCCGGAGCTGATGCTACTCCGAATACCAGTCGATTATACTGGTAAAGACCTTTGTGAGTGTTTATCGTGAGATACTTCCTAGAGGATACTTCAACCTCCATCTGCAAATATGCTTGTGCTAGGTCAATTTTTGTAAAACGCTTCCCTCCAGATAGTGAGGCGAAGATATCTTCTACCCTTGGAAGAGGACATTGTACTGTGTGAAGGACTGGGTTCACCGTCACCTTGAAGTCCCCAGAGATGCGAACCTTCCTTGGCTCCTCAGACTTATTGTTTAACGTTTTCTTCATGACAGGAATGATGGGTGTCGCCCACTCGCTCCAGTCTACCTTAAATAACACGCCTGCATTCTCCAGATTCTCCAGCTCTGCCTCGACGGCTGGGCGAATTGCATATGGTACCGGTCTTGCTTTGAAAAACTTGGGAATTGCATTCTCCTCTATTTTTATCGAGGCGGTTACGCCTTTAAGAGTGCCCAGTTCTTGTTGAAATACCTCTTTAGCGTCAGCTAAGATTGTTGACAATTGTCCAGGAGTGACGTCGTCATCCTTTTTACCAGCCACCGTCAGTGCCTGAATGGAGTGCCAGTCTAAACTTATCTTTCTGATCCATTCATGTCCCAATAACGGTGGTCCACCATCTTGCAGAATGTAGAGATACAATTTCCGTATTTTCTTGCCGTTGTATTCGACAGGCACCCTTATTTTTCCTCTGGGGTATACTTTTTGCCCCGTATACGTCCTCAAGACAATGGATGTCTCTCTCAAGGGTATGTGTGAGAATAGCCGCTCGCAGTCTCGTCGATTCATGACGGTTAGAGCTGATCCTGTATCCAATTCCATTTTGACTTGGGATCCTGCTATTGTGAGGGTGACCCAAATGGTTCGGAGATCCTCTTTTGCGATTACGTTGTGACGTTTGAGACAGCTTAGTCTCTTGTTCCCGGATTCATTATCGCTCATCTGGTCTTCGGAACTACTGTCCGTCATCTTTTGTACTTTCCTGTACGGTTCCTTAGTAGCCTTTTTGTTGTCGTTGGTCTTCTTCCCAGACCTGCAAACTCGTGCAATGTGTCCCATCTTTCCGCATTGCCTGCATATTTTGTCCTTGGACCAGCAGTCCTTCTGGTCATGGTTTGTTCTGCCGCAGCGATAACATTTTGCACATCCCCGTGTCATTTCATGGGTGCCGTATTCCTGTGGCTTTTGTTGTATTTCCACAGCTCCCCTTGCTGCTGCTTCGTACGATACTGCCATGCTGAAAGCCTTATCTAGCGTCAGCTCTTTCTCTGAGAGTAACCTCTTCTGGGTTCCTTCACTCAGGAGTCCACAGACAAATTTGTCCCGTAAGGTATCTGCCAGTCCTGCTCCGAACTGGCAGTGCTTTGATAGCTTGCGTAGTTCCGTAAGGTAATCAGCATTGCTCTCATTTTTATGCTGATTTCTCCTGTGGAATTTAAATCTTTCTGCTATCAGCAGCGGTGTAGGATTTAGGTGTTCCTGTAGGATAGCAACAATTTCGTTAAAACTCTTCGCCTTCGGTTTGGCTGGAGTAATCAGGTCCCGCAATAGGCCGTACTTTCTTGCGCCCATTAAATTTAGCAACACCGATGCCTTTTTCTCATCGGCTATTTCGTTTGCCTCGCAATATACCTCGACTCTTTCCACATACGTGGTCCAGTCTTCTATTGCATTATCGAAGGCAGTGATATCGCCAGTCTTTGGCATCTTGAAAATCTAAGATGGCGCCTCCCGCGCTTTGCCTTCGTTCCCCGATGGATCAAAATGGTGCCTCCCGCGCTTTTCCTTCTTCCCCGCCGAGTTAAGATGGCGCCTCCCGCGCTTTCCCGCCGCTGCCGATGCTGCCAACGCTGTTGCTGGCGATTATATTTATTTTACTATCCTGTAATGGCGACGCCCTATGGTCTTCGCGCCTCCCCGATCGCTGCTGCCAATGCCGCGCTCCGCGGTATTTTTATTTTTCTATCGCGCTTCAATATTTGCTCCGTTAATTGAAGAACCGTTCCCGTCACGGAGCGGACCCTCTGGGACACTTCCCTCCCTCTTCTTAGGTCCGAACGCTGCCCGGCTTCGAAGCACCGGCCGCGCCCTGTGTGCTCCACCCTCTCTCTCTCTCTTTGCTTCCCGACTCGCTGCCCGGCCCCGTTGCAGAGCCACCCGATCGAGCTCTAGCCCGCCGCAGCCCAGGAAGGATCAGTGCACTACCTGCCACCAGCCCGATTAGCTGGGAAACCACAGACTGGAGAACCAAGCCTGGCTCTCGACAGTCTCTCCTGCACTTTTCAATTCGATGATTTGGAGGGCAGTTGCACACGGTTGACGCCCGTTTCTCGAGTTTCTTTGGATTTTTTTTTTCTTCTGGCTTCGACCTTCAATAACGTCGTCTGAGGTGCTGCCGAGTTGCAGGTAAGTTCATTTCTTACTCGTCGCCAGTATTATGTCCGTGTATAATTGAGACACGGACTGCAGGAGTTGATTATAACAAGTCTTTACTGAATGGAGACAACCTGGAAACTGAAACTACAGAAGCCTGCTGGGCCTTTTATACAGGGGTGGTCACTGCCGGTACTGCAGTCTGAGACCAGTTATTCCCTTAAAGGTACATACACAACAGTCTCTGCTTCCACCACTTCCGCCGGTAGCAAATTTCAGGTCATCACCACTCGCTGCATAAAAATGTTTTTCCTCACATCCCCCCTGTGTCTCTTGCCCAAAACCTTAAATCTGTCCCCTAGTCCTTGTACCATCAACTAGTGGGAACAGCCTTTCCCCGTCTAGCCTATACAAACCCGTCATAATCTTGTACACCTCTATCAAATCAGCCCTCAACCTCCTTTGCTCTAATCAAAACAAATCTAGCTTCTCCAACCTGTCCTTGTAGTTAAGATCCCCCATCCCCAGAACCATTCTGGTAAATCTCCTCTGCACCCTCTCAAGGGCCTTCACATCCTTCCTAAAGTGTGGTGACCAGAACTGGATGCAACACTCCAGTTGTGGCCTAACCAGCGCTTTATAAAGGTTCAGCATAACTTCGCTACTTTTGTACTCAATACCTCTATTTATGAAGCCCAAGATCCCATATGCTTTGTTAACCACTCTCTCAATATGTCCTGCCACCTTCAGGGACCTATGCACATTAACTCCCAGGCCCCTCTGTCCCTACACACTCTTAAAACTGTGCCATTAAGTGTATATTGCTTCTCCCTGTTCCTTCTGCCAGAATGCATCACCTATCACTTCTCTGTAATAAATTCCATCTGCCACTTGTCTGCCCATTCTGCTAGCCTTTCTATGTCATAGAGTCATAGAGTTATACAGCACAGAAAGAGGCCCTTCGGCCCATCGCGTCTGCGCCGGCCATCAAACCCTGTCTAATCTAATCCCATTTTCCAGCATTTGGTCCGTAGCCTTGTATGCTATGGCATTTCAAGTGCTCATCCAAATGCTTCTTGAATGTTGTGAGGGTTCCTGCCTCTACCACCCTTTCAGGCAGTGAGTTCCAGATTCCAACCACCCTCTGGGTGAAAAAGTTTTTCCTCAAATCCCCTCTAAACCTCCTGCCCCTTACCTTGAATCTATGCCCCCTTGTTATTGACCCTTCTACTAAGGGGTAAAGTTCCTTTCTATCTACCCTATCTATGCCCCTCATAATTTTGTACACCTCAATCAAGTCCCCCCTCAGCCTTCTCTGCTCTAAGGAAAACAACCCCAGCCTGTCCAGTCTTTCTTCATAGCTGAAGCGCTCCAGCACAGGTAACATCCTGGTAAATCTCCTCTGCACCCTCTCCAAAGCAATCACATCCTTCCTATAGTGTGGCAACCAGAACTGCACACAGTACTCCAGCTGTGGCCTTACCAGTGTTTTGTACAGCTCCATCATAACCTCCCTGCTCTTATATTCTATGCCTCGGCTAATGAAGGCAAGTATCCCATATGCCTTTTTAACCACCTTTTCAGCAACTTCCTCAGGGCGTGTGGTGAAAATGTTCCTGATAAATTAGAGATACTTGCTAATTATGTATCCCCTCATGTGTTTGATTATATCGAAGACTGTGTAGAATATGACGCCGCTATCCAAATACTACAGCAGCTATATGTCAAGTCCCCAAATGAAATTTTTGCTCGGCATCTACTGGCCACAACTCGACAACAACCCGGGGAATCACTTGACGAATTCCTTCAGAAACTTCGCAGGCTCAGCAAGGATTGTAATCTTAAAGCTGTTACAGCTGAGCAGTACCAGGGGGAGTTAATTCGTGATTCCTTTATTAATGGGATTGCGTCTCCCTTCATACGTCAGCGTCTGTTGGAGAATAAAACCCTCAAGTTACAGGCTGCCTATAACCAGGCATGTTCTCTGGGCTTAGCCAAGAGGAATGCAGACACCTATCTTTCACCACGTGCACGGGCTGCTGCTATCACTTTTAGTGACTCTTTCGATAGGCCTCGGGCGGAAGCCCTCATGGATAATGACTCCAACCCAGCTGATAACAACCCTGCCCTAGAAACCTACACTGATGACGACCCCGCCCTAGCAGCATCTTGGCAATCTGGAAGGAAGTGTTTCTTCTGTGGAGGTGCGTTCCATTATAAGAAATGTTGTCCTGCTCATAACACGACCTGCAATCATTGCAACAAGAAAGGTCACTTTTCTAAGGTTTGCCAGTCAAGAGCCGCTGTTAGTAAGAAAGGCCACTTTTCTAACGTATACCGGTCGAGAGCTCCTGTTAATTTTGCAGCTACTATCTATAAAACTGCTCCTCCCCCAAGAGCCACTACAAAGGTTACAGCTGCAATCTATAAAACTGCTCCTCCCCCAAGAATCACTACTAAGGTTACAGCTGTCAAGGGTAAAACTGCCCCTCCTCCCATCACAGCTGTTTTTCCCCAAAGTCTGTCCCATGCAGCCACGAAGGTTTCAGTAAATGGACACATTTTGAGTGCACTAATCGACTGATGCAGCTCTGACAGCTTCATTAGTGAGCGGGCTGTCAGTAAGTTAAAACTGCATATTTACCCCTCGGACAGGGAAATTGCAATGGCTCTGACAACACTGACCACCAATTCTTCCGGCTTTTGTCTTGTCGACCTTATTCTCAATGGCCGCACTTATTTCTCCACCTGGCTCAGGGTGCTCAAGAACCTATGCAGTGATGTGCTCCTGGGACAGGATTTCCAGAAACAACACAAAAGACTCACTTTCGAGTTTGGAGGTTCAAAGCCGGAGCTTACTATTTCCAAAGTACCGTTTTGTGCGCTTTCGGTGGCTTCGCTCGACGAGCCCTCCTTGTTTGCCAATCTTTCCCCCCCGATGTAAGCCCATAGTCACTAAATCACGACATTTCAGCCAAGATGATCGATCCTTTATCGAGACAGAAATCTCTCGCCTTCTAGCTGACGGTATCATTGGGCCATGTTCATCTTCCTGGCAGGCTCAAGTCGTCGTCGTTAAAAATCCGCTGAAGCAACGCAAGAAACGTCTTTGCATCGATTACTCGCAAACTATTAACCAATACACTGACCTGGATGCCTACCCACTACCACGCATCGATGACATGGTCAATAACCTTGCCAACTACAATGTATTTTCAACTTTTGATTTAAAGAGCGCATAACATCAAGTGCTGTTAAAGGACTCTGGCAAGAAATATACGGCCTTTGAGGCCAATGGTCTAGCTTTACCAGTATTGTCGCCTTCCATTTGGGGTCACCAATGGGATGTCCGTCTTTCAATGGGCAATGGATAGCCTAGTCAAACAGGAGAGCTTAACGGACACTTATCCGTATCTGGATAATATCACCATTGATGGCCATGACCAGAAGGAGCATGATGCCAACCTCCAGAAATTTTTTGACGTTCTCCGTCGTCCCAACTTAACCTTAAATGAGTCCAAATCTGTGAAATCAGTACCATCAGTCAACATCCTTGGCTACTGGGTGGGCAACGGTGTCATCAAACTGGATCCGGAGCGACTTCGTCTGCTTCAGGAGCTCCCTCCCCCTACGAATCTCAGCTCTCTTCGTTGGGCACGCAGCATGTTCGCCTATTATGCAAAATGGATACCCCACTTCTCCGACAAGATCCAGCCCCTGCTTCCTGCAAAGTCATTTCCATTAGAGGCAATGGCTATTTCAGCTTTCAACCTCCTCAAGCGACAACTGGAAAAAGCCACGCTTCGTTCCATTGATGAAAATCTTCCTTTCGTGGTCGAGTGCGATGCATCAGATGTGGCGATCTCTGCTACCTTGAATCAAGGTGGTCGACCCGTTGCATTTCTGTCCAGAACTTTGCAGGGTAGCAAGCTCCATTATCCTCCTGTCGAGAAGGAGGCTACGACCATCATCGAAGCGGTACGTAAATGGAGTCATTTTCTCGCTCATCGCCATTTCACACTTATAACCGATCAGCGCTCCGTGGCCTTTATGCTGGATAACCGGAAACGCACGAAGATCAAGAACAACAAAATACAACTCTGGAAGATGGAATTGGCCGCCTTTGGATACACCATACATCATCAACCCAGCAAAGAGAATGTGGCCCTGGATACCCTCACACGGGCATTCTGCTCTTCTATGTCAACTTTGACTCTGGCGGATCTTCATACTGACTTATGCCCTCCTGGCATTACCCGTATGTTGCACTTTGTGCGATCTAAAAATCTCCCATTTTCTACGGAAGACGTGAAAAGAACGTGCTCCTCCTGTAGAATTTGTGCGGAATTAAAACCGCAATTCTTCCGTCCATCAGATGGCTCGCTCATACACGCTATGCAGCCTATGCAGCGACTCAGCATTGACTTTAAAGGGCCATTGCCCTCCTCAATGTGAAACACCTACTTGCTGACTATGGTGGATGAATATTCATGCTGTCCCTTTGCTTTCCTCTGTCCCAATATGCTTACTTCTACAGTGATCAAGTGCCTTGATCAAGTCTTTTCCCTTTGTGGTACGGCCAATTTCATCCACTCTGATCGGGGTCCCTCCTTCATGTCAAGTGAACTCAAAAGTTCTCTCTCCCAATGGGGAATCGCCACAAGTAAAACGACACCATACCATCCCATCGGTAACGGACAGGTTGAGAGATATAATGCTATCATCTGGAACGCTGTTCATCTTGCGCTGAGGTCACGCAACCTACCAGACCAGCAGTGGGAAACTATGCTCCTGGACGTGTTGCATTCCATCAGTTCTCTCCTTTCTACGTCTACCAATGTCACACCTCACGAGCGATTCTTCAGCTTCCAGTGTCGCTCCACCCATGGGACGTCTCTACCGTCATGGTTGGCAGCTCCCGGCCCTGTGCTGCTCCGAAGATTCGTCCGATCATCTAAAACCGATCCTCTCGTCGACGAGGTAGAACTCACAGATGTCAACCCCACATATGCGCACGTGCGGTACCCTGATGGCCGGGAGTCCACCGTTTTGCTCCGGGACCTGGCTCCCTGTCCAGCCAGTTCCACGGACCCAACCGATAGAGGGACCCACGGGGATGATGCCAACACTCTGCGCTCCCCCAAAGATGACGCCCTACCTGGGGCATTGAGAGATCTGCCAGCTGCCCCACCGGACCCACTCGGGGAGCCGAGCGCTCCCCGTGGGATGGCCACCCAAGGCCAGGACGTCGGTCAATCCCCGGCTATCCAACAGGATGAAGCCAGTTCTGCGCCTGTGGGGACCCGCACCCGGAGTCACAATCTCCCCAGCCTCCCTCGGGTCAATCGGAGCAACACGGGCCCTGTCCTGTTGCAGTCGATTGGTATCATCATCACTGTTTGCCACACCCCCAACTTTGGTGTCATCGGCAAATTTAGAAATTCTGCTCTGTATTCCAATATCCAGGTCATTTATATATATCAAAAAAAAGTAGTGGCCCCAGCACTGACCCTTGGGGAACACCACTGTCTACAATCCTCCAGTCTGAAAAACAGCCATTTACCATAACTCGCTGTTTTCTGTCCTTAAGCCAGTTCCTGATCCAAGCTGCTACTGACCCACCTATTCCACGAGCCTCAATGTTGTTAACAAGCCTTCTATGTGGTACTTTGTCAAACACCTTCCGAAAATCCATGTAGACAACATCCATTGCATTCCCTTCATCGATCCTTTCTGTCACTTCATCAAAACATTCAATTAGATTAGTCAAACACGTTTTGCCTTTTACTAACCCATGTTGGCTCTCGTTAATTAGCTTAAACCTCTCCAAATGCCTGTTAATTTTTTCCTTGATTATTGTTTCTAAAACTTTACCCACCACTGATGTTAAACTGACCGGCCTGTAGTTACTAGGATTGTCCTTACACCCTTTCTTGAACAATGGTGTCACATTTGCCACTTTCCAATCCTCAGGCACCTTCCCCGCATCTAGGGAAGATTGGAAAATTATGCCAATCCCTTCTGCTATCTCCTCCCTCAATTCCCTTAGCAACCTGGGATGCAAGCCATCTGGAACAGGCGACTTATCCACTCTAAGTATACCCAGTCTTTCTAGTACATCCTGTCTATCAATTTTCACCCCTTGCTTCTAACTTTTCCAATTCTACCGATATTTTGTCAACATCCACCTCCTTAGTAAACACCAATACAAAGTGCTCAGTGAGTATTCTAGCCATGCCCTGCACCTCTAAGCAGATGTCACCTTCTTTGTGTCTCTAATAGGCCCCACCCCGCCTCTTACTACCCGCTTACTGTTTACGTGCCGGTAGAAGATTTTTGGTTTCCCATTTATGTTAACCGCCATTCTACTCTGATATTCTCTCTTTGCCAATCTTATTTTCATCTTCACATCCCCTCTCAACTTATTGTATTTGGTCTGGTTCTCCCTTGAAGAATTCACCTGACATGCATCATATAACCTCTTTTTTTGTTTCATCGTCTTCTCTATCTCCCTCGTCATCCAAGGAGCCCTTGCTTTGGTTCCCATACCCTTCCCTCTTGTCAGAATGTACCTAGCCTGTACTTGGAACATCTCCTCCTTAAAGATTACCCATTGTTCCGTTACAGTTTTTCCTGTCAGTCTTTGGAAACTGCTTTGTCTGTGGATTGGAGGAGGTGAGCAGGCTCTGGGCCAATGGCAGGGTAGGAGTCAGTGTGTGCGGATTGCAGTAGCTGAGCATGGTACATACTCATGTGACTCGGCCAACGTTGTCTACCTCATACGTTGCAGGAAAGGATGCCCCCGGAGCATGGTACATCAGCGAGACCATGCAGACACTGCGACAACGGATGAATGGACACCGCACAACAATCGCCAGGCAGGAGTGTTCCCTCCCAGTCGGGGAACACTTCAGCAGTCAAGGACATTCAGCCTCCGATCTTCGAGTAAGCATTCTCCAAGGCGGCCTTCGAGACACACGACAACGCAAAACCGTCGAGCAGAAACTGATAGCCAAGTTCCGCACTCATGAGGACGGCCTCAACCAGGATCTTGGGTTCATGTCACGCTACATGTAACCCCACCTGACGTAGAGTCATCCAGACTCGAGTCGTCGTTGGCCTGTTCTCTCTACACAGATGCTGTGATTTCCAGCAAAAAACATTTTTTTTTTTTATATTGTTCTTTGTTTTTTGTTTTTCATACAGACCCCAGCATCTGCAACATTTGACCCCTGGTGACCCCACCTCATTGTTCTTTGATGTAATGTTTTCCTGACTGACCTGTTTGGACACCATCCACACCTTTGATTGCTGTGATTATCTCTCTGCCGAGGTGGGATAAAGGGCAGTTAGAAAGATTACCTGTAATCATCTGGCAGTGTTCTCTGACTATATATGCTGTGCCTATATGCATCTCTTCACTTCACCTGATGAAGGAGCAGCGCTCCGAAAGCTTGTGATTTCAAATAAAGCTGTTGGACTATAACGTGGTGTTGTGTCACTGGATAGATCAGGTGGAGCCCTACAGTACTCAGCAGCCAGGGTCTCCAGAATTGTCGTGGTTTGCTGTGCACTTCACAACATGGCACAGCGTCGTGGCTTGCATATTCCTGAGGACCAAGTGGCTCCTCACATATCCTCCTCAGATGAGGAGGAGGAGGAGTGCGAAAACAAACATCCTGCAGAGACCCATCAACCAGCGGCAGCATTACGCGAGAACATTGCTGCCCGGGATGCAAGGAACGCATTCATCCTGACCAGATTTGCTTAGCCTAGTCAACCAAACACTTCTGCCTCGCTGCTTCTTACCAGAGCTTTGACAATGGCCAAGAACCAGAGGATTCCTAGCACTCTGACCACCATACTGACAGTTGCAAGTATTCCTAAGGCCTCAATGTGAAAGTCCCAATAGCGAAATGACAGACGCCACAACTGCAACATTTGCCATCAGAATTTTTATGTTCAATAACGATGTGATGGCATTTTTACAATAAACACAAAATTGTACCCAAGTAACTACCCTTGTGACTATTTGTGCAGAATTTTCCTCTTACGTGTGCTCCTATGTGGTGCCTCCCCTATGGCTTCAGCAGATTGGAGACCCCTTGCTCACTTTCCTGCTGCTCCTGTCTCGACACCTTTGGCGGGCATCCTCTGGGGTTGCGAGCCTGTGAGGGCTCGTCAACAGTCTGCTGCTCCTGCGGCTGTGCAGGGGCTGAGACGTCTATCTCACTTGGGTGTGGACTCCGGTGGGGCTCTGACCGAGGGCTCTGCAGTGGCATGGAAGTGTGAGCACTTGGAGAGGAGCCCCCACTTCCTTGAGGTCTGCCACCAACCTCCCTCTCATGGGTCATGTCCCCCTCAGTGCCTACAAGTGGCTGGAGAGCACCTTGCTGCACATCAGGGGGGCCATGGAGACCCATATCTGCAATGGCAGTCCTACTCAGAAGGACTTCCATGAAGGTCTGGTTTCTCTGTTCAATAGCTGACCATCGCTCCTCCAGAGATGTCAGTCTATTCTGAAAAATGACCATGTTTTCCATACCCTGGCAATTAAGCTCCTCCATGGCCGTAGCCATCCTCTCCTCTACTGTAGCCCTCCTCTCCTCTACCGTAGCAAGCCTTACCACGGAGGTAGCAATCCTTTCCACAGAGGTAGCCATCTTTTCAGTGGTGATGCGTTCATGCGCCAATGACTCCACAAAGGCTCTGCTCATGTTCGCTATGGACTCCTTCACTCGCTCCACACTCACAGCAACCCTAGAGACAAAACCTGCCAGAGACTCCTGCACCTGTGCCTGGAGTTCCATCACCTCTGATCTTATGGATGGACCCAGAGGCAGAGGGTCGACATGCAGCTGAGCCGAGCTGGCAGAGTCCTGCGCCCTCCGACTAGGACTCTCCACTGCTGTCCCTGTCGCCACAATCTGCTGATGCTCACTTGTGAGCTGTGAAACACCAGGTGACAACACTACTCTATGTCCCGAAAGTCCCACCGAGGTGTGAGTGTCTGCGCTGCTGCTGGGTGCGCTGAATTCTGCTGACGCTGCGCCCTCAGAGGTTGCAGCTTCCTCTGAGGAGTGTGGCTGCTCAGCCTCTTCTTCCTGGCTAGGGGAGATGGATGCTTGTGATGGTCCTGTGGGGGAGTAAAGGAAAGAGTCAGAGATGTGATGCAAAGGCTACATGCACATAGCTTTTTGCAGCTGCTCATAAGCCCATCTGTTACAGCTTCACAATCATTATCAGCAACTCATGCAATGTCAAAGAGAGAGATGGGAAACTTTTCTGTCACCAGCTTGCTGTGTTACACCCGTCTGTCCGTCCCCCACATGCGAAACATCATCTATTCCCATAATTTCCAGGACGGCCTGCTCCTAGGGGGTCAGGTGGGCTATTGAGGCTGTCCCTCCTCCTGTCCTGGCTCGCTCTCTTTTGTTGTGAGCTCTCTTTTCCTGCAATAAGGGAGACAAGTGGAGGTTGAGTGAGAATGAAGGAGTGAGTGTAGAGATTGCATAGCATAGATACTTAGAAGGAGACAAAGATGGAGTAAGGTTGCAAGACCAAGGGCCCTGCCTGTGTGTTGTCAGTTGTGTTCAAAGCATCAAAGTGATAGGGAGTGTGAGGGCTGCATGGTGGAATAGTTATATGAATGTGAGCATAGAGAGAGAGGGAGGGAATGGGTAAGGGTGCATGGATGTCAGTGTCAAGTGGGATGTGAAGGAAGAGATTGCTAAAGCTGAGTGCTGGTGAGGAAAGGCAATGGGGATCAGATTGAGGGTGATGGGAAATTCATACTCACTTTTCCAGTGCGCTGAAGGTCATGAAATCTTTTCCTGCACTGTATCCAGGTTCTGCGGGTGACTCCCAAGGAGTTGACCTCCTCAGCCACCTGCATCCACACTGCCTTGGTCTGAGTGGGAGGCCTCTTCCTCCCTGATGAAGGGAAGAGCACCTCCCTGTTGGCCCTAGCCCCATCCACTAATGCCTGCAGTGCCACCTCGTCAAAGCGAGGAGCTGATCTTGCCCTCCCGCTTGTCATATTTGCTGCAGCTCCCTCACACTGCACAGTCAAGAAGCTTGGCAGTCTGCAGAAGAAGCAGGGCTTGCTGTGGACCTTAAATGCAGCAGCAATGACACCATCGGAGGGGACTTTCAGTCATGAAAAAACCATTTGCAAAGGCTTCCCACACGTTGGAAATCAATTGGCCAATTCAGTTAAAATTGCACCAATCTCCCGCATCCATTTAGAGTCGTGTGGGAAACACGAAATTCGGATAACACGACACCATCCCGCACCTGAGTTAAAATCCCCCCCTATATTTCAAAAGCCTTTCATGAGCTGCAAAGCACTTTGGGATGTTCTGAGGTAATGAAAGGCGCAATATAAATGCAAATCTTTCTTTTAACTGTGTGAAGCGCTTTGAGAAGTTTTGACACAGTAAGATGTGATATAAATGCAAATACATTAAGTACTGAGCATAGGGTAGGATTAATCAGTGCAATCTCAGGCTAGCAGCACTGCTAATTTTTGATTTATTCACAAGTTGTGAGCTTGTGTTGCAGACATGAGTCTTGTCACGAACACACTCTCAGCAGGACCATTCAAAAAGCAGCCAGCATGATGTTGAATTGAGTCGTCCCTGTAGCCTTGCCTTTGGGTTGGTCTCAAACGTTTTAAGGCATCTCCCTTCATTGTTTTTGACAGGCAGACGGGCTTGGCCATAGTTGTGGGTATTTGTGGAAAGCTCAGAAAAATGCATATCTGTTTCCTTTTTAACCAGTTCTTGTCCAAAACTGAAAGAATTTTTCATTGGTTATAAAATAAAACTTGCTGTGTAGTGAACACTGCACAGGGACTCTAAAATAAGTTAGTTTGTCCAACCATTGCAAAGCTATTGGGAAACAGCAGAGCAGTGGGACTAATTTGAGAGCACTTCCAAAGAGCTGGAACAGGAACGATGGGCTGAATGGCTTAAATAATGTGCTTAAATACTGTAGTGAAATAATGTACTGGAACTGAGAATCAAAACTCTTTCATAGTGTGGCGGAGCCACTGAATGACTCTGGGCAATTGTATATAATTCCCTTTAACGATGTTCTAACACCAGCCTAAGCCTGTACCATTGTGTTAGACATTACTGTGTTTTGTATACAGTGTTTGCATGTACGGGGCATGGCCCCTTTAAGAGCGCGGGAAAACGCGGGCAAACGCGATGACATCACGTCGCAAACCATGTGACTGTCCGGGCAGTCCTCGTGGAATCTCCATCTTGTTAAGACCTGTTTTCGTGGTTCTCCTGTATCGATCTCAACAAACTGTTTGAACTCGTTTAGTCTTACATTAAAGACCTGTTTGATTGATCTCCTGAGTCGACCTCAGTTATTGGTTAGCAATTCGTCAATTCCTACAATAGCACTTAACGGGTTGGAAATTTGGGTGCGCCCATTACACGGGGGTCGCAGGGTACAATCCCTGTGCCTGAATGGTGTGGCCCGAGATGCCAGCTGCCTCAGGGCAAACCAATCTTACGGCGGGGGCTTCAAATGGGCATTACGCCCCTTATTTGCATATAATTATTGTGTCCTTTTCCGATAGGGTAGGCTCCGCACATCTAGCCGAAAGTGTGCATGGGCTTCCTGGCCGACATATTGGGGGCATAGTACACCAGGTTAGCGCCTGAAAAAAGGCCGCTGCATGGTTGAATTTATAGGCCAACATCTTAGATTATTAAAATCACATAACAGTTGGCAGAACAGATTGCTGCCACTCTACGTAATGGTTAGATTAACAAGTAGCTAATGGATAAGGCCACTGATCTGCCTCACAGATTCGTAAGCCATATTAGAGTTTAAGAATTCAGTTCACCCTTTAAAATAGTCTGCAGTTTAGTTCTGGGTCAAGACTTCAGGCTCTCTCATGAATTTATTTAAATATTTAGGGGGAGAATTTTTTTTTAGCCAGTAAAGTTGCCGGTGACAGTTAACGGCCGCTGGTAATGGCTGCAACCATAACGGAGCAAAATTCATCTGGGGGATGGAGATTGTTGGCGCAGCGCTTACCTGCTGTGCAACGCCGTCCTGGTGGCTTTACTGGAGGCATCCGAGGCCAAGTTCCTGTCCAAGTGCGGCGTTGGAGCTTTGCACAGCATCTGGAAGAGAGGCTGTGGAGCGCGCAAGGAATTGTGGGCAATGAAGTGGTCTGAGAATTAAAGGGACCATGCACACTGAAGCAATACAAATTAAAATGAAGTGAAACAATGCAGTTTTCAGCCCTTTCTGCCTTTAAAAAAATGTTTGTAGGAATTGTCATATTCCGAACAAATAACAGAGCTTGACTCGGAAGAACAACAAACAGGACTTTAATGTTGGATTAGATGAAATACAGCAAACAACGTAGATTGATGCAGGAGAGCCGTGGAACAGGTCTTTCCCCAGCGGGGACGCCACGAGGACTGACTAGGCAGTCTGGAGGTTTGCGTGATGACGTCATCGCGTTTGCGTCGTGATGTCATCACGTTGCTCGCATTTTCCCGCGCTTGGGGTGGTCATGTGATGCGCGATGTGACGTCATCGCATTTGCCCGCGCTTGGGGCAGTCACGTGATGCGTGATGATGTCATCGCGTTTACCCGGCACCCGGCACTGCAGCTGGCCGTTGCGGCCGAAGTCGCGGGAACGGGAGGCCGAGCTGGGCCGGTGGTCGTTGCAGCAGTGGGAGGCCGAGCTGGGCCGGCGATTGCCGCGGGAGCGGGAGGCCGAGCTGGGCCGGCTCGCGTTTACCCACGTCATCACGTTAGGTCGCGTTCTTAAAGGGGCAACGGCCCGAACATGCAAACTCTATACAAACGTAGTTAAAGGGAATTATGTACAATAAGTAAGAGACACTCGGTGGTACCGCTACATACGCCCCCCCAGAATTTGCTTTAACGGACAGAGTCAAACGATGAGGTGGTCTGACGAGGCTGTCCCAAGGACTCCTGTAGTGATGAGGCGGAGGCTGCTGGGCGGCTGGCGGTCTGACGGGTGGTCGCACTTGGGCTGCCGTAACGCCGATGGGTGTCCGACCTCATCGCGGCGGTTGTGCTGTTCCGACGGGACGGTGGAGGTCTAAATGTGCTGGTCGTGAGCGGATCCTTACGTGCGTTGTGGTGAATAAAACGTATTCAACCTCGTGAAGGACCGTAGAAACGTGTGACCTCTGCAGCCCGTGGATCAAAACGGGCGCCGGTGCGAAAAATCTGGCCGCCTTTTAATGACTGGCAGACTGGGTAGATGCAGACCATTGCTCTGTCGGTGTTGTTAGGAAGTCCCCATTTGAACGAAATATCGGTGGGAACGCCAAAACGGGTGATCCAGTTGGAAATTAATGTGGGTCTATGTCGGTCGGAGTATGTCGGTCGGGGAACTTGCCGAGCAGGCGAGCGAACTCATCGAAAGTCGAAAACGCACTGGAGACGGTGCGCGACATAGTGCTACAACGGTAACACCAAAGTGAGTAACAGTTGCTGCGTTGATCAGTGATCAGGTATGGTCAGCAATAGTCCCGCATGGCCGATCACGGCCGTGGGATGCCCGTAGACCCGTACCTCATTGGTCGCTGTGGCGGTTGTTATTTCGTTCTTGGGGGAAACTGCCGGGAGGGCGGCAACGCTTCGCTTTCGCGCAGACTGCGCGCGGTAGATTACACAACCCAGCAGGCTGATGAGCTGGGGCAGCGTCTGCGGGGGATGAGTCTTCGTGTTTCACGAGGGATGGGTCCTCGTGGTTTGCGAGGGAAAAGTCCTCGTGGTTCATGAAGGATGAGTCCTCGTGGGTTGCGAGGGGTGAGTCCTCGTGGGTTGCGAGGGGTGGTTTGCGAGGACTGAGTCCTCGTGGCATCTCCACGGGGGCGCGCTCCGATCTTGTGGGCCCAAAAACCTGCAGAACCTGCGCTTTGAGGGGTTTCATACTTGCTGTTCCGTTGGGAGATGTTGAGAAGGCGGACGACCCGAGAGGCAGCAGAGCTGTCGAATATGGAGACCGTAAACAGGTACGTGGTCTGCGCCGCATCGATGTTGCACTGAGCGAACGGGGCTTCTATCAGAATAAAGCACGAGGGCGGTTGCTGCTCCCTGTATTGCGGTAGCATCGGCGAAACGGCTGTTGCTTCCATGGCGTGCTTCTTTTGCGAAAATCGTTCACAAAAATCGGGGTCCGGCTGCGTTTCGCTCGTGAAAAATGGTCACAAAAAACAGGATCACCTCCAGGCTGCGCTTCCTTTGCGAAACCGTTCGCAAAGACGGGGTCGCCAATGTAGGAATTGGTGTTCGCCGGTTGTTCGTCGGTTGTTGTTCGTCGTGCCGTTCTTCTGTGAAAACATTCACAGAGACGGGGTTCAGGCTGTGCGCTTCTCCCATGAAAAACGTTCACGGAGACAGGGTCACCAGTGTAGGAATTGTCGTATTCCTAACAAATAACAGAGCTTGACTCGGAAGAACAACAAACAGGACTTTAATGTTGGATTAGATGAAATACAGCAAACAACATAGATCGATGCAGGAGAGCCGTGGAACAGGTCTTTCCCCAGCGGGGACGCCACGAGGACTGACTCGGCAGTCCGGAGGTTTACGCGATGACGTCATCGCGTTTGCGTCGTGACGTCATCGCATTGCTCGCGTTTTCCCGCGCTTGGGGCGGTCACGTGATGCGCGACGTGACGTCATCACATTTGCCTGCGCTTGGGGCGGTCACATGATGCGTGATGACGTCATCGCGTTTACCCGGCACCCGGCACTGCAGCTGGCCGTTGCGGCCGAAGTCGCGGGAGCGGGAGGCCGAGCTGGGCCGGCGGTCGTCGCGGGAGTGGGAGGCCGAGCTGGGCCGGCGATTGTTGTGGGAGCAGGAGGCCGAGCTGGGCTGGCTCGCGTTTACCAGCGTCATCGTGTTAGGTCGCGTTCTTAAAGGGGCAACGGCCCGAACATGCAAACTCTATACAAACGTAGTTAAAGGGAATTATGTACAATAAGTAAGAGACACTCGGTGGTACCGCTACATGTTTAACATTAAAAAGAAGTCCCAAATGTGAATATTCAGCTCTTAATGCTGAATTCCCTTCCTAACCTCAAAACATGGGAAAAATGCCTCAGCACTAACACAAATGGCTCAGCAAGCTAGGGTAGGGGTACCCAGGGTCTCACATGCTGCACTCCATCTTTGTACAGGGGGTTACAACTGCAAGACAGGCCCTCTACCCACAGGGGCCAGGAGGTGCTCCAGAAAGAAGGATGTGGGAGTTCATCACCAAGGCTGTCACTGCCATCAATGACTGGCTCCAGTGCCCAAAGAAGCTTCATGACCTCAGGCCAGTAGTCAAGGTCAGTGAATGCGTCTTCAAAAGTCATCTCCTACCAATTGCACCACTAGCCTCACACACTGCTCAATGCACAACCCCCACCCCCAATCACTCACCTACCAACAATCTGCACCAATCACGAGGCACATCTCCCATTCCTAGCCCCACCTCACCCCCTTGGAGGAGATGGTGCAGATCGTTCTTGGCAGGAGAATGGCTGAGCCCTTGACCAGTGGCGGGCTGAAAGGATACAAGATGCTGGTATCCTCATACATTATCCTCCTTCTGGCATGCACCTCATGATTTCCTGCCCTCCTATCACCACAACTCCACCCTTATGCTTTCCTCATTTCACACACCCAAGAAATACAGCCTGCCCAGCGAGTGAGTAACAAATAAGAGGGAGAGCAGAGTGAAGAAGAACAAGAAGAAGATGATTGATTTGACACTCCCAGCCACCAACTCCTCAAGGTCAACCAGCAAGGGCATTTGCAGTGTCCCCCACTGAAAGTCACAGCCTTCCACCAGCCATGCTGCTGCCACTGGGGCAGCACTGCGTGACATCACTAGGTTAGGCAAAGGCACACACAAGACAGTCACTAAGAGAATGCATACGGGTGATGAGTTGATTTCTTGGTGTCACATTGGATGGATAGACATATATAGGTGGATTGGAAAGTATGCTTTGTGGCGGCTTTTATTTCAGCATCATGACCAAGAGGATGTTGTGATGGTCAGTAACAGATGGAAGGTAATGTGTGGGACCAATGTTGAAAGGGGAATTGGGGTTGCAGTCACTGGGACTGCAGACGGATGATTCCATCCCGGATATCCCGGCCACAAAGGGTCTGTCTGGGATGCATCCTTCCATCTGCTTCCTCCTCTTTGGTTTCCTCCTCTTCGGCTTCCTCCTCTTCTGCTTCCTCCTCTGCATCTTCCTCTTCTGTGTCTTTCTCTTCCCTCTGCAAGCGGATGCTGTAAATGTGAAATTATCGCATAAAATGCCGGAAATACTCAGCTGGTCCGGCAGCATCTTGACCTAAGATGTGAACTCTGTTTTTCTCTCCAAGGATGTTGCGTGACCTGCTGAGTATTCGCAGCATGTTCTGTCTTCTCAAAGGCCTTCATTTCCCATCCAAGCCCTTGCAAGCATCCAGCAGCACTCCTGAACACAATGGGCCAGAAATTCGCGGCCAAAGGCGTGAGTGCGCTCGGGGTACTCACGCATCTGGCCGTTGGAAATGCCGGCGTTCAGCATGAACAGCGCATGCGGGGAACGCCGGCATTTCCAGACCTCGAGCGCGTGCGACTGCACAGGCAGCGCTTGCGCAGTGAACTTCGTAGATTTCATTCATGAAATCCGTGAGGGTAAGTCCTCAGAAGTTACACTTGAAAAAAGCAAGTGTAAAGTGGTTCATTGGCTGCGGGGGAAGAAACATTTTATCGTGGAGCTTCTGAAATGCAATATTTTTGTTTGGGAAAGGGAGGGAAGTTATTTTAAGAAATTTTAAGTAAGTTTTAAAGTTAAATTTTTTTTTTTTTTTTTAAAGGGTTTTCAGAACGGTAGGTAGAAGGAGCAATTGTGGCTGTGTGAATGGAATGTGAGAATGAGTTATGTATGTATGTCCACATATATTCCTTTACGTATATGTATGTATGTTTTATATTCCTTTACTAATGTGTATGAATGTATGTTTTTAATTATGATTTTCACTGAAAGCAGTAATGAAAGCGGCGAATTATACTGCGCACGCACTGCCTGTGCAGTCGCACGCGTTCTGCCTCTGAACCCCTTCGTTCAGAGGACAGGAAATGCCGGTTTTCCCCAAAAGCACTGTGCATGCTGAAAACCGGCATTTCATCCGGCCAGATGCGTAAGTACCCCGACCGTACTCGTGCAGTTGGAAGGGAATTACTGGGCCAATATTTTACATGTCAATAAAATGAAAAATTTAACAATTGCACGACTTGCCCCCTCGCATCTGTGACTGAGGGTCCAAGGAGGTGCATTGCGCAAGAGGTCATCATCGTACGTATCCTCACACTGTTCCCTTTGGGGAACTGTATGAAGTGGTGGAAGGATTTATGGCCGTGATTAACGCTCATTCCGTGACCGTAACCATCTTTGAACCAGCCATTAGGGTGGTTAGTCCTATGGCGGGAGGGTTTTACGGGCTCCCACAACCCATCTGAGGGGGGGGGGGCCACCAACACCCACGGACGCAAGTATCCCGCTGGATGTCCACCCAGAATTTAAAGTTGGAACTCCGACTCCACTTGCCGGGACTGTCTGGAGTGGGGTTCAAAACCCTACTCCTTCTGGCCCAGCGGCGGGGATGCTTACTGCTACGCAAAAGGCCCACTCCGCACAAAAGGTGACACCCATACGTTTCCTGCGCCTTTTCCCTCCCCGTGACTGGAGCCCTATGCTGCCATTTCACGTTGCTAATCGGATTGGGCCTTTGTCATAGCGGTAGGATCCCCGCCGCTGGGCCAGATCAGGGTAGGGTTTCGAACCCCGCTCCAGACAGTCCCGGCAAGTGGAGTCGGAGTTCCGGCTCTAAATTCTGGGTTGACATCCAGTGGGATATTTGCGTCCATGGGTGTGGGTGGCCCCCCTCCTTGTATAGCTTGTGGGAGCCCGTAAAACCCTCCCGCCATAGGACTAACCGCCCTAATGGCTGGTTCAAAGATGGTTACGGTCACGGAATGAGCGTTAATCACAGCCATAAATCCTTCCACCACTTCATACAGTTCCCCAAAGGGAACAGTGTGAAGACACGTATGACGACGACATTGCTAAATAAATAAATGGAATTTAAAAAATTCTTTTAGGGCTTTTAAAAGTCTTTAAATTGCTTTAATTCTCTTTAAAACTACTTCAGATTACTCAAAATAATGTAAACATTTTAAAAAGTTTATAAAAGTTACCAAAATCTTCAAAAAACTTCCAAAAACCTATTTAAACTGCTGCTTTGCATGTAAAAATCCTTAGCAGCTTGACAGAAACATTGGGGGCGTGTCCAGTGAAACTGAGACCTCAAGGGGCGTGTCTCACTTACACTGCACGCTCCTGGCTTCGCGCTGGCTGCACTCCTGGGCGGCGTGACGTCATACGCTGCCCGGGATTCTTCTTTTTCATTCACCAAGTCCAGGCGTCCCTGGAGCTGATCGTCAGTAGCGCGGGGTAAGTGTAAATACGGGGCTTGCACGCGCTGCAAGCCCCGTTCTGGAATTTCTGGGCCAATAAAAATGTTTCACATCTATTGCAGCAAGCCACCACTTCAATAAAATAAAAAAAATCCAGTCCAAAACCTTAAATCCAAACATACCTGAACGATGTGTATGTCCCTTTAAGAGACATCGCCACTGTCAGCCTGCTTGCATGCCAGGTTAACCTGGCGTGCTTAGGACCCAGCGCTGTGCTAGGGTCAAAATTCACGTTTGTGATGTTAAGTCGGCATTGCACACTGATTTACGTCACAACACTGCCATTTTGGGGGGATGGCGCTGCCAGTTACCGGCAGCACAAAGGTAAGGACAAAAACGGCCGCCGCCGTGGGACCCGTCAGCAGCTGGCGAAAGAGCGGAGGCCACCGTATTAGCGCCATATTAGTGCCTTGGTGCTAAGACCATGAATTTCTAGCCCAATCTGTCAAGTGACCAGTTAGGAACAAAATAAGCACTAGGGCCGCGATTTACCCTACCTCGGCGGGCCCATGGCCGGCGATGTCGGTGGCAGGCCTCTGAAATGACTTTCCGATGATTGGGCTTGTTATGCTGGCCCAGTGAGTTTCCTAGCCAATTGAAGGAAGCCGGTCTGATGACGTCATTTATGACGCATTATCAGCCAGTTTCCTTAAAGGGACTATGCCCAAATTTATTTTGACAGTTGTATTGTCAGTGTTCTACAGCATTGAGGTGCTGCAAACACCTGCAAACATATGCTTCTGGAGGGAGTCACAGCACACAGGGAGGTCCTCTTCCCTTCCAATGGGCGGAAGAGACCTCCCCAGGACACCAACGCAGCCTGGTTGCACATTGCACAGGAGGACACAAGCAGGGATGTCATCAGGAGGACCAGGCTGCAGTGGCGCAAACCTTTCAATGATCTCAGTAGATCACGAAACGTTACTGCAAAGCCACACTCAACCTGATCCTGCTGTGCCACTCATCACATCCCCATCACTCTGCCTTTCCTACCCTACTCCTGCACATCCTTACTCACACCAACTTACCTTGCACCTCAGGCCATCCCTCTCTATCTATATTATCACATCCCCATCTCACTAGCCACCCCTCACACTCAGCCTCATCCTAGTCCAAACATACCAACTAACAACTGTAAGCGGTTTTTGATTCTAGCCCAATTGCTAGACAGACGGTTCGAATCGCCCCTGCCTTACGAAAGTTCTATACCCGGGAATTATTATTCAGAGTGTAAATGAAATAAGTCACGGACAGGAATGTTTCAGTGAAAAATAAAACTTATATTTATTTGGTCTAACGTACACTGGCTAAAACATGCACTACTAAACGAAATCACTGTCTCTGTGGAGAATAAAATCCAGGTTACAAACAACATACATACAGTACACAACTGGGGACTATAACATGCAGTAATTCCCTTGTTGCGATGGTGGACTCTAACTCCACCCCTACCAACGAATTACCCAGTCGCATAAACCCCTTCGCCTGGCTGAACCAAACGAAGCTTCCACCCTGGAATAGCCCAAAAACTTCACTTCTGGGAAAAACCCAGAGCCCCTTACACCACACCCAGCTTGCCTGGGATATCTGGTTACCGGCTTGGGACACTCGAGACCATGCTTACCACCACACACAGTCGGTCTTGATCGCTTCGCTCAGAGGCTTCTTCCTCTGGTACTTCTTGTTAGGTCGATCTTGGTGGAGCGAGAGAGAGAGAATGGTGGAAAAGTATCTATCTTTATAGGAGTCTGGCTACCCCTATCTTTCCCGCCAATCTTTAAAATCCTTTTGTTTCTAAGCACTCCGGTGCTTAATCATCATCAGTGTGTCATCATCAGACCCATGAGTATTCCGTGATTGGATTAATGGCCCTAAGTCTGGGACATATTTCGGTCTTTGTGTTGGGAAAAACTGGCTCCTCTTCGGCTGGCTGAGGCCAGTGGGTTCATTTTTCTGCTTCTCTTCTGAGATGGAGGTGAGAAGTGCTTTTGCATATTAGAGTGGCTTTCTAATAAGTTCAAGTTCAATGGCCCCCTTCCTTTTTCCAGGACTGTCGGGCAAACCCATACATTCTGGATGACTGACAGTTCTTTTGTCACAGCCAACTGCCATGTGTTCTCCAAAATTTTAACAAACCAGTCCCCCATGCATCTGCACAGGGCAATCCCACCACAGGGAAAACACCCTCAGCCCATAAAGTCCACAAAAATATTCTCGACTGAGTCCATTCTTCAAACAGAGACTTTGCGATCTCTTCAGTATACACAAGGGTAGGCACTTGGGTGTTTTAGCCAAAGTTCATGTAAAGTTTCTGTTAATGTGCTGTTAAACATTGATATCTTTATTTTCAACACTTTGCATTCTTGGACAGATTTGTGTGCACCTTTGGAAGTGGCTTAGTGAGTTGCAGTGAATGGTGAGATATAATGGTACCCCCAGCAATGGTGATGAGTGTGAAAGGAATGTCTTGGGCATTGTAGGATGCTTTATGGTGTTGGTGTGGGGTGGTGCCAACCTGGTGCATCATGTGGCAGCCAGGGTTTACAGTGTCAAGTGAAGTAAATCTGGCCATGGTGAGGCCATCCCTGATCTCCCGGGCAGCAATGTGCTCGGGTGCTGATGCCCTCTGTCCTGTGCAGCATCAGGTGATTGTGGAGAAGGGTGGTGTTGTTTGTGCTGCTGGTGTGCCCGGTGATGCTGGTGTTGGGGCTGATCATGGTGGGATTCTGAGGACCAAGGTGAGAGAGTTTCAACAGCACCCAGGCTGATGGAATAGATGGCAGGTGAAGTAGAGGCGATAAAAGTGATCTGTCAATGGTGGGAGAGGTAATGAGGTCAGACTGGATGGAGACTTGTGCAAAGACTTGTAGCATCCTGAATCAGTAGTGGGAATTCAGTTCAGAGAAGCTAGTGGTTAAGGGAACATATCTAAATCAGCTGGGAGCTTTGACTTGACATTTGAAGCTGTCAACTCATCAGCTGATTCAATGGCCACTGACCTCCCGCCTCAGCTTCACAGGTGAGGAAATCGGTGGGTGACCTGTCAAATCCAAAATAACTGGGGAGAAAAACATTGATAAGTGGCTGTAAACAAGCCACTAATGATTTTAATTGCCTCCCTCACCGCTGCCTGTCGGGACTGCTCAGGGCTGGCAGACCCGACATCGGGAAAGTCCACTGTGGGCATTTTGATAACTTTTCCCGACCCACTGTCAATCATTTTAAATTTAACAGCTAACCCACCACCCATCCCGTCTGCTGAGCACTGGCAAAATTCTGGCCTAGCAGTTTAATTTTAAGACTCAATAATCACTTGAATGTGACAAGCCTTGTGTTGTTTGACAAGAGATCTTAAATCCTGATCAGAGTTGATAAAAGATGTTGACAATTTAGCAAGATTTGCTGGTTGAGATTTTCACTAAAAAGTTTTAGTGATAACTAGCAAATAACAAGTAATCCAGATTTCCAACAGTTAGACCCAATTTTATTGCAGAGTGGGATCAATCCATGCGGGGAGCCTGGGCAAGCGACAAGCTCGCGTGTCGAGGCCTGGAGAGATTTTAATACCTGGGCTCATTTCTAGGCCCCAACTCCTGCCCCAACCCGGCAGGAATCACTGCCTAGCTGACGGGTGCAAGCATTTGGATGGTAGGAGGACTCCACCAGGGACCAGTGGGAATGATCCCCGGCAGTCAGGTAAGTGGTATGGTGGGGTGGGGGGGTTGTGGAGTGGTGTTCATGAGCAAGCGAGTGGGGGAAGCATAGGGCAAGGGAGGCCCAAGGCTTCCTTGTGGGGTAAATCCCCCACTCCATTTTAACTGCTGAGGCGGGTGGGGGGGGGGGGTTGTGGGGAGTTAAAATCTGGGCATTAATTACTAGTATTATTAACTGCTGTTATATTATGCCATTCCTGAATTAAAACGCCTGTTTAATGGTGGCTGAGTGAATGATGTTGATAAGGGTGGTTTGGCTTTGAGCGGACTTTAAAAACTCCACAATATATGTCCTATAAGGACTCAATGAATAAAGATATAATTGGACCCAGTATCTTCTATTTCTCCCATACTGATCAAACCAAAGATATAGGGAACCAGTGAGGTTCAGAAGTATGGCAACAGCAGCAGGCATTGCCATGAAGTAACATAGAACTATAGGTGGTAACTTTGACGTTGGCAATAGTATACAACAGGCGATATGCTGCCTATTATACATCTCTCATAATTTTCTTTTTCATTGACATCAATAGGAATGAAAATCAGGAGAGGTTTAAGGTGATTGGCAAAAGAACCAAAGGCAACATGACGAAAAAATGTTTACGCAGTGATTGGTTAGGATCTGCAATGCATTGCCTGAAAAGGTGGCATAGGCAGACTCAATCGTGGCTTTCAATGGGGAATTGGATAAGTACCTGAAGGAAAAATAGTTGCAGGGCTACGGGGAAAGGGCGGGGGAATGGGACTAGCTGAGGGGCTCTTGCAGAGAGTCGGCACGGGCTCGATGGGCCAAATGGCCTTCTTCCGTGCAGTAACCATTCTATGATTCTATGCATAATGGGCAGCTGATCTGATAGCGCCCATTTTACACTATTGTCAAAAGTCAAAATGACCCCTCATAGAATTTTACAGCATAGAAGGGGGGTGGGCACTATTGTGGCATAATGACCTAACTACAGGAAAGCCAAAATAACAACAGAAAATGCTGGAAAAGCTCAGCAGGCCAGGCAATATCCGTGGAGAGAAATTAGAGTCGACGTTTCGGGTCAAAACCCTTTATCAAAACTAAAGAGGCACAGGGAATGAAATAGATTAAGAGGCCGGGCTGGGAGAGAACAAAAGATAAGAAGAGACATTAAGAAGTATTCAAAATGAGACGAGATGGTGACAGGACTAGTGGAGACAAAAGACAGCTCAGATTAGGTGTGAAATGCGCTGGCTGAATGGGAGACAGCTGCCATGTGGGAGAGAGAAAAAAAGGAAAGGTGGGGGGAGGGATTTCCAGCATCTGCAGTATTTTGCTATCGTACAGGAAAGCCAATGTCTGCCATCTCTGTTTCTTCACTATGATTTGGAGTAAAATGCAACTGAAATAAAACATATCCCACTTCCTGTTTTAACAACCTAGCTCCCTTTTGGAGTATTTCTGGTAAGAGTTTTCACCCATTCTTCATTTTTTTGTCAGTTTTCTTCCCAGCACCCGAGTGGCTGTACTTCACCTGTGAACCCAGGCAGCGGGTGCTGGTAGGCTATTCATGACCCAGGTCAATTTCCACGTACGCACACTTTCCAGCAGGAAACACTGGAGTGGGAACCCTGGCTGGCGTTTCCCCTCCCTGACCTAGAAAGGTAGCAGGACTTGAGCCCAGGTCCCAGAGAGAGGGGCAGCAGGTTGAGGGAAATCTTGTCGAGATTTAAAACACAAAACGGAACTCTGTGTGTAATTATAATGATTATTTAATTTTCTATGCACTTGCTAGAAACTTGGTACTCTCTCCTCAAGCTACTGAGAAAGTTAGATGGTGGCTAATGCATTTCTAAAAATATATATATTTTTATCAATTTCTCCTCCTTACAGGTGATTAGTAATCTTATTGGCATTCGCTTTAATTTTTTGGGAGGCTGTTTACTTATTCTATATGGGTGCTTTTCTCACCTACTCAGTAATAGTTAAGGGAGTCAGTATTATTCATTTAAGTAATTTGTTACTCTTTTTTTATTAATGTGATATTTTAGCCTATCAACTAAGTGTAACAGACAATGTGACATGCACTTTGCATGTGAACACTTCGAAGTATGACAAATAGATGCAAGAATTTTCTTGATGTAGATGGTTATTTAAAAGCTCGGTTCCTTTACAATTTTTTGTTTGAGTTGCTGAATACATCACCAAATATCTAGATTCCAAGAAACATTGCTTTGACTTAATTTTGATGTAGATTTGCTGCAAACTCTTACCTTTGTTTTCATGCTGAGTCTCCAAATAGGAAGACAGCAGCTTGTCGTGCTAATTGCACTTAAGTGTTGACCTGGGCGCCAGAAAGCTTTATTAAATGATGAGCCCTTGACTCATTTTTAAATGTGCTCTTATGGATGTTATGTTTGATAAATCCTGTACAATAATTGCTAAAACAGTCGCTGGTGTGCATGATTACTTGAAAGATAACATTCAAATAGGTACCTGTAATGCAGATTTTTTTTTGTTCATCAGGGCGAAGTTGTTCATGTTGGTAAATGTAATCCCAATTCAACCACCCAATGCCAATAACGAGGTCTCCAGGACAGTCACTTCCAGGGTTAGTGGTTGAGGCAGAAACTATGGCAACATTCCAGATTAGATTGGATAGGTGGATGAGGCAAAAGGGGTTGAAGGGATATGGGGATAGGGTGTGTCAATGTGATCAGAGCAATTTGCTTGCACAAAGGTTAGCTGCCAACACGGACTGGTTGGGCCGAATGGCCAGTTTCCGGGTTGTAAATTCTGAGTACTATTCTAATGTTGATATGAGTGAAAACCCTACCATGTGAGTGCATGTTGATGGTGCTCGATGTGCAGTTAACCTCAAGTGACTAGAAGGAGGCCAGTCGGCCCGTCGTGCCTGCGCTGGCTCTTTGAAAGAGCTGTCCGATTAGTCCCACTCCCCCGCTCGTTCACCACAGCCCTGAAATGGTTGGAAGGATTTGCTTATTTTACGGACTGTGTGCAGTGGGGATTACATTTTCTCTAAATAGCAAGCAATGTTGTCATATTTTGAGGGAAGAATTCATAAGGGATACACTAAGGACAGGCAGCGAAGTGTGATTTTTATTTTCACAATTTCCAAACCAAACAAGTAGGGTAAACCATATTCCCCGCAGTAATACATACTTGATGCGATGCAGTATTGCTGATTTTAAGATTTTGTACGGTTTTGCTTCATGCTTGGAAATCTATCTAAGGTGATATTAATGTTGATTTTTTTTTAGCACATAATGGTTCATTTTTCGAGAACAGTGCGCAATGGTGGAAATAATCTTTGCTCCAGGAGTAAGGTCTGTTTGGATGTGTTGCTGGGCATTGTGAGGTTTTCTGTAATGTATACAACATTGAAGGGACTACTTTGTTTGGCGGATGTACATCCTTAGTTGCGAGCGTATATAACAGACGCGAATCGATTTGTATAGTCAGTGCCGAAGTTCCAGTTGCCCAGTAAAGATCACTTGAAGTTACTCTCAGTCTCTGCTGCTTTATTATTTTATGTAGTTGTGTATAGCGGTGCAAACACAACAAATTGGCGACGAGAATTATGAACCTACGTCTTCCTATTCTGGCATCGCATCCAGAGGACACCGAAATTTGGAAGAAAGGAGCGAGAAGGTAGAGAAAATGGAGCACGCTTGCTAAGCTAGGCAGGGGATACGTAAGTCAAGTGAAAAGTGCACAGGACTCGCATGACGCTAGCTAACTAGTAAAGAAAGAAAAACGGGTTTGGAAATAAAATGGCGATGATTGGCATAATTGCAGCATTTGATAGCAGCATTGAAGACTGGGCAACTTACATTGAAAGAGTGGAGTTGTACTGTGAGGCTAACGGAGTGGAGGTAGAAAAGAAAGCCACTGTTTTGCTGAGAGTTATGGGCGCAAAGACATACGGGCTGCTATGTAGTCTATTAACCCCTGAAAAGCCAGCAAACAAAACTTTCAAACAAATAGTGGACACACTCCAAGACCATTTAAGCCCCAAACCACTGCTCATAACCGAAAGATTTAAATTCCATAAACGGAACCAGAGCAAAAATGAAAGCATTTCTGAATATTTGGCAAAGTTGCGCAAATTATCAGAACATTGCCAATTTGGAGTGGGCTTATCAGACGCATTGAGGGACAGATTTGTGTGTGGCATGCATAGTGAAAGCACACAAAAGAAGCTCCTGTCTGAAAAAGACCTCACCTTGGAGAAGGCTCTGACTATTGCAATATCAATGGAAGCAGCAGCACGAGGCACTTTAGAAATTCAACAAAAATCCCTGGAATACTCAACTCATAAAATGTCACTGAAACAAGAAAAGAAGTGCTATCGCTGTGGCAAAATGTCACATGACCACAATGACTGTTGGTTTAAAGATAAAGACTGCAGACAATGTGGCAGGCGAGGGCACGTTGAAAGAGTCTGCAAAGCAAATAAGAAGCCAAAAACTGATACAATACAGAGTAACAAAAAGGTACATCAAGTGACTGAAAACAAGAAACCTTTCAAAGATAGATACAAGAAGGTACACCACGTGACTGGAGACAGTTCAGGTAAAGAAAAAAGTGACACAGACTCAGAGGAAGAGGATTTGGCTTGTCTGAAACTACACAGTGTGAAAGAGACAGGGGATCACAGAATAATATGGATTACTCCAGAAGTAGCAGGAGTTAGGCTGAAAATGGAGTTGGACACAGGCTCAGCTTTAACAGTGATCTCTGTACATGACTACAAACGACTGTTTTCACACATGCCGCTAAGGCCAACTAAAGTACTGTTAAAGACATACACAGGACAAAGAGTGTGCCCCAAAGGTAAAATAAAAGTGACAGTGACATACAAAGAAAAAAAAATACAGCAATTGAACCTCTATGTAGTGGAAAATGGAGGACCACCATTGCTGGTACGTGAATGGCTCAGGAAAATACAGTTGGATTGGCACACCATCCAAGCACTGTTTGTGTCAGCAAAGGAGGACAGCAACGCCACTCCTGAGAGACTGTCACAAATACTCTCTGACTCTCAGGAAGTGTTCAAGAAGGGAATAGGAACACTTAAGGGCATGAAAGCAAAAATTAAGATTGAGGAGAACGCAAATCCAAAGTTCCATAAGGCCAGACCAGTGCCTTATGCAATTCACCCTTCAGTAGAAGCAGAGCTGGAGAACTTGGAGCAGTTAGGGGTCCTGTCCAAGGTGGATTGGAGTGAATGGGCCACACCTATAGTTCCAGTGATGAAGAAAACCTCCAGCACAAAACCAGGAAAGCCAAGAAAAGTGCGCATCTGCGGAGACTTTAAAGTGACTGTTAACCCAATCCTCCACATAGTACAGTACCCATTGCCTCGCATTAAGGACATCTTTGCTTCCCTGTCAAGAGGGGAATGCTTCACAAAGATTGACTTGGCTCAGGCCTATCTCCAAATGGAAATTGATGATGCATCAAAGAAGTACCTGACAACAAATACGCACAAAGGCCTTTACCAGTACAATGGGCTGGTATTCGGAATAGCATCAGCTCCTGCAATCTGGCAAAGGGCAATGGACCAAGTCCTGCAGGGGGTCCCAGGTGCTCAGTGTTATCTTAATGACATCATCATTACTGGCAAGAATGCCAACGACCACCTTTCCAACCTTGAACAGGTGCTCATCAGGTTACGGGAGTATGGGCTCCGAGCGAACCGAGACAAGTCTGAGTTTTTCAAAAAGGAAATCTCATACTGTGGACATGTGATTGACAAGGACGGTTTACACAAGTCTCCAGACAAGATTGAAGCTGTGATTAATGCACCAACACCTGAAAATGTGTTTCAGTTGAGATCATATCTTGGACTGGTGAACTACTATCACAAGTTCTTGCCCAACCTTTCCACAGTGTTACATCCACTAAATGCACTGCTACAGACAGGGTCACAATGGAAGTGGAGTGACAGCTGTGAACAAGCTTTTCAAGAGAGTAAAAGACTCATTACTTCAGAAGAGGTGCTAGCTCACTTTGACCCATCCTTACCTATTCGACTGGCATGTGATGCTTCACCCCATGGCATTAGTGCCGTGTGGTCACATAAGTTCCCAGATGGCTCAGAAAGACCAATAGCCTTTGCCTCAAGATCATTGACTACAGCTGAACGCAATTATGCACAGATTGACTGAGAGGCCCTCAGCCTTGTGTGGGGAGTCAAGAAATTCAACCACTACTTGTATGTTCAACAGTTTATACTGTTAACTGACCATCAGCCTCTCATTTCAATCTTCAACCCAAGGAAGGGCGTTCCAGTGCTGATGGCAAAACGGCTGCAGCGATGGTCACTCTTCCTAGGGGCTCACCTGTATGACATTGAATACAAGGGGACCAAGCAACATGGCAACGCCGATGGTTTGTCATGTTTACCACTGCCGACCTCAGAGAGAACTACAACTGTTGACTCAGCAGAGGTATTTCACACAACAATAGTTGAGCAGCTACCAGTGACAAACTCCCTCATTGAAAGAGAAACACGCAATGACCCTACATTGTCAAAAGTTTATGACATCACTGTGAAGGGATGGCCAGCGCTTGGTGACTTATTGATTTCAGCATTCTCAGCTAGGAGGGAGCAGTTATCAATGTGTCGGGGAACACTGATGTGCGGCTCACGAGTTGTGATTCCTCCCAAGCTTCGTAACCGAGTGCTAGATGAACTGCATGAAGGCCACTTAGGTACAGTAAAGATGAAAAGCCTTGCCCGTGGTTATGTGTGGTGGCCGGGAATTGACAAACAGATCGAGGACCTGACAAAGAGCTGCTCAGGATGTCAAAAGGTCCAGAATGCACCACCACAAGCCCCTCTCCATCCATGGGAATGGCCCTCATCACCATGGCAACGTGTGCACATCGACTTTGCTGGACCGTTCATGGACTCCATGTTCTTGATTGCAGTCGATGCATATTCCAAATGGCCCGAGGTCATTAAAATGAAATTAACGACATCTGAAAAGACCATTTCAGTTCTGAGGACCATGTTTGCTAGAAATGGCCTACCAGAACAAATCTGCATGGACAATGGACGACAATTTGTCTCTGACGAATTCCAAGGTTTCATGAGGAAAAATGGAATCAAGCACTACACATCTGCCCCGTACCATCCAGCTACAAATGGCTTGGCAGAAAGATTCGTACAGACTTTCAAGAAGGCCATCAAAGCAATGTACAGCGAGAATCTACCACTGCAACACAAGATAGACAATTTCCTCTTTGCTTATCGGAACGCAGTACACGTAGCCACTAATCAGACTCCAGCGATGATGTTTCTGAACAGGAACCTGAGATCTCGCATGGACCTTCTTAAACCGAATGTACGTCATGATGTAGAGAACAAACAGTTCAAACATTTGAATGCTAAGCCAACAAGAAGCTTCAGTGTGGGACAGTCAGTTCTTGCTCGTGATTTCCGGATGGAAAAGTGGCAACCAGGGACAATATCCACAAGAGAGGGACCACTGATGTATACTGTGGATGTGGGAGAGAACGTTTTGAGACGTCATGTGGACCAAATTCTGGATGTTCAGGTGGAAAACACCCCTATACCTCGCCCAGACTCACCTGACATGAAAACAGACACTCCTGATTCATCAGCATCAGCACCAGCCTCATCCACAGCTGAGAGCTCTACCTGTGCTGATAGCTCACCTGATGCACCTGTACCTATACAGTCTCATTCCCCAAAGCAAAAGAGTCTGGAGAGACGTTACCCAGAGAGGCAGAGGAGGCCTCCCCATATACTTGACTTGTAAAAGGGCTGTTGACAAAATAAAATGTTATGTTGGAATTTGAATTTTGTTACTTTTAAGAAAACAAAAAGGTTACTGTAAAGACAGGCTCTGTATGTTAATTATAGAAATTTTGCATTAATATACTATTAAACTAAAGGGGGAGGAAGTATAATGTATACAACATTGAAGGGACTACTTTGTTTGGCGGATGTACATCCTTAGTTGCGAGCGTATATAACAGACGCGTATCGATTTGTATAGTCAGTGCCGAAGTTCCAGTTACCCAGTAAAGGTCACTTGAAGTTACTCTCAGTCTCTGCTGCTTTATTATTTTATGTAGTTGTGTGTAGTGGTACAAACACAACATTTTCAATGTCAAAACAACACACTGGTATTAGTGCTGGGCACAGTTTGGATCAGCAGGAGAAAAAGGCCGGGGAATTTTCTTTTTGTTGTACTACCTGAATATTTTTAATCTAAAGAAATGAGTAAACACCTGATTATTTTAACAGCAGCTCAGACACGGGTGTTAAATCAAAACAACAGTTGCAAACATTCTCTGCAACATTCCCGGGCCACGGAAGCCTTCTCCACTTTGACAGATTTATTATGCGTCCCTCCCCCTCTGCTATTCTGCTGCAACCATGTGAACCTCCTCTGGACCCATATTTTGTTTCTTTACTTGTCCCATTACTTGTCCCTTTCGCCTTGCACCTCACCCCTTTTGTCATTTAATCACTCCTGCCCTCCACCCTTTCACAGACCTTCACCTTCGTTCTTTCCTGCCCCTTTCCCTGGCTCTGCACTTGCTTAAAACCTGTTACATCTCTAACTTTTTCCAGTTTGGATGAAAGGTTATTGACCTGAAATGTTAACTCTGTTTCTCTCTCCACAGATGCTCCCTGACCTGCTGAGTATTTCCAGCACTTTCTGTTTTTATTTCAGTTCCAAACATTTTTTTTGTTGCAAAAGTAACTGCATGGATTCTTGTCCTGGTTTAACAACAATCTACAGTCATTACTTCATTTATGAGCCCCTTGTGATTTTTGAAAATAAATTGTGAATGTTTTTACTGTTTAGATTTGTGCCTGAAGTTCAACTTTCCTTTTGGGACTCCAAAACAGCTAATAGAATAGCTCTGCTCCTGTGTGACCGTGTTAACTGAATGCTTTAAAGGGGCAGCATCTTAATAAGAACATAAGAACATAAGAAATAGGAGCAGGAGTAGGCCATACAGCCCCTTGAGCCTACTCTGCCATTTAATAAGGTCATGGTTGATCTGTTACATCAACTCCACCTTCCCACTCGATTTCTATATCCCTTGATTCCCTTAGTACCCAAAAATCTATAGATCTCAGTCTTAAATATACCCAATGACTGAACATCCACAGCCCTCTGAGGTAAAGAATTCCAAAGATTCACAACCCTCTGAGTGAAGAAATCTAAGCCATTGATATCGACTGTAAATAGCTGGGGCCTCAGCACTGATCCTTGTGGCACTGACTCCACTAGTTACAACCTGCCAACCCAAAAATGACCCGTTTATTCCAACTCTCTGTTTTCTGTCCATTAACCAATCCTCAATCCACGCTAATATATTACCTCTAAACCCCCAATCCCATGAGCCCTAATCTTGTGTAACAAACTATTGTGTGGCACCTTATCGAATGCTCTCTGAAAATCCAAATATACTACATCCACTGGTTCTTCCTTATCTACCCTGCTAGTTACACCATCAAAAAAATCAAATAGATTTGTCAAACATGATTTCCCTTTCATAAAACCTTGTTGACTCTGCCTAATCATATTGTGAATTTCCAAGTGCCCTGCTACCATGTCCTTAATAATAGCTTCTAGCATTTTCTCTATTACCGATGTCAGGCTAACTGGTCTATAGTTCCCCGTTTTCTCTCTCCTTGCTTTCTTGACAGCGGGGTTACATTTGCTACCTTCCAATCCATGGGGACCATTCTATAATCAAGGAAATTCTGAAAGATCAAAATCAATGCATCCACCTCTTTTAATACCCTAGGATGTAAGCCATCAGGTCCAGGGGATTTTTCGGCTTTTAGTCCCATTAATTTCTCCAGTACTTTTTCTTCGCTAATATTAATTAGTTTAAGTTTCTCACTCTAATTAGACCCTTAGTTCTCCACAATTTCCATTATGTTCTTTGAGTCTTTTACTGTGAAGACAGACACAAAATATTTGTTTAACTTCTCTACCATTTCCATATTCCCCATTATAATTTCTCCTGTCTCTGCCTCTAAGGGACTCATGTTTACTTTCGCTAAGAACAATTGTTTTGCCGAACCTTTTACTTTTGTGTATAAACATACAATCAGCAAAGTAAATCATGCCAAAATGTAACATCACGTCAGTTAATTTCACTATGATTAAAATGACCCATGTCTTTTATGGCTCTTTTCCCTCCTCAACTTAAAAAAAAGATGGGCAAACACTTTTCCATGAGGACTGCTGCAAGTTTCAGGCAAACTTTAGATATTCTCTCAGATACAGCAGAGCTGAACGCTCCCATGAGCGGTTTGAGCACCTTATATTTAGATGTTTGTCTGTTTTTTTTATTCATTCTTGGATTAAGGGTGGCGCTGCCAGCATTTATTGCCCATCCCTAGTTAGAATCATGGAATGATACAACACAGAAAGTGGCCATTCTCTCCATCATGCCTGTGCCGGCTCTTTGAAAGAGCTATCCAATTAGTTCCACTCTTTCCCCACAGCCCTGTAAAAGTTTCCCCTTCAAGTATTTATCCAATTCCCTTTTGAAAGCTATTATTGAATCTGCTTCCACCACCATTTCAGTCAGTGCATTCCAGATTATAACAACTTGTTGTATAAACATTTTTTTCCTCATGTTGTGTCTGGTTCTTTTGCCAATGACCTTAAATCTGTGTCCTCTGGTTACTGACCCTTCAGCCACTGGAAACAGTTTCTCCTTATTTACTCCATCAAAATCCTTCATGATTTTGAACACCTCTATCTAATCTCCTCTTAACTTTCTTTGCTCTAAGGCGAACAACCCCAGTTTCTCTAATCTCTCCACATAACTGAAGTCTTTCATCCCTGGTACCATTCTAGTACATTTCCTCTGCACCCTCTCTATTGCCTTTGCATCCTTCATAAAGACTGGTGCCCAGAATTGGCCACGATACTCCAGCTGGGGTCTAACCAGTGCTTTATAAGGTTCAGCATAACTTCCTTGCTTTTGTACTCTATGCCTCTATTTATAAAGCCAGAGATCCCATATGCCTTTTTAACAACCTCCTCAACTTGTCCTGCCACCTTCAAAGACTTGTGTACTTACACTCCAGGTCGCTCTGTTATGGCACTCCCTTTAAAATTGTACTATTTAATTTATATTGCCTCTCCTCAATCTTCCCACCAAAATGTATCACTTCACACTTCTCTGTGTTAAATTTCATCTACCATGCGTCTGCCCATTCCATTAGTCTGTCTATTTCTTCCTGAAGTCTGTTACTATCCTCCTTCCTATTTATTACATTTTTGAATTTTGTGTCATCTGCACACTTTGAAGTTATACCCTGTATACCCAAGTCCAGGTCATTAATATATATCAATAGTTGCTCGTGTGAAGGTGGTGATGAGCTTTCTTCTTCAGCCGCTGTAGTCTGTGTGGTGAAGGTACTCCCACAATGCTATTAGGTAGGGAGTTCCAAGATTTTGACCCAGCAATGATGAAGAAACGGTGATATATGTCAAAATCAGGATGATGTGTGACTTGGAAGGGAACTTGGAGGTGTTGGTGTTCCCTTGTATCTCTTGTCCTTGTCCTTCTAGGTGGTGGAGATCGTGGGTTTGGGAGGTTCAAATATTACTGACTAATACTTAATCATACAGTAACCCAGGGGCGTAAGAATTGAACTTGCTTGAACTGGATATCATGGCCAGAACCTTTACCTTGGAGTCTGGTTGTGGCATATGTGCCGTGTAGCGCACATTTAACTCAATGGCCCCATTACCCGGCCCAATTAAATGGAGCGGGTCTGATGACGTCACCAATGACGCGTTTTCAGCGCGGATATTTAAAGCAGCCTTGCACATATCCCATTTGAAGGTTGATGTAGGAGTGCAGAAGGTGTTTTCCAGAGGTCTTAATAACGCAATAAAACTGACAAAACTATTGGTCATGGAGACAAGACAGAGGGCAGCACCAAGAATCATCAATGCCTCCCTGGAAGTTCTGGTGCAGGCAGTAAGAGCATGCAGGAAGGTCCTTTTCCCTGGCAATCGATGAAAACGACCACCCAAAGACACAAAAAGGGCATGGCTGGAGATCACAGAGAAGGTCAGTAGCAGGGATGTCATGAGGAGGATGTGGATCCTGTGCTGGAAAAGATTCAATGATCTCATGAGGTCAGGAAAGGTAAGTGCAATGCCACACTCACCTACATCCTGATGTGCCTGTCACCACAACCCCATCACCCTGACTTCCCAAGCCTACTCCTGCACATCATTCCTCACACCAACATACCTTGCAGGTGCACCCATCCCTCACTCTCTATGCACCTACTCACATCCCCACCTGACTAACCACCCCTCACACTCACCCTCATCCTAATGCAATCATAGCAAGTGACACCACAGAAGGAGACCATTTGGCAATGTCACACCACTCCCTCATAGTCACCCTCTACAGATGTAGCCCATCCATTCCTTACACTCATTCCATCACTCTCACTCAAAGTTTTCTTCTTTCCCTCCTTGCAGGAGAGGAGAGCACACAACATTAGGGAGAGGTGACTCTCCCGCCTTCAGTCATTTGACTCCAGCAGAGGAAGAGGCCCTGGAGATCTCTGGAGTTGCAGAGCTGCTGGCGGTGGGAGATGGAGAGAGTGGGCCCTCCCAGCTACCTGGTGACAGAATTAAATCTCATACAACCACACAGCATATAAAGTCACATATGGTGACTGATGTCAGCATCCAATGAAATGTCACCATGCGCATAATGGTAACGTTATCCATTCTTATTATAACACTTCTAATTCCTCTCTTTACTCTCCCACAGGTCCATCAAGTGCCCCCCCCCCCACTGTCCAGCCGCAGGAGGAAGGTGACTCCTCAGAGGAAGCTCCATTCTCTGAGGGTGCAACATCAGCAGACCCAAGCGCACCCAGCACCAGCGCAGATACGCGCACCTCGGTGGGCTCTGTGGGAGATACAGTAGTGTTGTCACCTGGTGTCTCATACATCACAAGTGAGCAAGAACAGATGGTGTTGATAGGGATAGCCGGAGGGCGCAGGATGCTCCAAGCTCTGATGAGTTACATGCAGATGCTGAACCTCGGGAGTCATCGAGGGTGATCTTGGAGGGGCAGCAACAATTGCATGAGGCTCTGGCAGCTTTTGCAGCCACCATGTCTGCAAATGTACAAAGAATGGAGGAGTCCATCTCCAACATGAGCAGCACTATCAGGCGATGGCGATGATGTGCTGTTCCATGGAAAGGATGGCCACCTGCATGGAGCAGCAAATGCACCAATCCAACAAGAACATGCTTGCTGTGGGAAGGATATAAATGTTGACTTGGGCTTTCATCACCCCATTGATGTGCAGCAAGGTGCTCTCCAGCTCCTTGCTAGCAGGAAAGTGCGGATGGCCCATGAGAGGGATGATGTTGAGAGGGACATGGAAGTGGGGGCTCTTCTCAAAGAGCTCACACTTCTCCCCTGTTGCCTCCCGCTCAGTCAGAATCACGCACTCTTCCTCGGATCCCGATGGCCAAGTCTGCTCCTGCACAGTTGCAGAAGGAGCAGTCTTTGGTGGGCCCCTCACAGGCGCCAAAACTCAGAAGACATCCGCCAAGTGTCAAAGCAGTTGCAGCAGAGAAGTGAGCAGCCTGCCTCTACCTCTGCTGAAGCCACAGGGGTTGCACCTCGTAGAAGCACACAGAAACGAAAAAAGACACAATCCTAGATGCACAAAGATATGCACATGGGTATATGAAAAAATGTTAGTGATAAGTTTCATGTCTATTTATGACGCACTTAAATTTATTTCTTTGCACCACTTTCTGGTCTTGCCCATTTGTGCCTGCTACCTGGGAAGTGGCCTTGTCACTTGGAGTGAATGGTGAGATATTAGTTAACCTCGAGCTACGGGGATTTGGGTGAGAGGAATGGCTTGGTCCTTGTAGGACTGCTTTGTGGTGTTGTTGGAGCGGGGGGTGGATGGGAACTTAGTACAGCTCGTGGCAGCCATACGGGTGTGCTAGAGCAAGTTAAGTAAATCTGGCCATGATGAGGCCATCCTGGGTCTCCTGGGCAGCAATGTGCGCCTCTGCTGGTGCCATCTCCACCTCAAGTTCATCCTCCTCCTCCTTCTCATCTTCCACCTGCTCCTCCTGCTCCTCTGAAGAGGCTGTACGCTCTGCGCCTTGCTCCTCCTGCAGCCCCAATCCTCGCTGCTGCGCTATGTTGTGCAGCGTGCAGCAAACAACGATGATTCTGAAGAACTTGGCCAGTGCATACTGAAGGGCTCCTCCAGATCTGTCAAGGCATCTGAAGTGCATCTTCAGCATGCCATTTGCTTACCCTATGACACATCTGGTGGACATGTAGTTGTCATTATAACGCTCCTCAGCTTCAGTACTTGGCCTCCTCAAGAGTGTCATCAGCCACGCCTTCAGTGGATAGCCCTTGTCTCCAAGCAGCCAGCCAGCAAGTCTGTTTGGAGGTGTGAAGAGCTGAGGGAGGGTGGACTGGTGCAGCACGAAAGAGTCATGACAGCTGCCAGGGAATCTGGTGCATACATGCTTGATGATCTTTTTATGATTGCAGACGAGCTGCACATTGAGGGAGTGGAAGCCCTTGTGGTTCACAAACACTCCTGGGTGATGATGGGGTGCCTTCATGGCCACATGCGTGCAGTCGATTATTATCTGCACCTGTGGGGAGCCAGCCAGAGCCACAAAGTCAAGCACCCACTCAGTAACACTGGCCTCATCAGTGGCAAAGTTTACACAAGTGACTGACATGTCAAATATGGCATCGGTCACCTGGGTGATGCATCTGTGGGCGGCCAACTGCGAGATCCTGCAAATGCCTGCTGCAGATCCCTGGAAGGAGCCTGAGATGTTGAGGGTGGTGGTGACTTTGACAACCACTGGTAAGGCGTGTCCCCCAGGTCCTCTGGGCTGCAGGTCTTGTTCCAGCAAGCTACAAATGTCTGCGATGACCTGGCATGATAGCCTGAGCCTCCTGAAGCACTGCTGCTCAATCATGTCCAGGAAGCTCATCCTCTGCCTGTATACCGTGTGTTGGGGATATCGCCTCTGGTGCAGTGCAGCCCTGTGATGCCTCCTTCTCTCCTGTGGAGCATCAAGTCGTTGAGGAGCCGGCTGCTGTTGTGGCTGCTGCTGCTGCTGGTGTTGTGGATGATGCTGGTGTTGTGGCTGCTGCTGCTGGTGTGGCTGGTGTTGTTGGTGCTAGGGCTTATCTTGGTCCCATTTTAAGGTCCAAGTTGAGACAGCATAAACGGTACCCATGCTGATGTAATAGATGGCAGGTAAAGTGGAGATCAGAGGCCCAAACCCTCAATGCTCTGATAGTGACCAGCATTTTGGTGAGAGTGGCTTCCAAGGTTGCAGAAATGACCTGCAAACTCCTGACAGCTAAATCTCTGCACAAAATGGTGTCAGCAAGAGCCTTTCCATTCGGCAAGGAAGCAGATGTAATGGAGTATTTATGTGTTTTTTCCAGCTGTCAATTAATGTAAAATGGCCACTGAGCTTCCAACTCCCCTTCACAAGCCAGGTTCCCGAGGTGCGTGAATCCCATGGTCAAGAAGTTAAAGCCAAAACCCAATGTTAAAAACCCAATTAAGGGTCTCTCAACAAGCATTTAAGTACTTCAATGAGGTTGCCCGTCCGACGCGCTGGCAATTTCTGCAATTTTTACTGCTGACCCATCCCCAAACACGCACACTCGGCACTGGGAAAATTCCGGCCATGCCTTCTCTAATCTTTCAGTTGGAGGATGGAAAAGACTTTAGCGAGATGAGGTCCGGTACAAATCATTAAAGCTGCTTGTTTTTACAGTTAACAAGCAGACATACAACATAGTAGTTGTAAACAAATTTCACTTACTTCGCTCAATTTTCCCTTCTCCCCTCCAAAAATGAGAAGTGAATAGTAAACCACATGCCTTGTCCCTTTTGTAGGCTGACTTATTTGCTTTTTTTTGGCATTACATTTATTTCTAGATAACTCATAACTGCAAACTCTGACCTTATGTTTATGATCTACCAGCTCCAGGCACCTTGTGGTCTCCTGCTTAAAACCTGGCTGACTGCCCACGTGACTCTTTCCTGTCTCTGCATTCACGGGAAATGGAAACTCCTTCCCCACTAGGGATTCACCAGTAGGCCTGTCAATTAAATCGATTACTGTGCCCAAAAGTATATTCTCAGCAGACAACATAAGCAGCGCTCACATGAATAGAAACACCCCCATAACAATAGGTGTGAATGTATTGTTAGGCATCTTAGACGAGATAACAAAATAACAAAATGTTTAATGTCCCAATTCATTGTGGAAAACAGTAAGGACAGTTGTCTCATTAACACCGCCCCCCACACCTGCCCTGTCTCCACAGCTTAAAACTGTGCAAAGTCACTTCGTTTTTAAACATAACACATTCTCCAATCCTTTCCGTGAAAAAAAAGTTTTAAAAATGCAACCAGATATATGTGGAAAATTCAACATAATGGGCCGTATATTCCGATGCCTACGGGAGTGTACGAGCTGTGTACGCACCCGTAGGCACATCGAAATGCCGGTTTCAGGCATGTGAAGCGCATGCGCTGAAAACCAGTATTTCTGATCTGTCAAGAATGCTCTTGACAGATTGGACGCCTGCCCTGGAGAAGGGCCTCTGCGGGGGGAGAGTTCCGCTTTCTGGAGAACCTCCGACCACAGAAAACCCTTAGAAATCCTACGCCTGCTTTTACCAGCATAAGAGTTGAAAAAAAGTAAGAAAAACATTTTTTTTCAATCATTTATAATTTAAAAATACTTTTAGAAAAGGTAAGTTTATTTTTAGCCCCGTAATAAATTTAAATTATTTTTTTCAAAAAATTAAATTTTTGTTTAAAATATTTAATTTGTTGTAATTTTAACTCATTTTAAAAATGTGATGGATTTTTTTTAAATTTATCTAATGTTTTACTGTGTTTTTGCAGTGATCTCCATTCATATATCTGACAGGTCTATCTGTCAAGTGTATGAAGGGAGATTCCCTTCTCCTATTGGCTCCCCATGGCCCACGTGATCCCAGGGACGCTTGCGAACTGCCTGCGCCTCTGGGATACATGGGCCTTGTGTATTTCGAGTTGGAGAGGCCCAGGAACGGAAGTATATGCACCTCGGGAGCCCTCAGGTAAGTTTGTAGATTTTTTTCCAGATCGGAGGCCTCTGCACGCAGGAAGCCTCCGATCGGAAAATACGGCCCAATATTTGTTAAATATCTCCCTGCCAGTGTTAGCAGCTATTGTGTTTCTTACAACATGCGGGGGAGGTCTTAGATTGTAATAGAATGGGCCTTTTTTCGGCTCATGATGAAAAGACAGACCACGTCCTATTGCAAAGTGTACCTGGACACAGGACATACTGTAAAATCAGGCCAGTGGAGTGCCCAACTGTAAAGGAACCGCCCGAATTTCCTCCATTTAAATTTACAGGTGTGTACTCTAACCTGTCTGATTTCCAGTATTGGTTACACCCAGGAAATTCAGTCTGCCCGGGTGCAGACCCAGAAAAATCTGCTTATTTTGTCTAATCTGTAAGCACTTGATGCTGATACTGGGTGCTTGAAATATCTTGTTCCTCAGCAGCAACATCCCTTGCCTTTGTTAGCACAAAAAATGGTGTTCAAAATATAAAGGTATTTTCAGAGTCCTAATAACACGCAAGTTTTTTTCTTTAATATTTCATTTCAGGGCTTTGCATTGATCCAGACTACAGCACACTCTGCTGGTAGTAAGCACATCACTACATGGTAAAGCAGCAAGTAAAATGAAATAGACCAACATTTGCCACAGAATGGAAATGACTGCACTGAATACAACCTGGATGACGGCACATTGAATCTAACAGCACAGAGACTGCCAATATATCCTTCCATCAGCACATCTAGCTGCTTTATTAAAATCAAAAGTATTAGCTGTAAAGTGTTTTGGGACACCCAGTGGTCGTGAAAGGTGCTATATAAATGCAAGTCTTTCTTTCTTTCTAAAATAGCTGTGTGTTATAGTTTGTGGATGTAAGTAGTCCTAACAGAAAAGGTTAGAGAGGGGTTGAATTGATGTATTATACGGTCAGAAATTTTCCCAGCATTTCAATGCAAACTAACGCCTCAGTGTCACGCATAGTTTTAGGGGTAAAATAATGGCACCCAACAACTTCAGTTAACTGCACATTCATTGTGTTCCACTCCAGTATATTCAATGTCTTCTGTGGGCTTCTAAGACTTTATCACCGTAAGTACCAGAGTTGTATGTGTATTCATTCTCGGGATATGGACATCGCTAGCAAAGCCAGCATTTATTGCCCATCCTCAGTCACCCTTGAGAAGACGGTGGTGGGCCTTCTTCAACCGCTGCAGTCCATGTGGTGAAGGTGCTCGCACAATGCTGTTAGGTAGGGAGCTCCAGGATTTTGACTCAGTGACCTTGCAGTAACCTAAATTGACATTGGATGTAAGAAACCTGACTGATTTAACTACTTAGGTTTTCAAGCAAATTGTCAATATCAAAAATCCAACTGTCTGGATATTTTGGATTTAGAAAGGGCTCTCAACTGCCAGGTTGAGCAGTTAACGAGTACAGTGCCAAGTTGATATTCATCATTGATCCAAACGATATTACTATGTGCCCCTATTGTCACTAGTAGCCTGAGAGTTCTGCCATTCTGTTGATAATGTTTTTTTCATTCATGGGATGTGGGCATCGCTGGGAAGGTTAACATTTATTGCCCATCCCTAATTACCCTCGAGAAGGTGGTGGTGAACCCCCTTCTTGAACTGCTGCAGTCCGTGTGGTGAAGGTACTCCCACAGTGCTGTTAGGGAGGGAGTTCCAGGATTTTGACCCAGCAATGATGAAGGAATGCCAATATATTTCCAAGTCAGGATGGTGTGTGACTTGGAGGGGGACTTGGAGGTGTTGGTGTTCCCATGCATCTGCTGCCTTTTTCCTTCTAGGTGGTAGAAGTCGTGAGTTTGGGAGGTGCTCTTGAAGAAGCTTTGACAAATTGCTGCAGTGCATCTTGTAGATGGAACACACTCTAGCCACGTTGCACTGGTGTCGAAGGGAGGAAATGTTGGTGGATGGGGTGTCGATCAAGTGCGCTGCTTTGTCCTGGATGGTATTGAGCTTCTTGAGTGTTGTTGGAGCTGCACTCATCCAGGCAAGTGGAGAGTATTCTAACGCACTCCTGACCAGGCGCTCCTGGTGCTGCTCCTGGTATGCTTTTCTACACACTTCATTGAACTTCTACACTCCTCACCACTCTTGATGATGAACATTGAAGTCCCCCATCCAGAGTTCCCTTGCTACCCTCAGTGCTTCCTCCAAGTGGTGTTCACATGGAGGAGTACTGATTCATCAGCAGAGAGAGGGCTGTATACCAACTGTATCCCAACTGGGCCGCCAACTCTGTTGGATCAGGCCTGCTGGTGGGACAGGACATACCCTGGGATGGTGGTGGACGAGTCTGGGACATTAGCTGAAAGGAATGATTTTGTGAGTATTGTTATGTCAGGCTGCTGCTCTCCCAATTTTGGCACAAGTCCCCAGATCTGGTCATTATCACAGTACAGCGTCAACTGGGCTGTGTGTGCCTTTGTCATGTCTGAATCCGATGCCTAGGTCGATGCTGTGTAATCCATCCAGTTTTATTCTTATTATTCTTTCTGTAGCAGTTTGATACAACTGAGTGACTTGCTAGGCCATTTCAGAGGGCAGTTAAAAGTCAACCATATTGCTGTGGTTCTGTAGTCATAAATTGGCCAGAATGAGTAAGGATGGCAGGTTTCCTTCCCTAAAGGACATTAGTTGGGTTTTTATGTCAATCCGACAGCTTTATTGTCACCATTACTGATACTATTTCCAGATTTATTTAATTAACTGAATTTTAATTCACAAACTGCCATGGTGGGATTTGAATTCACATCTCCATATCATTAACCCAGGCTTCTGGGTTGCTAGTCCAGTAACATAACCACTAAGCTACTGTATCCTACTAATAATCCCACAATTTCTTCTGAAATTTTTGACTCCTTGCAAAATTGTTGTTAGTGATGTCATCATGTATTGACACAATCATATGTCAAGGAGTTGTTAGTTCCAGATGTCAGTGAGACATGTTAGGGGCAAATAAAACTGAGAGAAAACCAGGAATACGCTAAAGCAGCCAGTGAAGAAAGAAGGATCTTGCATTTTTTTAGTGCCTTTCACGACCTCAGGACGTCCCAAAGTGCTTTACAACCAATGAAGTACTTTTGAAGTGTAGTCACTGTTGTAATGTAGGAAACACAGCAGCCAATTTACATACAGCAAGCTCCCGCAAACAGCAAATGGCCAGATCATCTATTTTTAGTGATGTTGGTTGAGTGATAAATATTGGCCAGGGCACCAGGGAAAACCCCCTTGCTCTTATTCGAAATAGTGCCATGGGATCTTTTACATCCACTTGAAAGGGCAGACGGGGTCTCAATTTAATTTCTCATCTGAAAGGCAGCACCTCCGACAGTGTAACACTCAGTACTGCACTGGAGTGTCAGGGTGGATTACCTGCCCAAATCTCATAAGTGGGACTATGAACCCACAACCTTCTGACTCAGAGGCGAGAGTGCTACCATTAAGCCACAGCTAACATAAAAGGATGCGGGGGCATAAATCCGGGTTCTGTTCAAACACTGGAACTGTGTTTACTGGAAGCCTGGAATAAGGAGAGATATGCCAATGATATTCAGTGGTATAGCTAAGGCAGAAATGTTAATATTAATGAATATCAGGAACTTTTCTCAGGAGAAATGTTTTCTGAATTGACTTTGCAGAATTTACAATATTCTCTTTCTTACAGGATCATTTTTTTTGTCCAGAATGCAGTCAATTTTTTTTAAACATGAACTGTTCCTAAATTAACTTGCCTGACCCTCTACCCATGGGATCCTCATACAGGGCCCCAGTTTAACTTCTCATTTGGAAAGTGGTACCTCTGACAATGCAACACTCCCTCAGTACTGCACTGAAGTGTCACCTTTGATTATATGCTCAAATCCTGGCAATCTTACAAGAAAGCAATGACAACAGATGAAATAATTTAGCCATTAGATATACATTCAGAATAAAACTATTAACTGTGCATGTCAGATACAATTTCAGCATATGGACCTGGAACATGTAAGGATTTCGCAATAATTTCGAAATTTCCTACAGTTCCGAAGATTGAATTTTGATTAAAAGAATACCTGGGTAATATACCTTTAATAATCCAGGGATCAAAATGGCCGTCAGACCTCGTGGCAGAAGACAAAAGACATTGAAAAGGCAGCTTGTGTGTGTCTGTGAAAAAGGGGTAATCAAAGATGGCTGCCCGACCTCGTGTCAGGACACAGACTGTGGACATATGAAAAGGGAAGATCAAAGATGGCTGACTAAACTGCCAATCAAAGGCAGTTCAGGGAGATCCCCTCCCTGCAGAGACAATCGACAGAAACTGCTACTATGTTTACACAAAGGATTAACCACTTGAGACTGCGGTTTCAGTTTGACCACAGGACAACTTTCAAAGCTGTTTACTCAGCAATTATAGAAAGACATGATTTTTTTTCAAACCAAGACAGCTCCATTCAAACTCAGTACGATGAATGGGAATACATTCACAAACCCATCACGATAAATGGGTAATTCATCCAAACCCATCACAGACAATGTTTGGATCCCTTTTGTTCAGCCCAGATGCACCTGGATCTGGGTGGGAAGGTTTCGGCCCCAATTGGGGTATAAGATAGCTTCTCAAGAAGCCATCTCTCTCTCTCTCTCTGCCGCCTCGCCTCCGTGCTCTGCCTACAGAAGAACAGCTCAGAAGCCTGCCTAAAGGAGTGGAATACCAGCAGTTTACTTTTAAATACTGGGGTATTTTCTACTTCAGGGCAGTGAAGATCATAGACCGCAGGGGGCACGGAGCAGGCATTTTCATTGGTGAGCATACCTTTTCTGGCCCATTACAAGGCAACTTAGAATAGGTATAGGGGTGGGAATTAAGGGGAATTTTGTTAGAACTGTAATTTTAATCGATTTTCCCTCGTTGTGTCCGTTCTCTCCTCCCCTATTTAAGTAACAGTGTTGCACTAGCAGAGAAGTGCTGTAGTGAACACGGAGTTTGGTATTAAAAGTGCTGTATTTAAATAAAAGTGCTGCACTAAGCAGGGAAGTGCTGTAGTGAACATTAAGTGATTTGTAAGAAGTAAAGTGCTGTATTAAAGTGCTTTATTTAAGTAAAAGCCACTAAGCAGAGGTGCTGTAGTGAGCAAAGTGTACTGTATTAAAGGTGTGTTGCACTAATTAAAGGTCCTGTATTTAAGTAAGGCCACTAAGCAAAAGAGTGCTGCAGTAAACGATAAGTGAACTGTGTTAAGTAAAAGTGCTGTACCAGGCATAGGTGTGTTGTATTGATTATTTTTAAGTTGTTTCTTTCTTTTGTTTCAATAAATACTGGTCTGTTTTGCACCCAAACCACGAGTCACGTTTTTCTGTCTACATCGCTACTGAATAAGTCCGGCAGTCAGAACCAGGAATAGGGGAGCGCTTCGAAACCACATGGGGGTCCCTGGAGCAGCTCAGAGGCTTCTGATTGGCCAGAGACAATAACCCTAACCCTGCTTGTTTAATTCCTACAAACATGTGTGGTCAATATCTGGTTTATAATCCAGTAGATTGGCAGCAAGAGGAGTTGGGCATGTACCCTTGATATTAGACCATTGACTCCGGAGCAAGTTGTGACTGAATGTTTGGTTTAGGTTCCATGGTTCAATGAGCTGTTTTTAAATTGTGAACATTAGGACCTTAGGCTGTTTTCAGTGACTATAGAAGTAGGCTCCAGGTTTAGGTTGCATTGAGGAAGAATGAACTCAATTGATTAACTGAACCAAACATCTTTCAGCTTATTTAAGGCGCATCACTTGAAACACTGTCAGCAAAGATTTATACTGTGACAGTGAGTCTTAAACCCTTCCGTCTTGCTACCTTTCCCCTCACCTCCAAAATCCTCCTTCAAATGGATACAAATATAAAATAGTCACTAATAAATCCAATAAGGAATTCGGGTGAAACTTCTTTAGAGTGGTTAGAATGTGGAAGGGGTGGTTGAGGCTGTTGTGTATGTAATATGTATGCTACTTTAACCCTATGGCCAGGGCAGCACTACTTTGTAGGGCGTAGTGATACCGTAGTACCACTCCTGGCCATAGGGGTATAAATAGTACTGCGGGTACTGATCTCCCCTCAGTTCCCGCCTGTGGGTATGAAGTAAAGACCTAAGTTAAACCCTTCCAAGCTGTCTCTTCCTTTTTGTATCAAGTATATGCGCATACTTTACACTGGCGACTAGGAACGTTCGAACTCACCAGTACAAGGTGCAACAAAGGATCGGTAGCAGTACGGGGAGAGAAGCTTCTTACCAGCCTGCAGAGTCCAGCGTCGACCGAAGGAGGCCACCCAGTTCAGGAGGAGCGGCAGCAACGGAGCGAGAGAGAGAGGTTCCAGCGAAGGCTGCGGCAGCTGAGAGAAGAGGCTGAACGGGCGTTCCAGCCACGGGGCAAAAGTCCACCCAGGGTCAGGTAAACTGCAATCCTTCCTGGGGAACGCGAGCTGCAAGGGCCAGAACGGGCAGGCGATCTGGGGAACAAACGGAGCCACGAGGACTAGCGGGCCACGAGAGGGGAAGGTCGTTGTAATAGCGGCGGTGGCAATAACGGGAGCTGCAAAAAAAAAAAAAATAACGAACCTGGAGAGACGTCGTTGACAGCAGAGGGAGAAAAGGCGGGAAAAGCGCCATCTAGTGGACAAAGGGTAAAGTTTTTCTCTTCAGCAGTTTAAAATGAACAGCGCCATCTAGTGGACAAAAGGGGGAAAGTTTTTCTCTTAGAAAAAAAAATAACAGCGCCATCTAGTGGAAAAAGGCGGGAAAACCTCTTCAGTACTTTTAAAAATGGCTAAAGAAGCTCGGTTGTCAGAATTTGTTGCCGACATAGAAGATTGGGACGCATATGTAGAAAGGCATGAGCTTTATTGCATAGTAAACAAGGTGAAAGATGACGAAAAGGCAGCAACCTTATTAAATTCTATGGGGGCAAAAACATACGGTCTGCTGAGGAATCTTCTTACTCCAGAAAAGCCAGCAGACAAAACGTATGCCCAAATTGTTGATACGTTAAAGGAACATTTAAACCCTAAGCCACCATTTATAGCGGAAAGGTACCGCTTTTACAGACGCGACCAAAGGAATGATGAGTCGCAGGCAGCCTATTTGGCTGAGCTCAGACGGTTGTCCAAACATTGCCAGTTTGGAGCCTTTTTGGCGGAAGCGATCAGAGACAGATTTGTCTGTGGCATGTTAAATGAGAGTACACGAAAACGGTTGCTGGCCAAGAAACAGCTCAGCCTAGATCAGGCGATAGAAATAGCATTGGCACATGAAGCAGCAGCACAGGGTGCTGCCCAAATACGACAAAATACAACCGGCTATGACACCCATGAGGTGACATTTCACAAAGGTAAATGCTACCGTTGTGGCAAAACCACCCACGACCAAAGTAATTGTTGGTTTCGTGATAAAATATGCCGGCAGTGTGGGAAAAAGGGGCATATAGCGAAAGTTTGTCGGTCGGGTACGAAACCCAATAGTGGGGGCAATCCGAACAGTACCAAGGCAAGGACAAAAATACATAAGATATCTGACAGTAGCTCAGACGAGTCACAGGAAGGCACAAAAGCAGAGCCTAAAGGTCTGGGATGTCTCAAGTTATATGGTGTAGACAAAACGGAGGACCACAGCACAATGTGGGTTAAAATGAAGGTAGCAGGCGTCGAAGTTAATATGGAGCTGGACACGGGTTCAGCCCTATCAGTAATTAATGAACAAGATTATAACAGGCTGTTCAAACGCATTCCCTTAAAGGATACCGAAATCAAATTAAAAACATATACGGGACAAAAAGTTTACCCGAAGGGAAAAATGCAAGTAACAGTTAAATACAATGGCAGAAAAGTGCCAGGACTTTATTTATACGTCCTACCAAACGGCGGACCACCACTTTTGGGTAGGGAATGGATAAGAAAAATCCATTTCGACTGGAAGTCGATACACGAGATAAAAGTAGAGACCACCAAGGATGATGCAACCATTACAAGCAGGCTGTCGAAAATATTGGCAAAAACGCCAGAGGTGTTCCAACAAGGGCTGGGGACCTTAAAGGACATTAGAGCAAAAATAACTATTGCTCAAGACGCAAACCCCAAGTTTTGTAAGGCCAGCTGTGGAAGCAGAACTGGATGCCTTAGAGAGTGCAGGTGTCCTTACAAAGATTGAGTGGAGCGAGTGGGCCACGCCCATCGTCCCAGTTATAAAGAAATCTGCAAATAACACGCCGGGGGAACCAAAGAAGGTTCGCATTTGCGGGGATTTTAAAATAACTATTAACCCAGTCCTGCACACGGTACAGTATCCGCTGCCGCGGATAGAGGACATATTCGCATCGTTAGCTGGGGGTAGACACTTTACGAAGATTGACCTTTGTCAAGCTTATTTACAGATGGAGGTGGAGCAGGACTCGAAAAAGCTCCTAACGATTAACACCCACAAGGGATTGTACCAGTACAATCGCCTGGTATTTGGTGTGGCGTCCGCCCCAGCCATATGGCAGAGGACCATGGAACAGGTCCTACAGGGCATTCCAGGAACGCAGTGCTACCTGGATGACATCCTGGTGACAGGACAAACGGATAACGACCACCTCGCTAACCTGGAGCGAGTACTTCTGCGGTTGCAACAATACGGACTCAGGGCGAACAAGCAGAAATGTGAGTTTTTCCAGGAACGTATCTCATACTGTGGTCACATTATAGATAAGGAAGGCCTGCATAAGTCCCCAGAAAAGATCGAGGCAGTAGTGAAGGCCCCGCCCCCTGAGAATGTATCTCAGTTACGATCATTCTTAGGCCTTATAAACTATTACCATAAGTTCCTCCCGAACTTATCGTCCATTTTACATCCACTAAATTCATTGCTGCAAAAGGGAGTCTCCTGGAATTGGGACGAAGCGTGTGAGGCTGCTTTTAAAAAGGGTAAACAACTCATTACATCAAAGGAAGTGCTCGCACACTTTGACCCAAAAATGCCAATGAGGTTGGCATGTGACGCCTCCCCGTATGGTATAGGGGCAGTGTTGTCACACAAATTTCCCAATGGGACGGAGAGGCCAATAGCATTTGCCTCAAGGTCGTTAACTACAGCCGAAAGAAACTATGCGCAAATCGACAGGGAGGCCCTCAGTCTGGTGTGGGGTGTAAAAAAATTCCACCACTATCTACATGGACAACGTTTCACACTACTGACGGATCATCAACCGTTGGTGTCCATATTTAATCCAACAAAAGGGGTGCCCCTGATGACGGCCCAAAGGCTACAGAGATGGTCACTGTTCTTAGGAGCACACCAGTACCTTATCGAATATAAGGGTACCAAACAGCATGGCAATGCGGATGGCCTGTCACGGCTACCATTGCCTGCAGAGATCGAAGAGATAGTACAGGACCCCGTGGAAATATATCATACGGCGGTTATGGAACACTTGCCCATCACCAGCCAATGTATCGAGCGGGAAACACAGAATGACCCGACACTGGCAAGGGTTTACGAATTGACCGTGAAAGGCTGGCCGGCGCAGGGTGACGCATCATTGCCGGCGTTTTCGGCAAGGAAGGACCAGTTGTCCGTATGCCGGGGCACATTGATGTGCGGAGCCAGGGTGGTGGTCCCTCAAAAATTACAACATAAAGTGTTGCGGGACTTACACGAAGGTCATCTGGGTGGTGTCAAAATGAAAAGCCTCGCCAGAGCCTACGTCTGGTGGCCCGGCATTGACAGGGACATCGAGGAAGTAGCAAAAGCATGCCAAGGGTGCCAGATGGTACAGAACGTACCACCCCAAGCCCCACTACATCCGTGGGAGTGGCCCTCAACGCCGTGGCAAAGGATCCACGTGGACTTTGCTGGGCCCTTCATGGATGCGATGTTCCTTATTGTAGTGGACGCCCACTCAAAATGGCCGGAGGTCATAAAGATGTCATCAACGACAGCCGAAAAGACGGTCGCAGCCTTAAGGACCATTTTTGCCCGAAATGGGGTGCCCGAGCAAGTCTGTTCGGACAATGGCCACAATTTGTGGCAGAAGAATTTCAAGCATTCCTAAAAAGGAATGGAGTGCGACATTATACGTCCGCACCATATCATCCGTCTACAAATGGGCTGGCAGAGCGCTTTGTACAGACTTTTAAAAAGGCCATCAAGGCGATGGGGAAGGAAAGGTTGCCACTACAACACAAGGTGGACAATTTCCTATTCGCGTACCGTAATGCTGCACATACGGTGACCAACCAGGCCCCCGCCGTCATGTTCTTTAATAGAAGGTTAAGGTCTCGCCTCGAATTGCTCAGACCAAACATCCGGAGAGATGTGGAAAACCGAGTATTTCGTAGGGCTCCTGACAGACAGACACGGAGCTTCGAGGTGGGGCAGCAAGTGTTGGCCCGTGATTATAGAAATGAAAAGTGGCGGTCTGGTACGATAAAGGCCCGCCAGGGACCTTTGATGTACACAGTGGAGACAGGGGACGGCATAATCAGACGACATGCTGATCAACTTGTGGAGTCCAGAAACCCAACTGATTCACTACCTCAAACGTCTCAGCACATTGTTCCAGCGGAATCACGGCCCAGCTCGTCGCTACAGAAGTCTCAGGATGGCGAGGAGTTCAGCACTCCAGTGAGCTCCACGGCACAGGATGTGCCATCAGACACCGACGACTCCAGCGATGAAGTGGTGACGGAAGTACCGCCGCCTACACCGAGACCGACTAGAGAAAGACGTTATCCTAGTCGAGACAGGAGGCCTCCTCAGAGACTGAATCTATAACATGTTTCTTTTTATATATATATAGGTAGACAACTCTGATGTAAATATGTTATGTATGTTGTGTTACCAAATGTTATTAGCCCTAGTTATGGTGCATCTGTTGACTTAATTGCACGGGTACGTTTTAATTAAAAGGGGAGGAATGTTGTGTATGTAATATGTATGCTACTTTAACCCTATGGCCAGGGCAGCACTACTTTGTAGGGCGTAGTGATACTGTAGTACCACTCCTGGCCATAGGGGTATAAATAGTACTGCGGGTACTGATCTCCCCTCAGTTCCCGCCTGTGGGTATGAAGTAAAGACCTAAGTTAAACCCTTCCAAGCTGTCTCTTCCTTTTTGTATCAAGTATATGCGCATACTTTACAGAGGCGAAGAGCATAAATGCAGTTAAGGGGCAGCTAGATAAGTACATGTGAGAGAAAGGAATAGAAGGATCTGCTGATAGAGTTAGATGAGGAGTCTCGTGTGGCGTATAAATACCGGCATGGACCTGTTGGGCCGAATGGCCTGATTCCGAGCTGTAAATTCTATGAAAAACATATCACCTTGATTTGAACCTAATCTGCCTGGTGGAAATGGGCGGGTTAAGGTTGGAGGCCCAATTTATTCCCTGTCCGATGTTACTCCCCATTGACTTCAATGGAACGGGAACAGGTGCCTGACCCATATATCATGGCTTATCTCTTCAATCATCCCGTTGGTTACACTAGAATCATAGAGTCTTTCTGCACAGAAGGAACCCATTCGGCCCATCATGCCTGTGCCAGCTCTTTGAAAGAGCCATCCAATTAGTTCCGCTCCCCTGCTCTTTCCCCATAGCCCTGCAAGTATTTTCTTTTCAAGTATATATCCAATTCCTTTTGAAAGTTACTGCTTCCACCACCCTTTCAGGTAGTGATCGATCCCTGTCATGGTATAAATCTTGGCTGGTTGTCACTAGATCTATTTTTCTGATGAGGCTGAAACAATCTCCATGCAAGCACCTTTTGGACTCATCTTTAAATAATTCAGGGAGCGGTAATACAACCACTACTGCTTGCATTTATATAGTGCCTTTAATGTAGTAAAAACGTTCCAAGGCACTTCACAGGAGCGTTAGCAGACAAAAATTTGACACTGAGTCACATAAAGAAATATTAGGACAGGTCAACGATGTAGGTTTCAAGCAGTCACTTAAAGGAGGAGAGGGGGCAGAGAGGTTTAAGGGGGGAATCCATTGTCGGACAAGCAGTGTGACAAATCAGAGGCAGTGTAGGTGTCGAGGGAGGCGGTGGTAACGTAGAGCTGGGTGTCGTCAGAGTACCTGTAAAACCTGACACTGTATTTTCAGATGATGTCACTGAGGGCCAGCATGTAGATAAGAAATAGAAAGGGAGCCCTCCTGTTATAGAGATTGACACTGCACATTTCTGCTTCTCAAGCATATCATAATGGTTGCTTCAACCGTCGGCCTACCAACTGTATCTGACGGTGCGATTACCCACCTGCCAGTCACCCATTAGCATTAGAACTCCTGAGCTATAAGCCCTGCAGAGATGCGTGAGTTGTTCATCTGTTCTGTCCGTCTGTTCACATGAATATGATGTCAAAGATTGCAGCTTCTGCTGACCTTTGAGCTCAGAGTTTTCATACTGCACTTGGAATCAAAGGTTGAAAACCAGCAATTCTGTTGTCCTGAATCCTACAGCAGCTCCTGCTGCCTGGAATAGCATAACCAATGATAACGCTACAAAATACTGAAGCCTTTACAAGCAAAAACAGTTCTGCTTTTAAGTAAACAAGTCACAAAACAGTAACCCACATAAAAAATGTATAGACTGTGCTTAGTAATGCAACCAAGCAGCCCTCTATAGCTCTTTTCTTTCTACCTTGTCCTAAGTGGCTGTTTAAAGTTAAACTACATGACAGATCTGACAAAATAGGACTGTGGAAATTCCGATAATAAAATGCTTGCCTGACATATATTCCTAATGTACCTTTTTTTATATGAGTTTTACTCATTTGTTTGCCTTTTTAAGCCTATTTTCACCCTTCCCTACCCTTCCCCTTCTCCTGACGCCACTGGTTGCTTGCTGGGTCACAGTGTCATGGGCAGTAGGTGTTCTTTGGTATCCCACCCCAGTGGCCATTCTTCATATGTACGCTGAGATTTTGAGTGTCAGAATGCTATTTGAGCATGAAGAAATCACAGACAAGCGCATTCCTAACGTCACCCAAACTCTACAAGTACACATTTCCAACTGGGGTCATTGGATAGCTATCAGGAGTGAGCAGACAGTCTACTTTCCCCTCTCTTATCGAGGGGTGCTGAGGCCAAAGGTTAATAACCCTAACGTCATCACAACTGAGACTAGTGATCTCAGCATAAAGCAGGATCGAAGCTGGGATCTGGACATTGAGTTCTGGGCACCGCACCTCAGAAAAGTATATTGGCCTTGAAGGGGGTATAGTGCAGATTCACCAGAATGATACTGGGGCTAAAAGGGAAAATTTCAAAACTGAGATTGATAGATTTTTGTTAAGCAAGGGCATTAAGGGATATGGAACCAAGGCAGGTAAATGGAGTTAAGATGCAGATCAGCCACGATCTAATTGAATGGCGGAACAGGCTCGAGGGGCTGAATGGCCTAGTCCTGTTTCTATGTTCCTAGGATCTGAGCAGGGACCATCATGCCTGGAACCTTCTAGCTGCTGTTTTTTTGGACAAAGGTCCTGAAGCCAGTGAGCATTCCCACAGCTGCCTGCCTCTAAGCTCAGCAGCACTGACTGACAGTCCTCCCTTGCCTCCATGTCTTACCAAGAGGCAGGCTTGCATCAGGAGAACACCAGGCCTATGCAGATGACATGAAGCCATAAAAAGAGTTCACTTTAGGTTAGGTGAAGTCACACTTTGGGTGCACACCACTTGACTTGACAGGCAGGAGGTGCACTCTCACTCATTTCAATGGAAAAGACAATTGGGCCAGAAATTCGGGTCCCCACGGGTGAGTACGCGCTGGGTACTCACGCGTAGGCCCAACGAAAGTGCCGGTTTCGTGCATGCACTGCGCATGCGTGGAAAACCGGAACTTCCGTTCCCTTAAAGGAAGGGGTTCACAGGTCGAATGCGTGCGCTGGAGAGGCAGCGCGTGCGCCTGGAACTTCCATTTTTTTTACAGGTTTCTCCGGGAGGGTAAGTCTCCAGCATCTAAGCTTTTAAAAAGCAGTCACAAGGCCTGCTTTTAACAAGGTAAGTGGTGAATTAAGTAAAATTAAAACATTTTTTCCACAGGTTTATTATTTTTAAATACTTTAAAGAAAAATAAGTTTATTTTTAGCCCCGTTAAAAACTGTATTGTGTTTGTACCGCTATACACAACTACATAAAATAATAAAGCAGCAGAGACTGAGAGTAACTTTAAGTGATCTTTACTGGTTAACTGGAACTTCGGCACTGACTATACAAATCGATACGCGTCTGTTATATACGTTCGCAACTAAGGATGTACATCCGTAAAACAAAGTAGTCCCTTCAATGTTGTATACATTACACTTCCTCCCCCTTTAGTTTAATAGTATATTAATGCAAAATTTCTATAATTAACATACAGAGCCTGTCTTTACAGTAACCTTTTTGTTTTCTTAAAAGTAACAAAATTCAAATTCCAACATAACATTTTATTTTGTCAACAGCCCTTTTACAAGTCAAGGCTCTGGGGAGGCCTCCTCTGCCTCTCTGGGTAACGTCTCTCCAGACTCTTTTGCTTTGGGGAATGAGACTGTATAGGTACAGGTACAGGTGCATCAGGTGAGCTATCAGCACAGGTAGAGCTCTCAGCTGTGGATGAGGCTGGTGCTGATGCTGATGAATCAGGAATGTCTGTTTCCATGTCAGGTGAGTCTGGGCGAGGTATAGGGGTGTTTTCCACTTGAACATCCAGAATTTGGTCCACATGACGTCTCAAAACGTTCTCTCCCACATCCACAGTATACATCAGTGGTCCCTCTCTTGTGGATATTGTCCCAGGTTGCCACTTTTCCATCTGGAAATCACGAGCAAGAACTGACTGTCCCACACTGAAGCTTCTTGTTGGCTTAGCATTCAAATGTTTGAACTGTTTGTTCTCTACATCACGACGTACATTCGGTTTAAGAAGGTCCATGCGAGATCTCAGGTTCCTGTTCAGAAACATCATCGCTGGAGTCTGATTAGTGGCTACGTGTACTGCGTTCTGATAAGCAAAGAGGAAATTGTCTATCTTGTGTTGCAGTGGTAGATTCTCACTGTACATTGCTTTGATGGCCTTCTTGAAAGTCTGTACGAATCTTTCTGCCAAGCCATTTGTAGCTGGATGGTACAGGGCAGATGTGTAGTGCTTGATTCCATTTTTCCTCATGAAACCTTGGAATTCGTCAGAGACAAATTGTCGTCCATTGTCTGTGCAGATTTGTTCTGGTAGGCCATTTCTAGCTAACATGGTCCTCAGAACTGAAATGGTCTTTTCAGATGTGGTTACTTTCACTTTAATGACCTCGGGCCATTTGGAATGTGCATCGACTGCAATCAAGAACATGGAGTCGATGAACGGTCCAGCAAAGTCGATGTGCACACGTTGCCATGGTGATGAGGGCCATTCCCATAGATGGAGAGGGGCTTGTGCTGGTGCATTCTGGACCTTTTGACATCCTGAGCAGCTCTTTGTCAGGTCCTCGATCTGTTTGTCAATTCCCGGTCACCACACGTATCCACGGGCAAGGCTTTTCATCTTTACTGTACCTAAGTGGCCTTCATGCAGTTCATCTAGCACTCGGTTACGAAGCTTGGGAGGAATCACAACTCGTGAGCCGCACATCAGTGTTCCCCGACACACTGATAACTGCTCCCTCCTAGCTGAGAATGCTGGAAACAATAAGTCACCAAGTGCTGGCCATCCCTTCACAGTGATGTCATAAACTTTTGACAATGTAGGGTCATTGCGTGTTTCTCTTTCAATGAGGGAGTTTGTCACTGGTAGCTGCTCAACTATTGTTGTGTGAAATACCTCTGCTGAGTCAACAGTTGTAGTTCTCTGTGAGGTCGGCAGTGGTAAACGTGACAAACCATCGGCGTTGCCATGTTGCTTGGTCCCCTTGTATTCAATGTCATACAGGTGAGCCCCTAGGAAGAGTGACCATCGCTGCAGCCATTGTGCCGTCATCACTGGAACGCCCTTCCTTGGGTTGAAGATTGAAACGAGAGGCTGGTGGTCAGTTAACAGTGTAAACTGTTGACCATACAAGTAGTGGTTGAATTTCTTGACTCCCCACACAAGGCTGAGGGCCTCTCGGTCAATCTGTGCATAATTGCGTTCAGCTGTAGTCAATGATCTTGAGGCAAAGGCTATTGGTCTTTCTGAGCCGTCTGGGAACTTATGTGACAACACGGCACCAATGCCATGGGGTGAAGCATCACATGCCAGTCGAATAGGTAAGGATGGGTCAAAGTGAGCAAGCACCTCTTCTGAAGTAATGAGTCTTTTACTCTCTTGAAAAGCTTGTTCACAGCTGTCACTCCACTTCCATTGTGACCCTGTCTGTAGCAGTGCATTTAGTGGATGTAACACTGTGGATAGGTTGGGCAAGAACTTGTGATAGTAGTTCACCAGTCCAAGATATGGTCTCAACTGAGACACATTTTCAGGTGTTGGTGCATTAATCACAGCTTCAATCTTGTCTGGAGACTTGTGTAAACCGTCCTAGTCAATCACATGTCCACAGTATGAGATTTCCTTTTTGAAAAACTCACACTTGTCTCGGTTCGTTCGGAGCCCATACTCCCGTAACCTGATGAGTACCTGTTCGAGGTTGGAAAGGTGGTCGTTGTCATTCTTGCCAGTAATGATGATGTCATCAATGTAACACTGAGTACCTGGGATCCCCTGCAGGACTTGGTCCATTGCCCTTTGCCAGATTGCAGGAGTTGATGCTATTCCGAATACCAGCCGATTGTACTGGTAAAGGCCTTTGTGCGTATTTATTGTCAGGTACTTCTTTGATGCATCATCAATTTCCATTTGGAGATAGGCCTGGGCCAAGTCAATCTTTGTGAAGCGTTCCCCTCTTGACAGGGAAGCAAAGATGTCCTCAATGCGAGGCAATGGGTACTGTAGTGTGTGGAGGACTGGGTTAACAGTCATTTTAAAGTCTCCGCAGATGCGCACTTTTCTTGGCTTTCCTGGTTTTGTGCTGGAGGTTTTCTTCATCACTGGAACTATTGGTGTGGCCCATTCACTCCAATTCACCTTGGACAGGACCCCTAACTGCTCCAAGTTCTCCAGCTCTGCTTCTACTGAAGGGTGAATTGCATAAGGCACTGGTCTGGCCTTGCGGAACTTTGGATTTGCGTTCTCCTCAATCTTAATTTTTGCTTTCATGCCCTTAAGTGTTCCTATTCCCTTCTTGAACACTTCCTGAGAGTCAGGGGGTATTTGTGACAGTCTCACAGGAGTGGCGTTGCTGTCCTCCTTTGCTGACACAAACAGTGCTTGGATGGTGTGCCAATCCAACTGTATTTTCCTGAGCCATTCGTGTCCCAGCAATGGTGCTCCTCCATTTTTCAGTACATAGAGGTTCAATTGCAGTATTTTTTTTCTTTGTATGTCACTGTCACTTTTATTTTACCTTTGGGGCACACTCTTTGTCCTGTGTATGTCTTTATCAGTACTTTAGTTGGCCTTAGCGGTATGTGTGAAGACAGTCGTTTGTAGTCATGTACAGAGATCACTGTTAAAGCTGAGCCTGCGTCCAACTCCATTTTCAGCCTAACTCCTGCCACTTCTGGAGTAATCCATATTATTCTGTGATCCTCTGTCTCTTTCACACTGTGTAGTTTCAGACAAGCCAAATCCTCTTCCTCTGAGTCTGTGTCACTTTTTTTTAAATCTGAACTGTTTCCAGTCACGTGGTGTACCTTCTTGTATCTTTCTTTGAAAGGTTTCTTGCTTTCAGTCACTTGATGTACCTTCTTGTTACTCTGTATTGTATCAGTTTTCTGCTTCTTATTTGCTTTGCAGACTCTTTCAATGTGCCCTTGTCAGCCACATTGTCTGCAGTCTTTGTCTTTAAACCAACAGTCATTGTGGTCATGTGACATTTTGCCACAGCGATAACACTTCTTTTCTTGTTTCAGTGACATTTTATTAGTTGAATATTCCAGGGATTTTTGTTGAATTTCTAAAGCGCCACGTGCTGCTGCTTCCATTGATATTGCAATATTCAGAGCCTTCTCCAATGTGAGGTCTTTTTCAGACAGGAGCTTCTTTTGTGTGCTTTCATTTTGCATGACACACACAAATCTGTCCCTCAATGTGTCTGATAAGCCCACTCCAAATTGGCAATGTTCTGATAATTTGCGCAACTTTGCCAAATATTCAGAAATGCTTTCATTTTTGCTCTGGTTCTGTTTATGGAATTTAAATCTTTCGGTTATGAGCAGTGGTTTGGGGCTTAAATGGTCTTGGAGTGTGTCCACTATTTGTTTGAATGTTTTGTTTGCTGGCTTTTCAGGGGTTAATAAACTATGTAGTAGCCCATATGTCTTTGCGCCCATAACACTCAGCAAAACAGTGGCTTTCTTTTCTACCTCCACTCCGTTAGCCTCACAGTACAACTCCACTCTTTCAATGTAAGTTGCCCAGTCTTCAATGCTGCTATCAAATGCTGCAATAGTCCCAATCATCACCATTTTTTTTTTCCAAACCCGTTTTTCTTTCTTTACTAGTTAGCTAGCGTCATGCAAGTCACTGTGCACTTTTCACTTGACTTACGTATCCCCTGCCTAGTTTAGCAAGCGTGCTCCGTTTTCTCTGCCTTCTCGCTCCTTTCTTCCAAGTTTCGGTGTCCTCTGGATGCGATGCCAGAATAGGAAGACGTAGGTTCATAATTCTCTTCGCCAATTTGTTGTGTTTGTACCACTATACACAACCACATAAAATAATAAAGCAGCAGAGACTGAGAGTAACTTCAAGTGATCTTTACTGGGTAACTGGAACTTCGGCACTGACTATACAAATCGATACGTGTCTGTTATATACGCTCGCAACTAAGGATGTACATCCGTAAAACAAAGTAGTCCCTTCAATGTTGTATACATTACAAACTGTAATTAATTTTTTCAAAAATTTTAATTCTTGTTTAAATAGTTATTTATGTAATTTATAGTTATTTTAAAAATTTGATTTTTTAAAAAATTTATTTGAAGTTTTAGTTATGTTTTGGGGCCAAACTCTATTCATAGATTTGACAGGTCTTCCTGTCAAATCTATGAATAGAGATTCCCTGCTACGATTGGCTCTCCATGGCCCACGTGATCCCAGGGGACACTTCGAACTAACTGCGCCCCTGGGATACGCAAGCACTGCGCGCCGGCAGTTGGAGTAGGCTCAGGATCGGAATCCCACGTGGGCCCACAGCACAACTGCCGGCGTGCTAGGTAAGTGCATCCGTGGGACGCCTCCGACCCGAATTTCTGGCCCATTAATAATTACTTCACAAACACTGTTGCTTAGGTTTATTTTGGCAATTGTTTTTCATTCAGAGGCCAGATTCTCCTCACCGGGGCAATTGCCTGTGTAAGTGTGGTGCAGCATCATTTCTATCTGCCAGTTACCCTAGCGAGTTCTCCAGGGTTAGTCAGACTAATTTAAATATGGCTCCTGGCAGTATTACCACTGTGCAGTAATAGTGTGAAGGACGAATTCATGGAATGTATGCAAGATAGTTTTCTAGATCAGTATGTTGAGGAATCAACTAGGGAACAGACTATTTTAGATCTAGTATTATGCAATGAGAAAGAGTTAATTAATAACGTTGTAGTAAATGGACCTTTAGGGAAGAGTGATCATAATATGATATATTGAGTTTGAAAGTGATTTAGTTAAATCCGAAACTAGGGTCTTAAATCTAAACAAACCAAACTACGTAGGTATGAGGGGCGAGTTGGCTAAGGTAAATTGGGAAACTACATTAAAAGGTATGATGGTAGAGAAGCAATGGCTAGCATTTAAAGAATTAATACATCATTTACAACAAATATACATTCTTTTAAGGCACAAAAACCCCACAGGAAAAGTGGCCCAATCGTGGCTAACAAGAGAAGTTAAAGATAGTATTACATCAAAGAAAGAAGCTTATAATGCTGCCAAAAAGAGTAGTAAGCCTAAGGATTGGGAGGATTTTAGAATTCAGCAAAGGAGGGCCAAGAAATAGGTAAAGAAAGGGAAAATAGAATATGAGAGTAAACTAACTAGAGACATAAAAACAGATTGTAAAAGCTTCTATAGGTATGTAAAAAGGAAAAGATTAGCGAAAGTAAATGTGGGTCCCTTACAGGCTGAGACAGGGGAAATTATAATGGGGAATAAGGAAGTGACAGAAAAATTAAACAAATGCTTTGGGCTCGATTTTATTCGCCCTGAGGAGGCGGGTTTGGAAGCGGGTCAGCAAAAAAATTGGGAAAATGGCTTCAGACTACCAACCCACCTCCATCCCATCCCCGCATGATTTTCGTGAGTGTCGGGTCAGCAGCTCCCAAACTGACCCGACTGGAACCGGTGGGACAGGTAGTTAAGGCAGTTAACAGTCTGTTAACTACCTTGCTAATCCTATTTTGTCGTGGTTTCCCACTTTTGTGCTTCTGGCTCCTGTTTCCTATCTTTTCAGAAACAGGCCAGCTGCAAGGAGATGAGTAGTTGGCGGACATGATTTGTAGTCATTGGTGCAGCACTTTAAAAGCGCTCCTGTAACATGGCTGACATTCAAATGCAACAACTTTGTTGTTGGAGGTTTGGGATAAGATTTTGCAAATCTACTGACCTGGTGACTGTTCAAGCTGACAGCCATCTGCAGTGTGACCTGATTGGAATAATTTCAGGCCACTTCGACTGTGCGCTTGCAAGCTTCTTGCCTCAAATAAAATCTATAGCAATGGGATGGGAACCATTTATATCCTCTCATCCTGGTCGTCCTAATCAGAGGAGCAGCAGCCGCGTGGCTCAGCGCAGATCTTCCTTGGAAGAAGAGGAGGAGGACGAGGAAGAAGAGGAAGAAGAGGAGGAGGAGGAGGAGGAGGCATGCCTTGCGGGCCCTGTTGTGACCAATGCAGCATCCCTCCAGTTCACTGCTGCCCGTCAAACAGGGGATGCATACTGCCATGCCGCATTCGCATAAGCTTACTCTTCAACCATAGGTGGTTACCATATGGCTCTCTAATTGTAGGCAACCTTCATCCAATGTCATACATCATCTCTTCTATAACTGTTTCTCTCCTATTATTCTCACCATCATCATTACAAATGCAATTCGTCCTGAGCCCTCAATGCGCATTTGCCATTTCCCAGAACACATAGGCCACACATTCAACTGTTTGCCATCACTTTTCTTTACTACAGTGACGAAAGGATCACAATGCAAGAACAAGCAGAAAATGCATGACAAAATACCCAAGTGACTCCCCTTGTGACTATATGTGTTTTATCTTCCTCTTATGTGTGCTTCTACATGGTGCTTCCCTGTGGCTTCAGCAGATGTAGAGGCACCTTGCTGACTAGGATGCTGTGTCTGCTTAGATGCCTTTGGTGACCGTCCTCTGGGTTTGGGCGCCTGGGAGGGCTCTGCAACAGTCTGCTCTTCCTGCGGCTGTGCAGGGGCTGGAACGGCCATCTCAGTTGGGTTTGCAAAGTGGGTCTCTGAGCGAGGGCTCTGGAGTGGCATGATCATGTGAGCACTTGGAGAGGAGCCCACACTTCCTTGTAGCCTGCCACCAACATCCCTCTCATGGGTCCGCTGCACCTTGGTGCTGGCAAGCGGCTGGAGAGCACCTTGCTGCACATCAGGGGAGCCATGAGGACCCGTATTTGTACTGGCAGTCCTCATAACAAGGACGTCCATGAAGCTCTGGTCTCTCTGCTCAATAGCTGCCCATCTCTCCTCCAGAGATGAAAATTTATTTTGAACACTCACTATGTTTTCGTTACTCTGGCAACTTATTTCCTCCATGGAGGTTGCCATCCTATCCATGGAGGTGCGTTCATGCGCCACTGCCTCCACAATGGCAGTGCTGATGTTAGAGATAGACTCCTCCATGCTCTCCACACTCGCACTTACCCTGGAGGCAAACCCTTCCAGAGACTCCTGCACTTGTTCCTGTATTTCACGAACCGCTCTTTCTGGATGGCCCCAGAGGCACAGCGTCTGCATGCAGCTGAGCAGAGCTAGGAGAGTCCTGCGACCTCTGACGAGGACTCTCCACTGCTGTCGCTGTCTCCACCATCTGCTGATGCTCTCTTGTGAGCTGTGATACACCAGGTGACAACACTATTCTAAGTCACGAGGGCCCCGCCGAGGTGTGCGTTTCTGCGCTGGTGCTGGGTGCGCTGAGTCCTGGTGGCGCTGCTCCCTCAGAGGCTTCAGGTTCCTCTGAGGAGTCGTCTGGCTGTTCCTCCTGGACAGTGGGGTGGGGGGCGCGCGATGGTCCTGTGGGAGAGTAAAGGCATGAGTTAGACATCAGATTTTGATGTAGCAGATACATCCTATTGTGCAGATGATACAAAGCGAATCTCTATGAACATCATATGTCATTGCAGTCAATCATTAAATGCCAGTGAGAGGGATGAAAGTCTATTCTGTCACCAGCTTTGTCTAGTGCGCCTGTCTCTCCATCGCCCACTTCCAGATCCTCGCCACCTCCGCCAAGTTCATGTGCAGTCTCCTCAGCACTTGTCAAAGTTGCAAGGGTTGGTGTGCCTCCTCCTATCTGTGCTCTCTCCCTCTTATTGTGGGCTATCTTTTCCTGCAAGCAGGGACACAAGCGGAGTTTCAGCCACAGTGATGGAGTGAGTGTGAAGAATCCCTAACATAGAAGCTTAGAAGGAGACCAAGATGGAGTGAGGTGCCAAGAGGAAGCTAGCTCCCTGTGCGTCGTTAGTTGTTGTCAATTCATAACAGTGAGGTGTACAGCCATGTACAGCAGGCACCTCAAAGCACTGGAGAGGCACCACCAACGCTGCCTCCGCAAGATCCTGCAAATCCATTGGCAGGATAGGTGCACCAACATCAGCGTTCTCGCTCAGGCCAACATCCCCAGCATCGAAGCTTTGACCACGCTCGATCAGCTCTGATGGACGGGCCACATCGTCGGCATGTCCGATGCGAGACTCCCAGAGCAAGCGCTCTACTCGGAGCTCCGACATGGCAAGAGAACCCCAGGTGGGCAGAGGAAACACTTCAAGGACACCCTCAAAGCCTCCTTGAAAAAGTGCAATATCCCTGCCGACACCTGGGAATCCCTGGCCCAAGACCGCACAAAGTGGAGGAAGGCACCCAACACCTCGAGTCTCTTCGCCAGGAGCAAGCAGAAGCCAAGCGCAAACAGCGGAAGGAGCGCACGTCAACCCAAGAGCCCCATCCACCCGCCCCTTCAACCACCGCCTGCCGCACCTGTGACAGAGACTGTAGGTCCCGCATTGGACTCATCAGTCACCTGAGAACTCATTTTTTAGTGTGGAAGCAAGTCATCCTTGGTTCCGAGGGACTGCCTAAGAGAAGAAGAGAGAAGAGCGATAACAGTGAGAGCGAGTCTAAGGGGTGCATAGGCAGGATGCTGAAGTGATTCAGTACAGAGACAGAGATGGATAGGTAAGGGTGCAAGGGAAGTAAGGGTGAGGTGGGATGTGGAGGAACAGGCTTACAAAGCAGATTGCTGGTGATGAGAAGAGAAGGGAAGCAGATTGAATGTAAGTGTGATGGGATACTCACTTTTGATGATTGCAGAAGATCATTAAAGCATTTCCTGCACTGGATTCATTTGCATGAACAAACGGACCTTGTGCTGCCCTCCTCAGCAATGAGCGGCCAGGCTGCCTTGGTCTGCTGAGGAGGCTTCCTCCGGCCATCCGGAGGGAAGAGAATCTCCCTGCGCCCTCTTACTGCCTCAACAAGAGCTTGGAGGGAGTCCTCATTGAAGCATGGAGCTGCCTTGCCTCTGGAAGCACTCATTGTAGCTCTCACAAATGCACACACCATCAGATTCAAGAACACAAAGGCTGAGGCTGAATGGGACCATTAAAAGCATCTGCAATTATGACATCATCAGAGGTGGCTAGCAGACCCGATCGCACTCATTGGACCGGCCAGCACGCCCCAGTGAAGTTAACAAGGTCATTTAATTAAAATTGGAAAACCAGCTGGAACCCGCCCACCTCGCAACCTGACTCCAAGCCGCCTCGTGAAATAAAATCACGGCCTTTGTGTGTCTTTACGGAAGAAGACACAAAAAATTTCCCGGAAATAGTGGAGAACCAAGCAAGAATGAGGAACTGAAAGAATTTAGTATTAGTAAAAAATAGTACTGGAGAAATTAATGGGAGTGAAAGCCGATAAATCCCCTGGATCTGATGACCTACATCCTAGGGTTTTGAAAGAGGTGGCTATAGAGATAGTGGATGCATTGGTTGTCATTTTTCAAAATTCCATAGATTCTAGAATGGTTCCCGCAGATTGGAAGGTGGCAAATGTAACCCCAATATTTAAGAAAGGAGGGAGAGGGAAAACGGGGAACTACAGACCAGTTAGCCTGACATCAGTAGTAGGGAAAATGCTAGAATCTATTATTAAGGACGTGGTAACAGGGCACTTAGAAAATAATAATAGGATTGGGCAGAGTCAACACCGATTTATGAAAGGGAAATCATGTTTGACAAATCTGTTAGAGTTTTTTGAGGATGTAACTAGCAGAATATATAAGGGAGGACCAGTGGATGTGGTGTATTTGGATTTTCAGAAGGCATTCGATAAGGTGCCACACAAGAGGTTACTAAACAAAATTATGGCTCATGGGATTGGGGGTAATATACTAGCATAGATTGAGGATTGGTTAACGGACAGGAAACAGAGAGTAGGAATAAACGGGTCATTTTCGGGTTGGAAGGCTGTAACTAGTGGGGTACTGCAAGGATCAGTGCTTGGTCCTCAGCTATTCACAATCTACATCAATGATTTGGATGAGGGGACCAAATGTAATATATCCAAGTTTGCTGATGATACAAAGCTGGGTGGGGATGTAAGTTGTGAGGAGGATGCAAGGAGGCTTCACGGAGATATAGACAGGCTAAGTGAGTGGGCAAGAACATGGCAAATGGAATATAATGTGGAGAAATGTGAAGTTATCGACTTTGGTAGAAAAAATAGAAAAGTAGAGTATTTTTTAAATGGTGAGAGATTGGGAAATGTTGGTGTTCAGAGGGACCTGGGTGTCCTTGTACATGAATCATTGAAAGTTAACATGCAGGTACAGCAAACAATTAGGAAAGCAAATGGTATGTTGGCCTTTATTACAAGAGGATTTGAGTATAAGAGTAAAGACATCTTACTGCAATTATATAGGGCCCTGGTGAGACCACACCTGGAGTATTGTGTACAGTTTTGGTCTCCTTACCTAAGGAAGGATGTACTTGCCGTAGAGGGAGGGCAACGAAGATTCACCAGACTGGTTCCTGGGAGGGGGGGAATTGTCCTATGAGGAGAGATTGAGTAGACTAGGCCTATATTCCCTAGAGTTTAGAAGAATGAGAGGTGCTCTCATTGAAATATACAAAATTCTTACAGGGCTTGACAGGGTAGATGCAGGGAGGATGTTTCCCCTGGCTGGCGTGTCTAGAACCAGGGGTCACAGTCTCAGAATAAGGGGTCGGCCATTTAGGACTGAGATGAGGAGAAATTTCTTCACTCAGAGGGTGGTGAATCTTTGGAATTCTCTACCCCATAGGGCTGTGGATGCTCAGTCGTTGAGTATATTCAAGACAGAGATCGATAGATTTTTGAATATTAAGGGAATCAAGGGATATGGGGATAGTGCAGGAAAGTGGAGATGAGGTAGAAGATCAGCCATGATCTTATTGAATGGTGGAACAGGCTCGAAGTGCCAAATGGCCTACTCCTGCTCCTATTTCTTATGTTCTTATGTTCTTATGACTTGGAGCTCGTTACTGGGGGGTATGGCTGCTGCAGCAGGATAGCAACACCTGGAGCAGCTTATAGGTCCAATCGGCATCCCCGGGTGTCATCCTACAGCTGTCTTCGTACAGAAATGTAAAATCCCACCAAAGAGAGACAGAAGATCGAATATCTCTTTCTCTATTAAGAAAGACTTACATTTACTTAGCACCTTTGATGACCTCAAGATGTTCCAAAGCACTTTATAACCAATAAAGTACTTATGAATTTTAGTCACTGTTGCAATGTAGGAAACAAGGTGGACAATCTGCGCACAGCATGCTCCCACAGCAATGTGCTAATCTGTTTTAATGATGTAGGTTGAGGGATAAATATTGGCAAGAATACCAGGAAGAGCTCCTCTTCTCTTTGAAATAGTGCCAATGGATCTTTTACATTCACCCAAGAGGGCAGACAGGGCCTCAGTTTAACATCTCATGTGAAAGACAGCATCCCTGACAGTGGAGCACTCCCTCAGTACTGCCCTGGAGTGTCAGCCGAGATTATATGCTCAAGTCTCTGACTGTGGGACTTAAACCCACAACCTTCTAACCCAGAGGCAAGGGAGATACTACGGAGCCACAGCTGACACCCAGTGTGACCATAAGGAGCCTGATAAGACCATTTGAACATTTGTCTGCATTTTGCATCGCTGAACAATGCTGGACACTTGGGGAGTGAAATTCCCTTTGTTCGCGCTAACGGTGCGCAAATGGCTCTTCGTCCCCCCCAGGCAGTAACTGCGCCTCCTGCGAAATTCCACGGGAGGTTACCGGCGGCACTACCGGGTATCGCCCCGAACTTCTGCCCTGGAGATCATGATGCCTCGGGAGAAAAATTCGCACTCGCCCCCTGCAGCAGGGCCGGGCGATGATACCGACTGCTGCAGTGGTCGTGAACAGTGAGGCCAGCCGCTCATGGGGCGCCATTTAAAGGCACGGTGGGCGGCCGGCCCAAAAAAATGCCAGTTTTTAACATTTATTTTCGGCCACCAGTCGCTGCGTCCGTGCCAGGAACGCTCAGCCTGGCACTCTGCTTGAGTTCACTCTGCCGGGCTGATCGCGCGGCACTCCCGCTCCCCGGTGGGCCAGAAATCTTCAATGAAACCTGCAGAGCTCACAGCGTGGGGCCTTTCCCTTTAATGCAGGGACGAGCCCCTGTAACATGGCAGTGCCACGTGTGGCCACTAATGTCTGCTGCTGATCCCTGGAAGGACCCTGAAGCAAATAAGTTGAGGGCAGTGGTGACTTTAAAAGCCACTGGTAAGGGGTGTCCACCCGTTCCTCTGGGCTGTAAGTCTTGGTCCAGCATTGTGCAGATGTCTGCGACTACCTCTCATGAAAGTCTCAGCCTCCTTTGGCACTGCTGCTCAGTCATGTTGAGGAAGCACATCCTCTGCCTGTAAACCCTGTGTTGGGGGTCTCTCCTGAGGTGCAGGTCAGCCAAACACTGATGCCCTCTGCCCTGTGCAGCATCTGGCAGCTCAGGAGTAGGTTGGCGCTCTTGTTGTTGGTGCTGCTGCTGTGCCTGATTCTGCTGCTGTCACGGCTGATCCTGTTCCGGATCAGAGGACCAGGATGAGAGAGTATAAATGGTTCCCACTCTGCTGTTATATCTGGCAGTTGAGGATGAGATGTTATCAGGAGTAAGTCAATGGGGAGAGACCTTATTCCGAGGAAGTGACAGTGCACTTAGAGTTCACAGCACACACTCACAACCTCAGTACAGCTCAAAGGTGTCCTCCAAATCATGAATTCAGCAACTTCGGCCATTTGAAATTGAACTGAAGTGATAGATAAGTTTATATGCAGCACTTGCAGCTGTGAACTATTTAGCTCATTGGAAGACCCGACACACTCAGCTGGCGTGTTTGCCGAACGGCGTGAAACACGTTGAAAATGTGTGAAAATGGAATTACCCTGGTAAAATAGCATTTAACAAGGAGTTACAAGCTGTTAACAACCTTAAATATCTCTCCTGCTGCTTGGTGTTGGGTCGGCTGTGAAGGCGCCAACCCGGCACTTTAGAAAGTGGCGTGGAGGCGGGTTAGCGGTGAGTTCCAAAACCATGCCGTCAATCATTTTGGATTTAACACCTGACCCGTCTCCGAGCCCGTCCTCTGAGCGCCGGCAAATTCACGGCCTCTGTGTCTAGTTGGCTCGATCACCTACTAGGCATTAATAAAGTCTGTTCCATATACTCCAACATCAAGTATCTTGTGCTTACTCGAAGTGTGTCATTGTGAACCATAGAAGGTGTAGTGATCAATAGCATGTCATTCTATAGTGGACACTGGGTGGAGCCATAGAGCTGTATATAGCTGCATGTATAAGACTACAATACCCAGCTGTATAGATATTAAGACTACATTACCCATGAGGCACTAGGCTACCCACAAGGCAACAGTCAAGATGGCAGCCTGCACACAGGAGCACACATCTGCATCTCTACAGCTACTGTACCTAGAGAACGTGTACTGAGTAAATGACTAGCTAGGAGCTAGCTGTGTTCATAATAAAAACTACTAGTTATTAATAAACATAACATGGTACCAGGGTGGTGAAGATCTGCTGAAAATTGTGAAAAGCGACATGGAGAATTTGAAGCCACCAGAGCATTTGAATCTCACAGAAGAAATCGACTACAATTGGCAGACTTTTAAACAGCAATTCGAACTCTACATTGCAGCCATTGGATTTGGTACGAAGCCAGACGCAAGGAAGATAGCGTTGCTGTTTACGGTTGCAGGCCCACAGGCGATAGAGGTATTTAATACATTTGTATTTAATCCAGCGGAGAACAGAGACAAATTAGACGATGTGCTACAGAAATTTGATGCACATTGTTCTCCCAAAAAGAATGAGACGTATGAAAGGTACATCTTCCGTTCTCGGACACAGCAACAAAATGAGACTTTTGATAGCTTTATAACTGATCTGAAACTGAAAGCACAGACATGTAATTTCTCTGAGCTCAAAGCATCCATGATTCGTGACCAGATTGTGTTTGGTATTCATGATAAAAAAGTCAGGGAACGTCTGTTGAGAGAAACCGAACTAAATTTGGAAAATGCGGTGAAAATATGCCAAGCCAGCGAGCTAGCTCGAAAGCATGCGCAGACTTTCAGTGAAATCAATAATGAAAAGCAATCGGAGGATGAAATTTTTAATTGTAAACGCTATGGTTACAAACACCAGTTAAGACAATGCCCAGCATTTGGAAAAATGTGCACAAAGTGTAATGGAAAGAATCACTTTGCCAAACAATGCTTTTCAAAAGTACAAACTAAGAAAGGGCAACGAGTTAATGTATTGAGGACACTGATTTAAGTGAGACATTTTTTGTCGGAATGGTGTCATGTGACGATATCAAAAAAGATACAGAAAATGTGCGGCCCTCAGAAATGGACAATGCTGAACATAAATGCAGTAAAAGTGGACAAATGGATGATCCCACTGCAGATAAATGGAGCATTAGTTACATTGAAACTGGACACTGGGGCAAAAGCAAATTTAATCAGTATGAGTGACATAAAAAATATGAAAGAAAAGCCCAAAATACAGAAAAAGTCAGTACTACTGAAGAGCTATAATGGTCAGAAAATAGATAGCTTAGGTGTATGCAGACTTAAAGTGACAGTCAAAGACAAAGTGCATCATCTCATGTTTTCTGTTGTGGCTGAAAGACTTGATTCGATACTAGGTGACAAAGCTTGTGAAGACTTAGAACTGGTCAAGAGAGTCTACCGTATAAACTGTGCCATAAGCAGACCAGATGACTCAGGTGATGAAGCAGAGAGCCCATCAAGGATGAAAAGGCCAAAGGGTATCCATGTCTTCAAAAAGCCTAGTTTCTCCAAGAAGAAAGAAAAAGACTTTAAGGTCAAAGAGAAGCCAAAGGAAGAAAAGCACAAAGAGGAAAAACACAAGGAGAAAAAGTCCAAAGATATAACCGCAGCAGATGTTGTTAAGCAGTGGAAAGAGAAAAAGAAAAAGAAGAAGCCTGCACCAGAGCAGGAAGCAGTTCCGGTGGATACTCCTTCTTCCCTCAGGCCAATCTTTGGTGTTCCATTAGCCGAGGCTGCTGAGAGGACTATGCTGTATGATGGGATCCAGCTGCCAGCAGTTTTTCGAGAGTGCATTGACTACATTGAGAGTTATGGCATGAAGAGTGAAGGAAACACTGAAACCCTCTCCAAGCAAAGATCGCAAGGAGACCTCAATCTATACAAGAGCAGATTGATGACAATGTCGCAACTGCATCTTGTCATTCACCCACAGAACAATCTCATGAAGACACATCAGACTTACCCGTGTTGAGAAGATCCACACGTGAAGTAAAAAAGCCTGATAGACTTAATCTTTGAGTACAATGTAAAGCTTTGAAAATGTGTTGACTGTTTTGAAAATGTTTATGTTTATAGAGCACTAACAAAAGTGTTACTGATATTATCTTTATTGTTTTCTTGAAAGTTGATTGATATTGATTTTGTTAAACCTCAAAGAAAGGGGGATGTAATGATCAATAGCATGTCATTCTATAGTGGACACTGGGTGGAGCCATAGAGCTGTATATAGCTGTATGTATAAGACTACAATACCCAGTTGTATAGATATTAAGACTACATTACCCATGAGGCACTAGGCTACCCACAAGGCAACAGTCAAGATGGCAGCCTGCACACAGGAGCACACATCTGCATCTCTACAGATACTGTACCTAGAGAACGTGTACTGAGTAAATGACTAGCTAGGAGCTAGCTGTGTTCATAATAAAAACTACTAGTTATTAATGAACATAACAGAAGGAAGGAGATTGAATGCTAACACTCACTTCACCAGCTTCCTGAGCTTCACCCTACACAAACTTCAACTCATCCAGAACTCCACCGTCCACACCCAAACCTGTACTAAATGGCACTTATCTATTACTCCTAACCTCATCTACTTCCATTGACTCCCAGTTCCCCAGAGCAGCAACATTAAAGTCCTCTTCCTTGTATTCAGATCTCTCTCCGGTCTTATTCCCTCCTTTCTCAGCAATCATCTCCAACCCATGACACACCTTCCACTTTTCCAATTATGGTCTCCTACTCCCGCCCTCCACTTCAATACCTTCATTCTCTTCCTAAATTCTTCTGACTTCCTACCTCCCCCGCCCAATTTTCAAAATCCTCCTTCAAAACATATCACCCTGACTTTAACCTATCATGCCTGGTTAAGATCAGGAGCTTGTTTTACACCTCATCCAATTTTACTCTCCACTGATTTTAATGGTTGGAGTGCTAAACAGACATCTGACCCAAACCCGCCAGGCGGTCAGGTTAAAATCGGGGCTTACCTCTTCAATCGTGCTTTTGATTACACTAGAATCATATAATCTTACAGCACAGATAAGCGCTATATAAATGTAAGTCTTTCTTTTCTTTCTATATATTCTTTTAACAATGCATTTGAATGTTATCAGCCTAATTTATTTAACTGATTACGAGAGGCTGAAAACCATTTGAACAAACATCTTACAGGTTAGCGTTGAAATACTGTAATTTGATGGATTAAAATCATATTTACCAGATTTTAATTTATTGCTTTATGCTAAAAATACTGATGCATTACATTCCTTTCACTGGGATTTCATTTTTTATGGATTAGTTTAATTCCCATGAAAACAAGTAACATTAAAATCCCCACCAAAATAATGGGTTTACAGTAAGGGCAGAACTATTTGCAATGATTAAAACAAAAACAATCTAGGGACGTATTTTCTTCAGTTATTTTGGGAATAGAGCATGAATGAAAAAAACAAATCAATTGCCTAAAGGCATAAGGGATGAGGAAAAATGGTCCGCTATGTTAATGTGATTCAAATCAATTCAAAACGAGTCAAGCACATTGACCTCTAAGCCAAAAAAGCGAACACCAAAGAGACCTCTGCACCTTGGCTGTCTGAAAACGCACGAATTCAGATGCTAGTCACTGTTTCTAAATACGCCAATGCAGCAAATCATTAAACACTTTAAACTATAGGCCATATTATGAGAATCCTTAGATAAATGCTCTGGTCTCGAAAGGCCAGTGGTTCAGGAGGAGAACAATTGCTGGGGAACCACAGAATCTGGCTAAGATCCCTATCGCTGCGTCTATATTTGCACCGATTTTCCAACAGGTATTTCAGACCAGCCTAAAGGATTCTTGCCAATAGGGAGCCGCAGTTTAGCTTGTCTGAGCATCGTTTTTCCATCTTTGGCGCTCTCAGCATAGAGCTCTGAGCATCTGGAAAACATAACGGGAATTCAGGCACATCGGGAGTGCGAATGACGAAAATTTACCTCTTGGTTTGGGTCTAAGGGAAGCTCCATGTGTACAAGACTTTTTAATTATTGTTCTTGTTTTGAAGTTCTGCAGTACAGTTTTAGTGCAAAAAGGGAGAGAAATTCCCCTAGAGGGCCGTTTGGGGCGCTAAGTGAAAAATGTTTGGGAAGTTAGCGCCAGGCGCTAACCTTTTCAAACATTTGTTAAATTCCCTCTTTTTGCTCCAAGAGAGAAGTGGAGTGCTAAATCAATCGTTCCACATTCAACCGTGCGGACCTTGTTTCCAAGGAGCCATCCAGAAAGGTCGTTGCTAGGGTACTTTGCGCACAGATGCATGATGCTCTTCCTGTGGTTATACACCAGCTGCACGTTAAGGGAGTGGAAGCCCTTACGGTTGACAGATATTGCTGGGTTGTAATGGGGTGCCCTGATGGCCAGATTGACAAAGCCTAGTGCCCGCATGGTAACACTTGCTTCATCAATTGAAAAGTGGATGTAATTGGCGGACTTTGCAAAGAGGGCATTGGTAACCTGCATGATACATCTGTGGGCAGCCGACTGGAAGATGCCACTAATGTCTACTGCTGATCCCTGGAAGGACCCTGAAGCAAAGAAGTTGAGGGCATTCCTAGCCCTTTCACCACCATTGCTTCAGATGAATGGTGCCCTCACCCCTCGCTGTGCCACTTCCAATTGTGAGCACACATAGGGCAGCACATTGAAACATTCACATGACGTAACTTTAATAAATAAAAGAACACAAACCTTGCACTCATTTATATGAAAGCATCCAAGTGACTAATCTTATGACTATTTGTGTGTTAGCTTTCTCTTACACGGCTTCTTCGTGGTGCTTCCCCTGTGGCTTCAGCAGATGTAGAGGCAGCCTGCTCACTTCCCTGCTGCGCCTGCTTAGATGCCTTTGGCAGTCATCCTCTGGGTCATGGAGCCTGTGAGGGCCCCACCAAAGTCTGCTCTTCCTGCGGTTGTGCAGGGGCAGACTCAGCCATCTCTGTTGGGGGAGGCATCTGGGGCTCTGACCAAGGGGTTGGCAATGGGATGGCAGTGTGAGCGCTTGGAGAGGAGCCCCCACTTCCATTTCCCCTTCCACCACAATCCCTCTCATGGGCCACCCGCACTTCTCTGCCAGCAAGTTGCTGGAGAGCACCTTGCTGCACATCAGTGGGGCCATGAGGACATGTGTCTGTGCTGACATTCCTCATAACAAGGACGTCCATGAACCTCTGGTTTCTCTCCTCGATAGATTCCCATCTATCCTCCATAGATGACCATCTATTTAGAAGTGTTGCCATGTTCTCCTGTGTGTGGCGATTTATGTCCTCCATGGAGGTTGCCATCCTTTCCATGGTGGGACCTACATTTGCCAGAGCGTGCACCATGGCGCTGCTCATATTTGAGATGGACTCCTCCATTCTCTGCATACTCGCAGTCACCGTGGTTGCTAACCCAGTCAGAGCCTCCTGCGCTTGTTCCTGAAGCTCCAGCACCACTCTCTTTCTGGATGGCCCCCGAGGCTCAGCATCTGCGTGCAGCTCAACAAAGCTAGGAGAGTCCTGTGGCCTCCGACGAGGACTCTCCACTGCTGTCCCTGACTCCAGCATCTGCTCTTGCTCACTTGTGAGTTGTGAGTCACCAGGTGACAACACTACTCTATCTTGCGTTGGACCTACCGAGGTGTGCATCTCTGCGCTGGTGCAGGGTGCTTTCATTTCTGCTAACGCTGCTCCCTCAGAGGCTGGAGGTTCCTCTGAAGAGTCCTCCTGCTCTTCTTCCTGGACAGTAGGGACGGGGGCTCTTGATGGTCCTGTGGGAGAGTAAAGACATGGGCCCCGATTTTCGGCTTGTGTGGGGAATGGTCGGATTTCCCCGAATGTGGGGTTTCTGACACACATAAAAAAGTGTCAGCCAGCTCCACGCAATTTTCCCTCAAGTGGCCAATTAATTCCCAGCATGTGGGAAGCCTTGCTAATTGTCCAATTCGAGTCAGAAATCCCCACAGTATGATGTCATAATTCGTGGTGCTTTCAAGGTCCATAGCAAGCACTGCATCCTCTGAAGGCTTCCAAACGAACCATACAGGATGGCAGAGGAGCCTGCAGCAGCTGTGGCCAGTGCCAGACCCCGAGCTGCCTCCAAATTCGACGAGGCTTCACTGCAGGCATTATTGGATGGGGTTAGGGCCCACAGGGAGGTCCTCTTCCCTAGTTCAGGGAGGAAGAGGCCTCCCACTGAGACCAATGCTGCATGGATGCAGGTGTCAGAAGATGCCAACTCGCTGGGAGTCACCAGAAGAACCTTGGCATTACATCTCTAACTCCTTCCTTTACTCCCCCACAGTAACATCCAGAGCCCCCGTCCTCACTGTGGAGGAGGAAGAGGCTGTGCAGCCAGATTCCTCAGAGGAAGCTCCAACCTCTGAGGGCGCAGCGTCAGCAGAAGTAAGCGCACCCAGCACCAGCGCAGACACTCACACCTCGGGGGGACCTTCGGGACATAGAGTAGTGTTGTCACCTGGTGTTTCACAGCTCACAAGTGAGCCTCAGCAGATTCTGGAGACAGGGACAGCAGTGGAGAGTCCTCGTCGGAGGGCACAAGACTCTGCCAGCTCAGCTCAGCTGCGCTGCATGTCGACCCTCTGCCTCTGGGTCCATCCGCAAGAGAAGAGGTGATGGATCTCCATGCACAGATGCAGGAGTCTCTGGCAGGTTTTTTCTCCAGGGTCGCTGCGAGTGTGGAGCGAATGGAGGAGTCCATAGCGACCATGAGCAGAGCCTTTGTGGAGTCATTGGCGCATGAACGCATCACCATGGAAAGGTTGGCAACCTCCATGCAGGAGGTAACTCGCCAGGATACAGAAAACATGGTGAGTGCTCATAAGAGAATGACATCTCTTGAGGAGCGTTGGCCATCTGTTGAACAGGGAAACCAGATCTTCATGGAAGTCCTTCTGAGTAGGACTGCCAGTGCAGAAACGGGTCCCACTGGCCCCCTAAAGCGCAGCAAGGTGCTCTCAAGCCACTTCCAAGCGCTGGCCCCTTCTGGCCTGTGCAGCTTCAGGTGAGTGAGCAGCTGCCTGGTGCTCCTGGTGCTCATCCTGCTGTTCCTGGTTCTGCTGCTGCCGCCTCTGCTGTTGGAGATCCTCTAATGCCAGGAAGGGAAGGTACCAAAGGCCTCCCATGCTTCTGGCAGATGCCTCCGTTGAGGGGGCGCTGAGTTAGGGTGGTGAGAGGGGCTTCCCAGGAGCTCACACTGGAGAAGTGTGTGAGGCTCCAACTTTCTACAGCTGCTCCTAAGGCTTCAAAAAGTTCCCCCAAGCCTTGATCAACAAGGTCCTGCAGCCTGCAAATGCTGCCTATTAAAATCTCTTCAGCCCTCAGCGACCTGCTGCTGCAAGCAAGCAAGCCAGCTGTTTTCACGCCAGCTCTCATCGGCGGGGTTCCCCGCAGGCGTGTTTCACGTGGGGAAAGCCCCAAAGTCGCAACGGCCCCAGAAAATCTTCCATAACAAGGTGATCATTGGTGATTAGAGCTCCGACGAGCAGTCCCGCCAGCGGCGGCCGGGACTGAAGCGGGGCGCGTGGAATTGGCGGTCCGAAAGTCGGACGGGGCGGGGAATCAGGCGGGGGGGTCCCGACCCCCTTTTTCGCTGATTTTCGGCCCCCGGCCGCATGAAAAGCCACCCGACGGCGGCCAGAAAATCGGGGCCCAGGCTTTATTAACTTTTTTTTACTATTATACTATTTATTCTATACTATAGTTAATGGATCCCTTTACCTATGCTTATTACCCTAGCCATTAAAGTTATATCTTAATCGCTCATGACTGATGTCATTACTGTCACTTATTTTCTTGTACAAGCATTTCTCATATATAACACTCAGACACTAAAAGCAGAAGACAATCCATGCATTCCTCTCACGACACGTCAAAGCCATCCTGTTCATCTTGGAAAGTCAGTTGTTCTAATATACAAGGAAGTTCGACTATTAACTCTTAACTCCCCAAGATGTCCAACATAAGAACATAAAAACATAAGAAATAGGAGCAGGAGTCGGCTGTACAATCCCTTGAGCTCATTCAATAAGATCATGGCTGATATTCGACCTCAACTCCACTTTCCCGCCCAATCCCATATCCCTTGATTCCCTTAGAATCCAAAAATCTATCGATCCCAGCCTTGAATACTCAATGACTGAGCATCCACAGCCCTCTGGGGTAGAGAATTGCAAAGATTCACAACCCTCTGAGTGAAGAAATTTCTCCTCATCTCATACAACTCTCCAGCATGTCCAACAATGAGCATTGGAGAAAGCTGATAAAGGCATAAATTAGAGTTTGAAGGTGATGGGGTGAAGTGAGGATGCAGGCAGGCAATGTTATGAAAATGGAAATAGGTGGCCTTGCTAATGGATTAGATGTGGAGTTTGAAGATCTGCTCAAGGTCAAACAGGACAACAGTTGCATACTGTCAAGTTTAACCTGAGCAAATAGGCAGGAAGTGGGATATAATCAGCACCTGATGAGCTGAACAGGATGGTCTCAGTGTGGCCAATGCTGATCTGCAGAAAGTTGCGGTTCGTACACTATTTGAGGTGGGACAGTGCCCACAGCACAGCAGCAGCCATGGAGTCAAGTGTTGGTAGCGATGTAAAATTGTGTGTCACCAGCAGACAGATGAAACTGATCCAATGCTTACGGTTAATGTCACCGCATGTAGCTGAGGAACAGGATGGGCCAAGTATGGAAGCTTGGGAAACGCTAGAGGCAGTGGATAGCTGAGTCATATAGACCACCAGAGATAGGAATATAGGAACATAGGAACAGGAGTAGGCCATACAGCTTCTTGAGCCTGTTCCACCATTCAATTAGATCTTGGCTGATCTGTATCTTAACTCCATCTACCTGCCTTGGTTCCATAACCCATCATACCCTAGCCTAACAAAAATGTATCAATCTCAGTTAATTCATCCAGCCTCAACAGCCTTTTAGAGGAGAGAGTTCCAGAGTCCCACTATCCTTTAGGCCTGGACTAATAAGCCAGAAGAACTTAAGTGCAAATCCCACCATGGCAGTTTGTGAATTTGATTCAGTTAAAAAAAAAATCAGCAAAAAAGTGACCATGAAGCTGTCAGATTTTCATATAAATCCAATTGGTTCACTAATGTCCTTTAGAGAAAGAAATCTGCTGTCCTTACCCGGTCTGGCTTATACGTGACTCCAGACCCGCCTCAATGTGACTGACTCTTCACTGCTCTCTGAAGTGGTCTACAGGCCAAGTGGTGTATCCAACCACTGCAGCGGTTCAAGAAGAAGGCTCACCCCCACCTTCTCAGGGCAACTAGGGATGGGCAATAAATGCCAGCCTTGCCAGCGACACCAACATCCCAAGAGTAATTTTTTTTTAAAGAAGCAGTAAGGCCTACTTGCTGCGCGAAGCCTTATCTTTGGTTTCCGTCGAGCACAGACCCAGGAAAAGGAGGCAGGAGGTGAGGTAGCATCACTCCCATCTCATTACCATATTATTACAATGCTTGCACCTAAACTTAATAGGGTTGCCAAGTCTGGTTGGACGTATTCCTGAAGGTTTCATCACATGACCTCCCGCCCTGTCAAGCAGCCTTTTTCCCCCATCTCCAATATTTTTATAACTAATAAATAACAAAAATGAAAATAAAAAAACATTTTTTTTAATGCCCCTATGATTTTCCTCCTGGATTGGTCATGGCAGTGTTCCGGAGATTAATCTTGAATTCCCGGAGACTCCAGGGCAATCCTGGAGGGTTGGCAACCCTAAATTCTAAGTGTAAGCACTGTGCCCCTTCCTTGTTGAAACCCCCAGATGGGCAATGCAAAGGAAGCGAGACCCAGCGTCACGAGTCTCGGCCCCTTTTTTCCCCTCTGTTTTGTGCCTGCGTTTAGCATACCCTCAGATACAAAGCAAAGGAAATTGGTCCTGATATTGCGAGCAGCAGCGCTATAATGTTACCCGTACTCGACAAGCGGAAGACTTATTCATGCTATCTTATTGCCACATTTAATTGAACAGAATGGAAGCTCATTGTTGAACCCATCTTATTTGACACCATGGGAATTAAACATCAAATTGAAAACATGCCTAAAATAAGTGGAAGGGGTGGTAAATGCTAATTAATTGGAATGTAGCAGGGCAAGTAGGCAGGTAGAAAACACAATTTAGTCCCATGAGTACACCATGAAAGCAATAATTATCTTTTAATTAAAACTTAAATGGGCACTGCTGGCATTTCGGAAATAGCATTCCATGGCATGTTTGACCTTTGATTCAACTCGATGTGTTAACGTATATAAAATGGCCAAAACGCACATAGTACTGTATTTGTCAGCACGCATTGCACTTGGGGGAATGATGGGCTGTAAAGCAGTCCCACAAAATCCCGGGAATTTACCTCATAGAAAAAATCTGAAGCTTGCAGTGTTCAGAAAAAGTCAATAAATCCTACTCAGGCAAGAGCTGCATTAGTTAGAACTCGCATTAAAAGTCAACTTTGTTTTCAATCAGAAAGACTTTTCAGCTCTTGAATCCTGAGCACTGAACTACATTTGCACTTTGACCTTCCTTCTGCCTATATAAAAAAGATGACACAATAGCCTTTGATTGAGCAAGCAACACTGCATATTGTTATGACAGGTATGTTAAATACTCAGGCATCGGAAGTAAGATGCTTGTCTGGAAACCACTCATTATTCTGTTCCAAAGTCTAGCTTTTATCAGCTGAGAGTTACCTGTTGTATTTCTTACAACTACTTGAAAATGACGTTTGAAATTGGTTTTAAATTATGTTTCAAATTATTTTAAATGAATGCGGTGACCCGTCACTAAAATATTCATGTTTTACTAACTAAACATCTGTTTTCATGATTTTAGCAAGCCAAAGATTGTCAATCATTGCTTGCCGGTGTGTTTGCTATTGTGTGGTGCTCTGAGCTCTCATGTAACTGTTTGAAGCTGTACAAGGCAGCTTACTGATTTCTCATTACAACAAACACTAGGCACCAAATCAGTCACCTAGGCCAGGAACAGGCTGCGTGCCACATTGTTACTGCATAGCTACTGTGAAATTCTGGCAGCAACCTATAATTAGGCTCAATTACTAACAGTTTACATTTTCTTCATATTAATGGATCCATTGATGGATTCTCACAGTGTGTAAAGTATGAATGGAAGCAATTGTTAGGATGCAGATTTTGCTAAACTAAGGCAGCCAACCATTTTCTGCATGTGCTCCATGTAAGTTAAACAAAGTCATGATTGAAGTAGGTTTCCTTATTGCCAATGCCCACTACTACGCCTAGCATGGTGTTGAGTCGCAGCACAGCCTTGTGTAAATTAGGTATAAGGGCCCAGAAATTCGGGTCGGAGGCTTCCCGCGGGTGCAAGCCTCTGACCTGCACTTACCTAGCGCGTCGGCCGTTGTACTGTGGGCCCGCGTGGGATTCCGATCCTGGGCCTCCTCCAACTGCTGGCGCGCAGTGCTTGTGTATCCCAGGGGCGCAGTTAGTTCGAAGCGTCCCCTGGGATCACGTGGGCCATGGAAAGCCAATGGTAGCAGGGAATGCTTCATTCATAAATTTGACAGGAAGAGCTGTCAAACCTATAAATACTATAAGCCCCAAAACATCACTAAAACTTCAAATGAATTTTTTTTTTGAATCACATTTTTAAAATAACTATAAATTACATGAAATAACTATTTTAAACAATAATTTAAATTTTTGAAAAAATTAATTACATTTTCTAATGGGGCTAAAAATAAACTTACCTTTCTTTAAAGTATTTAAAAATAATAAACCTGTGGAAAATTCTTTTTAATTTTCATTAATTCACCACTTACCTTGTTAAAAGCAGGCCTGGCGCCAGCTTTTTAAAAGTGTAACTGCTGGAGACATACCCTCCTAGAGAACCCTGCAAAAAAAACGTAAGCTCGATGTGCACACGTTCCACCTGTCAACCCCTTCTTTCAAGGGAACGGAAGTTCTGGTTTCCCGCGCATGCGCAGTGCATGCACGAAACCGGCACTTTCGTTGGGCCTATGCGTGAGTACCCAGTGCATACTCATGCGTGGGGACCCGCATTTCTGGGCCAATAGCAGCTTAACTGAAGCTGAGGCAGTAAAGTAAAGAGAAAATAAGTCAGTAGGATGGAAGGAACTTGCATTTATATAGTGCCTTTCATGACCTCAGGATGTCCTAAAACACTTTCCAGCCAATGAAGCACTTTTTTGAAGTGTAGTTGCTGTTGTAATGTAGGAAATGCGGCAGTCAATTTGCGCACAAGCAGCAATGAGATACATGACCAGACCAGTGCCACTGTGGTGGGTGTTGTCTCTCAGCATGCCTCCAAGAGGGAGCCGGATCAGTTCTTTACTGGGGCAGAGGGCGCATCATTTGGAGGTAAGTGGCTTTACAAATGATAACGCATGGTCCATGTGATCTCCTGGACTGGTTTTCATCGCCTGAGGGGGTTGGAGAGGAATTTTCCAGAGTGTTTTTTCCATTATTGGTTCTGGGTTTTTTTCCTCTGTTTTTTTGCCTCTCCCTGGAGATTACATGGCTGTGGGGAATAGGAAGTGTCTAGTCCTGAAGCTCCAGCCATCATGAGTGTGGGGCAGCCTTGATGGAGCAATTGGTCTTTTCCTGCCTGTCATTTTTGTATTTTCATATAATCTGTTTTAGCATTGTTGAGGGATAAATACAATTAATCTTTAAAATCAACCTCAACATTCAACGTGCAAAATATGATTTTGGACAAGCTGCCTTCATGCTTCTCACTTTCAGGCTGAAATTTAGTCATTGTTTTGATTCATAAAGATTAGGCAAATTTTCTGGAATGTATACAGTATAATGAAAACAACATGAAACAGTAGTTAATGCTGTTTTCTATATTAACAAATATTATTGTATGTGCATACCTTATTTTGGGTCTTTAGTATTAATCCATGAGGTCTGTATATCTTCAACCGTGATGGCAGCTTTTGCTCAATTGGTAGAACTCTCACCTCTGAGTCGGAGGGTTCAAATCCCACTCCAAAGACCTGAGCACAAAAGCTAGGCTGACACTCCAGTACAGTACTGAGGGAGCGCTACACTGTTGGAGGTCCGTCTTTCAGATAAAACTGTAAACCAAGACCATGTCTCCTGTCTCAGGTGGATGTAAACGATCCCATGGCACTTTTTGTCCTAGCCAATATTCCTCAACAAGCACCACTAAAACAGATTAGAGCGGCCTATATGTGACTCCAGTCCAACACCAACATGGTTGACTCTTCACTCCCTTCAGAAGTGCCCTAGCAACCCACTCAGTTGTATCAAACCTCTACCCAAGAATGAATAAAAAAAGGTACAGAAGTCCTGCAAAGGAGCATTTGGACATACAGTGTAAGCCATCTGTAGAATATTGTCACTTCACTGCACAAGGTAAAATTCAGGTTTCACATATTGAAGTTTATGGTTCTCTAGCACCTTCTTTTATATATTGTGGATTCCACTGAATTTTTTTCCATAAAGTCCCAGAAAAAGCAATAAAATGAATGACATTTTTTCATGGTGATATTGGCTGAGGGTTGAATGTTGGCCAAGACAGTGGAAAAACTCTCTGCTCTGCTTCATAAAGTGCCAACAGATCTTATACATCTACCTGAAGGATCAGAACATGCTGACAGGTCCTTAGTTTAACATCTTATCTTAAGCAGGGTTATTCTGCATCTTTGAAACAGGATGGTGCTGGTGTGGATTATATCTGAGATTGTACACCTTGTCCCATGCTGGTGCTGGTACCAGTGGTCGATGTGATGGTTGTGGTAAATGATGATGCTGATGGCATCTATATACAAGGCTGAAATCTCCTCTACAATGCAGAGTAGCAGCGGGACGGGACTTCCACGTTCCCTTCAGGCTCCACCTGACCCTGATCCATTTCCCCTGGTCAGACGTCATCAAATATACGTGGCAGGCTCCCCGTGGGATTCCTGCCGCCAAAAGGGAGCCTGCTACTGCCAGGTCACAAAATCCCAGTCATGCTGCAGTGCTACAAGAGCAAGTTGAACATTTAAAGGGGCGGTAGAACCCCAAAGATCATGGGAGCTGCAGCCTTGTTAGCCTCAGCAGAAACCGAGAGCTATGCAGGTAAGTATGGGTCTCTACTAGGCTCTACTAGGCCCTCTTCCTCTATACCCTGACCTTAGGGCAATGAGGCATGGTTGCCCCCAGGTTTGCAAACAGGAGCTGTGTGTTGTAATTGAGGCTGTGCAGCTGGCAGAAGAAATACACCATTTGGAAGGATACTTAACGTACAGGTATCTCTGCAGGGTCTGAAACAACCTCTTTTATTCTATACTGCAGAGTCTGCAATCTTGTGGATTCCCGACGATTCCATTGATGTAGGCCCTTTCTCCTCCTTCACAAGGAATTCAACCTCCTGTTCTGTGAACACTGGCTTACGGCGGTATCTCTCAGGTAAAGATGTAATCATGGCCAACATTATACCATGAATGGTACCCTGGGTCAAGTACTCAATTCCAAGCTATGTAGACTGAGTGAACCAATTACTGAAAATGTGTTATGATTCCAGGGCTGAACTTACTCCCAGTGGTAAGTAGCACATGAAAAAGCTAATCTTAGGTTGTCAGCCTGTTCTGGCAGTGAAGGGTTGATCATAACGCTGCCTATAAAGGCCCTGAAAATATATGAAGTTGTCCAACTAGCCCTATTCTAGATTTTGTTTCTGAGTCAAAAGTTTGGCAGATGTTGGAATTATGAAATATAGCTTTCCTTTCCAGTTTTTAGCAGCCTTGTATAAAAGGGACAAATTTAAGATAAATAGAAATGAAAAGCATTTCTTTGCATTTGACAGACTATTCTCAACGAGGCTTGGCAAAGTCTGAGGCTTTTGTGCCTCACCTTAACTCACTCATCTTGTTTCTTCTTCAGTCGAGCAAGATTGCTTGTGATTTTCTGTCACTTTTTTGTTCGGAGAACCCGTGTGATTTCTGACAGCAATTCAAGCGGAATTGCATACACGCCTAAAAATAGAACCACGACAGGACTGCACAGTGAGATAAGCAAGAAAGCTGGGCCAAGCAGTCACATGACGAACAGGCAAGAAGTGTCGGACATTTTGTACATGGAGAGATAACATGAACTAAAGGCAAGGAAGAGATGAAAATAAATTATTTCTCCTCAGCTTTAAAATAACTGTAAATTAATTTATTTCATTTGTGATCTAACCTAGCTGTTTATTTGGATTGAATTCATATTTTGCTCGCCTAAATTAATAGCATGTAGCCCTACTCATTGAAACTAAAATGAGCTGAAAGCCATTAAGCTACAGCTCAGTGGGCAGCACTCTTGCCTCTGAGTCAGAAGGTTGTGGGTTCAAGCTCCCACTCCAGAGACTTGAGCACAAAATCTAAGCTGACCTTCCTAGCCTTTCGGGTGAGGCATTAAATCAAGGCCCCATCTGCCCTCTCAGGACATAAAAATTCCATGTCACTACTGTAAGATTCGCAAAATTGATATTGTATTAATAAGGGTCGAATGGCAGAAGAGGCCATGATTTTAAAGACTGTTTTAAAAGAAGCCCAGGAAAAAGGGGCATTCAAAATGGCCGCCAGATCCCATGACCAACTTATTTGGACACTTTAAAATGGTTCCTGCAGTCTTCAGACAGCTTTGTGGATTCAACCCACAGTAGGTTCTGGAAGCTGTTTCTGAGGAAACGAAACCAGACACGTACACTTATACATATAGATTGGATGCAGATCCAACCAGATCGGCCTGTAGATAAAGGCCATCTAAATGTTTACCCAGACAAAGGAAAACAGTTACACATTCATGAGAAGAGCATCAAGGACCCATTAAGGACATCACCAGGGCATTAAAAACAATGAAGGTCATTCCAGACCAGAGATGGCCCGTTACCGGCCATCCAAGAACAGTTTAAAATATAATAACTACCCCGTTGTGCAACCAGCCCGCCAAAATTAAAACAAAAGACTAACCTGATTTGGCGCGAGATAGAGGCTTCTTCTGAGAAGTATAATTGGAGACACCGGGGGTGGCAAAAGGGGCTTCATCTTAGATATTGGGAAGAGAGAGGTTCCTTTCTTCGTCATCTTCGTGGGATCTTCGGTAATAGCCGTTACCTTCGATAGCAGCTGGAGTTCGGAGAAGAAGACGGCTCGAGCCAGCGTCCCGCCCCGGGGTAGAACATCGGGGGATCATCGACCAACCCCGGGCCGTTGACGAAATGGGAGGTAGTAAAAATACTGAAGAAACCTATATGAAAGCCGGCTAGGAGCTTCCAACCGTGGTCAAGCAGATGATCTCCGCCGACGTCCAGGCCCATCAGTGTCCAGCCTGTCCGTGACCTTCACCTCGAGAGAGAGAGAGAGAGAGAGAGAGAGAGTGAGGTGTGGCGCAGCCCGCTGTGGTTCCACTGACCACGAGGAAACAGGACACCTGAGTGGATCAAAACGCAGGCCTGTTTCAAAACTCTATACTTTTTCCAATTGGACTGGTGAGCATGTTTCTGGCCCTTCACAATCAGATCTAGATAGGATTAAGGGGGTGGGCATTTTGGGTATAATTAACAAGAGTTGTTGTCCCTCGATGTTCCGTGTGTTTCCCCATTTTATGATGATCTTTGTAAGGTATAATATGCCTGTATCCATTTTAGTTAGTACTGTATTGTTATGATTTGTTTTTCCCTCCCATGTACCCTCTTATTTGCTTGCATTTGATTTGTTTTTCCTTATGCAATAAAATATCATTTTGTTTCATTAAACCTGGTCTATAAGAGTATTCTCTACATTGTAGTTCCTGCACCTAAGTCCAGTGTCTAGAATCTAAGGGGTGAGTGGGTTGAACCACTCAAGGTTTTTCTGTGCAAAAGAGAGAGAGAGAGAGAGAGAGAGAGAGGCCTCTGAGAGAGAGTAACCTCTGCGATCTACAGAATCTCTCTGGAGAGTAAAAAAAGAAACACCTTACACTATTGTTCAAAAAGAGCATGGGAGTTCTCCCCGGTGTCCTGCCCAATATTTATCCCTCAACAACACCACTGAAAGCCAGATTATCTGGTCATTATCACATTGCTGTTTGTGGAACCTTGCTGTGCATAAATTGACTGCCGTGTTTCCTACATTAAAACAGTGGCTACACTTCAAAAAGTACTTCATTGGCTTTAAAGCTTTGGGACATTTTAAGGCTGTGAAAGGTGCTTCTTCCTTCATAAAAATGTTATATGTTTTTAATCAGTAACTTTTTAAAAAATGTGCCAGTCATAGGTAAGCACAAATTTAGCTAGTTTTAGTGCAGTTCTAGTATTTTCAGGCAAAATGATACAATTGCTCTGATGAGACTGAGACAGTGAGGTCATTGGGTCACCTCTATGATCCTGTGTGTAGGCGCGAGTGTGGGTGGCCCATCAGGGCAGTAGCTTACTCATCACATCTGTTACTGAAGCTTAGAGCCATCTGTGCTCAAGCAAAGACCGAATTATTTTTTCTTCATGTGGCATACATTAGATACACAGGAGAATGATTTGCCAAAAAAAAAACATTTGTGTGGCCTTAGAACGCCAAAGAACCTGCGATTTATTTTTTTCTGTAAATCTCGAGTCCCCATTTTGGATCTTGTGTATGTTTGAGGAAACACTAAAGTAGTTACAGGTTTTTTCTTCATACATCTTCAGGTTCTTCCTTTTGCTCATCCCAAGAACAAGGATGCTATTGCAAAGCCTAAGTCAAAGCTTGTGTAGACTGAGATTTGTATGTAGTAGAACACCATCACCTCCAAGTTCCTCCCTACATCTCACACCATCCCTACTTGGATATATATCACCATTCCTTCATCGTTGCTCGGTCAAAATCCTGGAACTCCCTTCCTAACAGCACTGTGGTAGTGCCTTCACCACACGGACTGCAGTGGTTCAAGTAGAAGCTCACCACCACCTTCTCAAAGGCAACTAGGGATGGGCAATAAATGCTGGCCTTGCCAGCAATGCCCACATCCCAAGAATGAATTAAAAAATTGAAAGAGGCAGGAAGGAGGAATATTGGATTTTTTTTTAGGGATAACCTAAACTTCTTAATAATTCCAGTTGGGAATGACCTTCGACTTCTGTCCGAAACCTGGGGGTGGGAGGGCCACGCTCAGGCCAGCAGTGGGCTGGAGCTTTTTTTGTGAGCCCAGGAGGAGCAGCTTAAAGACATCGCTGGATAAGCTGCTCAATGCCTGGGTACAAATGGGAGGAAGGTCTGCAGCATAGGATCCATTTACTTGTACCTGAAAATTGCTATTGTGTGGCGGAGCCACCAAAGGAGTCAGAGCAGTTGTACATAATACCTTTAACAGCAATGTAGTTACTGTCTGTGCCTGTACCTTTAATTACACTGTTTGACTGTACAATGCCTAGTTACCTTTACAGCACGGTTTCAACGTGATGACGTCATGCCGTTAGTCACGTGATGCCCCAATAGCGGGAAGAACGTGATGATGTCATGACGTCAGTCTTCTGGCCAGAGGATCAGTCCTCGTGGAGCCCTCAGGGAGAGTAGACCTGTAATTGATGTGTTCTAGCAGTTTCCAGTTTAAACTCGTTTGGTTTCATTAAAGTTCATTGTTTTAATTGCCTGAGTCGAACTCAGTCTTTTTGATAGGAACCTCCGTTCCTACATTGGTGACCCCGACTTCTACGAACGATTTTCGTGGAAGATTCGACATGGACACGAATGCCGTCACGCTGAAACTGCCACAGTTCTGGGAGCAACAACCAGACGCCTGGATCATCCAGGCTGAAGCCCAGTTCGCCATTCGGAACATCATCGCGGATCAGACCCGTTATTATTACGTGGTCTCCGCCCTCGACAGCGCAACTGCATCACGGATCATCAGCCTCATCGGTAGTCCTCCTACTGACAGCAAGTATGATGCAATTAAGGCGTGGTTGCTTCAGGTTTTCGGGTTATCAAAGTCGGAGCGTGCTCGCCGGCTCATCACGCTGCCCGGCCTCGGGGACTCCAAACCATCTGAGCTCATGAGCCAAATGCTCACGCTCTTGGGTGCTGAACCGGAATGTTTCATCTTCCGGGAGCTTTTCCTCTATCAACTGCCTGAACAGGTTCAGGCTGCCCTAGCCAGCTCCGACATTACTGACTGCGCCAAGCTTGCGGCCGAAGCCGATAAGATTTTCACGGTTACCCAGCAGTGCTGCGCGGCCACGAGGTGCCCACCCCCCACAGACGCGGTCCCGGCTTCTCCTAAAGCAGGCTGGTGCTCCTACCACACCCGTTTTGGTGCGAAAGCACGATGCTGCCGTTCCCCCTGCAGTTTTTCGCCCAAACAAAAAACAAGAAGGCGCAGGCAGCGTCCCTAGCGACGGATGACCAAGTCTAACGGGTGTTCCATGGTGGTGATGGCCGTCGGTTCTACGGGGAAACTCCTCTAGATCACCGATTCCCTCTCGGGCCGCCATTTCCTTTGTGACACCGGGGCGCAGTGTAGCATTCTACCTGCGTCGAAGCTCGACACGCAGACTGGGAACCTCGGTTTTTCCCTCGTAGCGGCTAATGGCGCAGCTATTCGAACGTTCCGAAAGTGGTGGGTCGAAATCTGTTTCGGCGGTCAGTGCTTCTTTTGGGATTTCGTCACGGCTACAGTCTCACAGCCTATCCTAGGGGCAGATTTTCTGTGTGCCAACAGCCTACTAGTCGATGTCCGGCACCGTCGGCTGATCAACGCGGCCACCTTCCACTCGATTCCGTGCTTCCACGGTACCTCAGTGGCGCGCTCCATTGCCTGTGCTTTCCCCCCTCCAGATGACTTCACGCGGCTCCTCGGGGAGTTCCGGAGCTGACAAGGCCCACCTTCTCCTCTTCGGTGATGAAACATGGTGTTGAACATCACATCACCACTACTGGCTCCCCGGTTTATGCGCGGGCTAGAAGGCTCGAACCCGGCAAGCTTGCAGCTGCGAAGGCGGAGTTCGCCACAATGGAGCGGCTCGGGATCATTAGGCGATCGAAGAGTCCCTGGTCCTCGCCTCTCCACATCGTGCCGAAACCAGGCGGTGGCTGGCAGCCATGCGGTGACTACCGACGCCTCAACGACACCACCACTCCAGATCGGTACCCGATCCCGCATATCCAGGACTTCTCGGCCCACTTGGCGGGAAATTCTATCTTCTCTAAAGTCAACCTCGTCCGTGGATATCACCAGGTTCCAGTGCACCCACAAGGCGTCCCGAAAACTGCAGTCATCACCCCTTTTGGCCTCTTTGAGTTCCTGCGGATGCCGTTTGGCTTAAAGAATGCAGCACAGGCGTTCCAGCGTTTAATGGACTCCGTTCTTCGAGATCTGCGTTTCCTTTTCATCTACCTTGACGACATACTCATCACCAGTGCCAGCAAGGAGGAGCACATCTCCCATTTGCGTTCCCTCTTTACGCGCCTCAGCCAACACGGTTTAATCATCAACCCAGCCAAGTGCCAGTTCGGCCTGCAACAAATCGACTTCCTGGGACATCGCATAACATCGGACGGCGCCCTCCCTTTGGCGACGAAGGTCGAGGCGGTTACTTCTTTCCCGCTGCCGTCGACAGTCAAGGCCTTGCAGGAGTTCCTGGGGATGGTCAACTTCTACCACCGTTTCGTCCCCAAGGCGGCTCAACTCATGCAACCCTTGTTCGGGGCCCTCAAGGGCAAGTCTGGTAAAAACCCAATCAGCTGGACAGCTGAAATGATCCAGGCATTCGGCGACACCAAGAACGCTTTGGCCAACGCAACCATGCTGGCGCACCCACTTCCAGGTGCTACTATCGCCCTTACCACTGACGCGTCAGACTACGCCATCGGTGCAGTGCAAGAACAGTGGGTCAACGGCACGTGGCAACCGCTGGCGTTTTTCAGCCGTCAATTGCGAAAAAATGAAAAAAAGTACAGCACCTTCGATAGGGAACTACTGGCCCTTTTCCTCGCCATTCGCCATTTCCGGTTTTTATTGGAGGGGCGCCCCTTCACGGCTTTTGTCGACCACAAACCCCTTACGTTCGCCATGGCCAAGACCGCCGAACTGTGGTCCGCTCATCAACAACGTCACTTGACGTTCATTTCCGAATTTACCACAGACATTCAACATGTGTCTGGTAAGGGAGATTGCCTCTCCCGTGCGACGGTCCACGCGGTGCACCTGGGAATCGACTACACCCTCATGGCGGCAGATCAGGTTTCGGATTCGGAGGTCCAATTATATAGAACCATTCCCTCTAGCTTCCAAGCGACCGACGTCGTCTTCCAGGCCGCAGGTGCCACACTCCTTTGCGACGTTTCCATGGGAGTTCCTCATCCCATCGTGCCAGTCGCATGCCATACACGGGTTGTCGCACCCAGGGATGAAGGTTTCGCAACGGCTTATGTCAGCCAAGTTCGTCTGGAAAGGTATGCACATCGATGTCCGTGACTGGGCTAATACCTGCGTCGTATGCCAGAAGGCCAAGGTCCAGCGTCATGTCAAGGCTCCAGTGGCTGCGTTCCCTGTTCCGGAGCGTCGTTTCGACCACGTGCATGTGGACCTCGTGGGGCCGCTTCCGCCTTCTCAGGGTTATACTCATCTCCTCACCATAGTGGACCGCACCACTAGGTGGCCAGAGGCAATTCCTTTGGTTTCCACCACGTCGGCAGACGTCGCTAGAGCTTTCATCTCCTGTTGGGTTGCCCGTTTTGGGGTACCGGCGGACATCTCCTCTGACCGCGGGCCACAATTTTCCTCGGATCTTTGGAACGCTATGGCTCAGGGGCTCGGTACCAAGCTTCATCGCACCACTGCCTATCATCCGCAGGCAAACGGCCTTTGCGAGCGATTCCACAGGTCGCTTAAAGCCTCTCTTCGGGCCAGTCTTCAAGGCCCATGGGTCCTGTTGGGTCTCCGTACGGCGCCCAAAGATGATCTACAATCGTCTTCGGCTGAACTCGTCTATGGCCAGCCACTCCGTGTACCAGGAGATTTCCTCCCTTCTCCCACAGAGCCATGGTCTGCCTCCCGGCAACTCGTTCGCCACCAAGAAGCGGCCAGATGCTTTGCTCCAATGCCTACGTCCAATCACGGTTTGCAGACCTCCTACGTGCCACCGGGACTGAAGAATGCGGAGTATGTCTTCATCCGCCACGACGCTCACCGGGATCCGCTCAAGCCCCCTTACACTGGTCCTTTCCGCGTCATCGAACCGGGAGACAAATCCTTTTTGGTCGACGTCGGAGGGAAACCGGATCACATCTCGGTGGACCGCTTGAAGCCGGCTCACCTGGACCTGGACCACCCTGTCGTAGTCGCTCAACCACCCAAACGTTGCCGACTGCCTGTTGCCGCCGCACCAGATCAACCAAAGCCGCCTGACAACTCGACCGTGCTCGCCGCGCCTGCTCAGCCGCCACTGACTGCCAACTCGACCACCGGTCGACAACTTCCTCTACCAAGGTATCGAAGTCGATCGGACAGGCTCATCAGGCCTCCTCCTCGCCTCACCTTTTCTGTTAAAGACAATTCTGGGGGGGCACATGTGGCGGAGCCACCAAAGGACTCAGAGCGGTTTTACATAATTCCTTTAACAGCAATGTAGTTCCTGTCTGTGCCTGTACCTTTAATTACACTGTTTGACTGTACAATGCCTAGTATGCCTAGTTACCTTTACAGCACGGTTTCAACGTGATGACATCATGCCGTTAGTCACGTGATGCCCCAATGGTGGGAAGAATGTGATGACATCATGACATCAGTCTTCTGACCACAGAATCAGTCCTCATGGAGCCCTCAAGGAGAGTAGACCTGTTATTGATGTGTTCTAGCAGTTTCCAGTTTAAACTCGTTTGGTTTCATTAAAGTTCATTAATTTAATTACCTGAGTCGAACTCAGTGTTTTTGATAGGAACCTCTGTTCCTACAATTGCATATTTAAGCAGACACCCGCCAGAAATGGGCGGGTGGACTCCTCACCCTTTTACAGGTCCACTTGAAAATTGCATCAAGCAGGCCTTGGACATTGATGGGGCAGTCGTGAAACAGGCAGCCGACCCCAAAAGTCTCCGAAAATAATTTGGGCCTGACAGGACAGAGGGAGGAGTAACATGGACCTGACAGGTCAGAATGGGCCTTTACTCTCTGGAGTTTAGAAGAATGAGAGGAGATCTCATTGAAACATACAAGATTCTGAAGGGGATTGACAGGGTAGATGCTGAGAGGTTGTTTCCCCTGGCTGGGGTGTCTAGAACTAGGGAGCATAGTCTCAGGATAAGGGGTTGGCCATTTAAGATGGAGATGAGGAGGAATTTCTTCACTCAGAGGGTTGTGAATCTTTGGAATTCTCTGCCCCAGAGGGCTGTGCATGCTGAATCTTTGAGTATATTCAAGGCTGAAATAGATAGATTTTTGGACTCTAGGGGAATGAAGGGATCTGGAGATCAGGCGGGAAAGTGGAGTTGAGGTTGATGATCAGCCATGATCTTATTGAATGGCGGAGCAGGCTCGAGGGGCCGTATGACCTACTCCTGCTCTTATTTACAGACTAGATGCAGGAAGGATGTTCCCGATGGCGGGGGAGTCCAGAACCAGGGGTCATAGTCTAAGGATAAGGGGTAAGCCATTTAGGACTGAGATGAGGAGGAATTTCTTCACCCAGAGAGTGGTGAACCTGTGGAATTCTCTACCACAGAAGGCAGTTGATGCCAATTCATTAAATATATTCAAGAAGGAGTTAGATATATTTCTTAAGGCTAAAGGTATCAAGGGATATGGGGAGAAGGCAGGGACAAGGTACTGAATTTGGATGATCAGCCATGATCTCACTGAATGGCAGAGCATGCTCGAGGGACCGAATGGCCTACTCCTGCTCCTATCTTCTATGTTTCTATGTGTCTATTTCTTATGTTCTTATGTTCTTATGACAGGGCAGAGGGAGAAGTAACATGGACCTGACAGGACTGAGGGAGAAGTAACATGGACCTGACAGGACTGAGGGGGAAGTAACATGGACCTGACAGGACTGAGGGGGAAGTAACATGGACCTGACAGGACTGAGGGGGAAGTAACATGGACCTGACAGGACTGAGGGGGAAGTAACATGGACCTGACAGGACTGAGGGGGAAGTAACATGGACCTGACAGGACTGAGGGAGAAGTAACATGGACGTGACAGGACTGAGGGGGAAGTAACATGGACCTGACAGGACTGAGGGAGAAGTAACATGGACCTGACAGGACTGAGGGGGAAGTAACAGGGACCTGACAGGGCAGAGGGGGATGTAACATGGACCTGACAGGGCAGAGGGGGAAGTAACATGGACCTGACAGGACTGAGGGGGAAGTAACATAGACCTGACAGGACTGAGGGGGAAGTAACATGGACCTGACAGGGCAGAGGGGGAAGTAACAGGATTGATCGGTACCTGCCTTGAAAGAACCAATTGCTGTTTCACTGTGCCAATAGGGAGTTGATCTCTGAATTTCAAAACAGCATAGGCCATGTTCTCAGTTACATTTCAAGAGAGCATAACCTAAGCTTTGTTAGGGGTCTAAACGCAGAGGAAAATGTATAATTTACACGTTATCAATAAAGCATTGATTCTGCAATTAAATTTGTCTTGTCAACTTGGGAAATAAACATCTAAAGAATTCTTGGTTTACTGCCAGTTAACAAAATGTTGCCCATTTTCTCATGTGGTCATTCTATTCCGTGAAGGAATATCCATGTAAACTAAATAAGCTGCATATTCTCATTCCTCTGGCGTACAACTTACTGTATTGCCTTGGAGGTCATTTCAGATGAATAGCTGTATTTAGCTGCTATTGACAAAATATCACTATGTATGAAACTGTGTTATTAGAATTTAATGCATGTGCGCCAGAGGTAAGGCTGTAAATTCAGAAGCATGAGAAGCATAAGGGCAGTCAGAAACTTGAGAGGTATTAATATGCTCTATGAGAAGGCAAGGTACTGCCTAATATATATTAGTCGGATCTTGCTCAAATTAATGTGCAAAATGGCCAGCAAGCTCAGGGGATTACGAGATATGGTATGAGCTGCGAATCTTCAGAACTTGCTGGTTGATTTACGGAGCTCCACCGCTTGCTTTGCATAAATGGCATCGCGCCCTTAACCTCCCCGTTATTTTTAAGAACTTGCTGGATTTGCACATTAATTGCCCATTAAACTCACCGCAGAGTGTCAAGTCTGGTAATTAACAACGTGAATATCTTTAAATCGACATGATAATTGTTAATGCAGTTCCAGAAATTTGGCCCAGAAATTGAACAATTTAAACTGTGGAATCTCATTCCTTCAGGTGGTAAATTGTCTTTAGAGAGTTAAAAAATGACAAATCTTAGATTTTTCTTCTTGCTTTTCTGTCTCTATTTTCTCTCTCTCTTAATCCAATCTTTCCTTCTCTCTTTATATTTCTCATTCTGTACCTGATTTGACTATAATTCACCCTCCTTCTCAGTCATTCCTCTGTTTCTCTCACAATCCTTAAATCTCATTGGTTAAGGAGGTACACTGTTGGTCCCACCATTCACTGAGGTCCCAGATGCCTTGTTGACCTCGCCACGTCATTATCAGCTCGCATTTCCAGCAAATTATAGCGCAAAATTTTTTTGAGCTGAAGGGTGCAAAAAAAAGTCTAACGAACGGGGCACACTGTGAGATGCCCTACTCCAGGCGGATCCGAACCATTATATAGCTTTCAGTGTTAGGGTAGAATGTCAAACTCTTTGCCACCAACTCAAAATAAAAAGCCTCAGTTGTTATCTCTGCCCAGCTGTCGACTCTTCAGATTCCCCCTGGATGGTCTCCACTGGAATTAATATTGCCGTGATATTTTTAATCATGGAGCTAGTTCTGTAATGCAATCAGCCACTGCAGCTAAAAGTACCTGGAGCAGTCATAATGCTGTAACTCTTTTCACAAAGAAAACCACCTCAAGGGATAGACACAGGGCACAAATACAAACTTTCAAAACTAAGTTCCTGTCCTTAATGATGCTTCAAACCAACTTTGTTGTTTCAGAACAAAAAGCATTATTTGGTTCCCCATGGGGAAGAGCATCTTAGACATCTGCCTATGGAATGGAATGGATGAGAATGTAACATGGGACACACTGGGACAACAGGATATAAAAGAAAATAATTTAAAGAAAATATATTTTGTCAACCTCAGAACAGCAGGTTATTTGGTAAATTGAAGGATTATTCCTCATAATTTACATGTAGAAAATAATAATAATGTAAGATTTTCAGTGATAATAGAGATTGGAATTGTTTGTCCTTGTCAAACAATTTGTCCTCTTTGGTTAACTCTATCACACAGTTTCCATAGAATTGTATATTTTTTAAATGACAAGACCTTCATAACATACTGCCAATTAGGCATAGAAATCTCAAACGAACCAATCCCTAGTGATCCGTTCCAAGCATTGCTGAAAGGATTTTTGGAATTCCTGTATTCCTTCTCTTGCAGGTTAAACACCTTTAGCCCAGCAAGCATAATGCAGTTGACATATTGATGACCAGCTGAGATTACCTCATGCCTATCAGCAAAATGTCCGTCCAAGTAAAGGGAAATTATGTAATTATCCACCATTTAAGAGTATTTTGATTGATTATTAACATAACTAATAGTCAAATGCTTATTTCAAATATGGGGGAAAAATTCGGTTGCTTTGCTCCTCCGGGGTGCAAAGCACCTAGCGCCCGGGCGTGGCGCCGCTAACGCCTCCTGCGAAATTCAATGGGAGGTTAGCAGTGGTGGTAGCCGGTAGCGCCCCGTGGCGTTGCGCCTCTGGCGATGACGTCCCGCTCGCAAACGTGGCTCGCTCCCTCTGACCTACCGCCGGACACTGTGTCCGACAGGGTCAGGGTGTTATTTCAGCAGGCCGCGGCGGCACAAATTAAAGGGCAGGTGCCGGGTGGCCATTTTATTTTGAGCCGCCTGCCAGCACCTGCCCCCTCTGGCCTCCTCCTGCGGGGTGCCGGCCGCGATCGATCAGCCTGGCACTCCTCTTGAGTGCTGGGCTCTTTTGCCGGCACCCCGCTCCCTGGTGGTCCTGCAGGGCCCCGGTGTGCGCTGTGCTAGGCCCCTCCCCTTTAATCAGGGGAGGGAGGCTTGCAGTACCGCGGTGCCGACGCGAGTGGTGCGGCTGCACGTAGCGCCGCAATATTCAATGGGAGCGTCCCAAGAGGGAGGGGAAGCACTTCCAGTAGCACCCCACCTCCTGCTTGGGACATTACCATTCAATTTCAGGCGTGGGGGGCGATAACTTTAGCGCCCCAGCGAAGTTAGCGCCCCAAAGGGGGCATGAGCCAATATTTCCCCCCATAGTACTTTAGAGGACATTTTGATAATTTGTGCTTGGAATGTCAACTGAAAGAGAACCTTTCTTCAGACTGATTGATTACTTATCCAGGCCGCAATTTTGATTGATTCCACTGAAAATCCAGGTTAGAACCAGTAGAACTAGTGAACTGGGCCATTTGATTTGGTATTAATTAGAATTCAGAGGAAATTTTATAGGAGCAATTGGACAAGAGGTTAAATGGTATTCTTATTGAAAAGCTTACACTAATTCTCAGAAATATGTTCACGATTATGAGTATCTTTTAATTAGGCTTAGAGTATGATCATCAACAGAGATAAAACTGGGTTCCCTTAATATCCAAATAAATTCTGTTGCTTCAATCACATTACATTAATCTGGTTGATCATCATCATCAAAGGAACAAGAGGAGAGGTAAGGAGAATTTTTTTGAACACAGAGGGTTTTATGGACATGGAATCATCTACCAAAAATGGTGGTGGAAGCCTAATCTATAATGGGTTTTAAATAGGAAGTGAGTAAATATTTGAAAAATAAATATTTAAACAGATAGATATGTTAAACCTTCATAAATCACTGGTTCTGGGCACCACACTTTAAGAAGGATGTCAAGGCATTGATGAGGGTGTAGAGGAGATTTACCAGATGATACCAGGGATGAGGGACTTCAGTTATGTGGAGACACTAGAGAAACTGGGATTGTTTTACTTATAGCAGAGAAGGTTAAGGGGAGATTTAATAGAGATGTTCAAAATTATAAAGGCTTTAGATAGAGTAGATAAGGAAAAACTCTTTTCATTGACAGGAGGGTCGGTAACCAGAGGACACAGATTTTAGATAATTTTCAAAAGGACCAAAGGGGAGTTGAGGAGAATTTATTTCACGCTGTGAGTTGTTATGACCTGGAATGCATTGCCTGAAAGGGTGGTGGAAGCAGATTCAGTAGTAACTTGCAAAAGGGAATTGGATTTATCATTGAAAAGGAATATATTACAGGGCTCTGGGGGAAGAGCAGGAGGAGTGGGACTAATTGGATAGCTCTTTCAAAGAGATCACACAGACACGATGAGCTGAATGGCCTCCTTCTGTGCTGTAAAATTCTACGGCTGGGAAATTACTCGGAGCTGCTCCCACCCTGCCGGTGTTACTTCGCCGGAAGTGCGGCAGAAACCCTGTTTATAGAAACATAGAAAATAGGAGCAGGAGTAGGCCATTCGGCCCCTCGAGCCTGTTCCGCCATTTAATGAGATCATATTAATCTCCGTTGGCTTCAAATCGGGCGGCGTGTACAAATAGCGTGGCACCTGATCCCATCGGGAAACCGATGGGCGGGTTAGGTTAAAATTGCCACCTCTGTTTCAACTGAAGTACCCCAAACCTCAATGAGACTGAATGTGTAGCTAGAACCTTGAAGAAACTGCTCCCAGCCTCAAATATAGAAACATAGAAGATAGGAGCAGGAGTAGGCCATTCGGCCCTTCGAGCCTGCTCCGCCATTCAATGAGATCATGGCTGATCATCCAAATTCAGTACCCTGTCCCTGCCTTCTTCCCATATCCCTTTAGCCTTAAGAAATATATCCAACTCCTTCTTGAATATATTTAATGAATTGGCCTCAACTGCCTTCTGCGGTAGAGAATTCCACAGGTTCACCACTCTCTGGGTGAAGAAATTCCTCCTCATCTCTGTCCTAAATGGCTTACCCCTTATCGTTAGACTGTGACCCCTGGTTCTGGACTCCCCCGCCATCGGGAACATCTTTCCTGCATCTAGTCTGTCTAGTCCTGTTAGAATTTTATAAGTTTCAATGAGATCCCCTCTCATTCTTCTAAACTCTTGCGAATGTAAGCCTAATTGACCCAATCTCTCCTCATACATCATTCCTGTCATCCCAGGTATCAGTCTGGTGAATCTTCGCTGCACTCCTTCCATGGCAAGAACATCCTTCCTCAGGTAAGGCGACCAAAACTGCACACAATACTGAAGGCGTGGTCTTACCAAGGCCCTGTACAACTGCAGCAAGACATCCTTGCTCCTGTACGTGAATCTTCTCGCTATGAAGGCCAACATACCATTTGCCTCCTTAACCGCCTGCTGCACCTGCATGCTTACCTTCAGCGACTGGCCCACAAGGACACCCAGGTCTCGTTGCACCTCCCCTTTTCCCAATCTATTGCCGTTCAGCTAATAATCTGTCTTCCTGTTTTTGCCACCGAAGTGAAGTTTATGCACATAACGGAGAATTCCGCCACACATCTGGAGAAGTAATACCAGGTGGGCTTGAGTGGAGCAACTCCGAAGAATTTCCCGACCAATGATTCGAATCTAATTTCTGGTGAGTGCACAGTGGCTTCAACTTTCATAGTCGGAGAAAGCCAGCAGCAGTGTGGACACTACTAACAGTAACCATGTTGAAAATTTAATTTGAAGCGTTCCTGGGGAATTTTTAATGTATAAACAAAATGAGCAGGAAAAGACCCGCTTGTCCATCAAGCCTGCCCATACTCATGATGGCTGGAACCAACACTTCCTACCCCCCCATCTCCCCCTCAAACACCTCCCCCCACCCCACCCTGCAGTCATGTAATCTCCTGGGAGAGGTAAAAAAGAGAGGATAAACCCAGGATCGTTATGTAGTCCTCATGCGCTGCTCAGAGTGACTTTCACTTAATGGCCCCAGTTGAAAGAGTCATGCACATTTCCTGGCCCTATTAAATGGTATGGGTTTGATGACATCATCAATGACTCGTTTCCAGCGCCCATATTGAAAGCAGCCTTGCACTGAACTCACTTGAAGATTTCCAGAGTAGGGTGGAAGGTGTGCAAGAAAGGCCACAGTACAGCTAAAACATTTGAAGCATGGGTAGCCAAAGGCAGAGGGCTGCACCCTGGTTCACTGATTCCTCAGTACATACTCTTTTGGAGGCTGTCAGAGCACGCAGGGAGGTCCTCTTCCCTGCTGAAAGGCAAAGGAGACCTCCGTAAGAAACAAAAAGAGCCTGGCTGGATATTGCTGAGGAGGTCAGCAGCAGGGATGTGGTCAGGAGGACCTGGATACAGTGCAGGAAATGCTTCAATAATGTCATGAGGTCAGGAAAGGTGAGTGCAATGCCACACTCACCTTCATCCTGAAGTGCCCGTCAACACATTCCCATCACTCTGTCTTCCCAAGCTGACTCCTGCACATCATTACTCACACCAACACACCAACATACCTTGCACGCCCACCATCACTCTCTCTCTATCACATCCCTATCTGACAAACCACCCCTCACACTCACCCTCATCCTAAAGCAATCATAGCAAGTAACACCACAGAAGAAGGCCATTTGGCATTGGCACCCCATTCCATCATAGTCACCCTCTACAGATGTAACCCATCCATTCCTTACACTCATTCCATCACTCTCACTCAAAATTCTTTTCTTTCCTTCCTTGCAGGAGGAAAGAGCCCATAACAACAGGGAGAGGGAGAAAACTGGAGGTGGCACTCCAGTAATTGCACATCGCACAGCAGCAGAGGAGGCTGCTCTGGAAATTTCGAGAGCTGGAGAGACGCTGGCGGTGGGAGATGGAGAGAGGGGGACATCCCATATGGTGACTGATGTCAGCAGCAAGTGAAATGTCACCATGTGCATAATGGTAATGTCACCCATTAGAAACATAGAAGATAGGAGCAGGAGTAGGTCATTCGGCCCCTCGAGGCCGCTCCACCATTTAATGAGATTATGGCTGATCATCCAAATTCAGTACCCTGTCCCTGCTTTCTCCCGATATCCCTTGATCACTTTAGCCTCAAGAAATATATCCAACTCCTTCTTGAATATATTTAATGAATTGGCCTCAACTGCCCTGTGTGGCAGAGAATTCCATAGGTTCACCACTCTCTGGGTGAAGAAATTCCTCCACATCTCAGTCCAAAATGGCTTACCCCTTATCTTTAGACTGTGACCCCTGGTTCTGGACTCCCCCGCCATCGGGAACATCCTTCCTGCATCTATTCTATCTAGTCCTGTTAGAATTTTATAAGTTTCAAAGAGATCTCCTCTCATTCTTCTAAACTCTAGTGAATATAAGCCTAATCGACACAATTTCTCCTCATACGTCATTCCTGCCATCCCAGGTATCAGTCTGGTGAATCTTCGCTGCACTCCCTCCATGGCAAGAACATCCTTCCTCAGATAAGGGTACCAAAACTGCACACATAACTGAAGGCGTGGTCTCACCAAGGCCCTGTACAACTGCAGCAAGACATCCTTGTTCCTGTACTCAAATCCTCTCGCTATGAAGGCCAACATGCCATTTGCCTTCTTAACCACCTGCTGCACCTGCATGCTTACATTCAGCGACAGCACAAGGACACCCAGGTCTCATTGCACTTCCCCTTTTCCCAATCTATTGCCATTCAGATAATAATCTGTCTTCCTGTTTTTGCCATCGAAGTGGATAACCTTGCATTTATCCACATTATACTGCATTTGCCATGCATCTGCCCAATCACCCAACTTGTCCAAATCATACTGGAGTTTCTCTGCATCCTCCTCACCGCACACACGCCCACCCAGCTTTGTGTCGTCTGCAAACTTGGAGATATTACATCTAGTTCCCTCGTCTAGATCATTTATATATATTGTGAATGGCTGGGGTCCTAGCACCGATCCCTGCGGTACCCCACTAGTCACTGCCTGCCACTCGGAAAAAGACCCGTTTATTCCAACTCTTTGCTTCCTGTCTGCCAACCAGTTCTCTATCCAAGACAGTACCTTACCCCCAATCCCATGTGCTTTAACTTTACACGCTAATCTCTTACGTGGGACCTTATCGAAAGCCTTCTGAAAGTCCAAATACACCATATCCACTGGTTCTCCCTTATCTATTCTACCAGTTACATGCTCAAAAAATTCCAGTAGATTAATTAAGCACGATTTACCTTTTGTAAATCTATGTTGACTTTGTCCGATCCTGTCACTGTTTTCCAAGTGCTCTGCTATTACATCTTTTACATTAGACACTAGCATTTTCCCCACTACCGATGTCAGACTTACCGGTCTATAATTCCCCATTTTCTCTCTACCACCCTTTTTAAATAGTGGGGTTACATTAGCTACCCTCCAATCCATGGGAACTGTTCCAAAGTCTATAGAATTTTGGAAGATGACCAGCAATGCATCTACTATTTCTAGGGACACTTCCTTAAGTACCCTAGGATGTAGATTATCAAGCCCTTGGGATTTATCGGCCTTTAATCCCGTCAATTTCCCTAACACCATTTCCCTACAAATACTGATTTCATTCAATTCCTCCCTCTCATTAGACCCTATGTTCCCCGACATCTCTGGGAGATTATTTGTGTCATCCTTTGTGAAGACAGAACCAAAGTATGTATTTAATTGGTCTGCCATTTCTTTGTTCCCCATGATAAATTCCCCTGATTCTGAATGCAAGGGACCTACGCTTGACTTCACCAATCTTTTTCTCTTCACATATCTATAGAAGCTTTTATAGTCAGTTTTTATGTTCCCTGCAAGCTTACTCTCATAATTTATTTTCCCCCTCTTAATTAATCTATTTGTCCTCCTTTGCTGAATCCTAAACTGCTCCCAATCCCCAGGTTTGCTGCTTTTTCTGGCTAAATTATATGTCTTCTCCTTGGATCTTATGCTATCCCTAATTTCCCTTGTTAGCCACGGTTGAGTCACCTTTTTTGTTTTATTTTTATGCCAAACAGGGATGAACAAATTCTGTAGTTCATCCATGCGATCTTTAAATGTTTGCCATTGCCTATCCACCGTCAACCCTTTAAGTAATATGCCCCAATCCATCCTAGCCAACTATTTCACTCTCCATCTTAATGAAGAATTCTATCATATTATGATCTCTCTGACCCAAGGGGCCTTGCACAACAAGATTGCTAATTAATCCTTTCTCATTACATAGTACCCAGTCTAAGATGGCCTGATCTCTAGTAGGTTCCTTGACATATTGGTCCAAGAAACCATCCCGTATACACGCTAGGAATTCCTCCTCCACAGTATTGTTACTAATTTGGATAGCCCAATCTATATGTAGATTAAAGTCACCCATGATAACTGCTGTGCCCTTACTGCACGCGTCTCTAATTTCCTATTTACTGCCATCCCCAACCTCAGCATTACTGTTTGGGGGACTGTATACAACTCCCACTAATGTTTTCTGCCCCTTGGTATTTCTCAGCTCTGCCCATATAGATTCCACATCATCAGAGCTAATATCCTTCCTTACTATTGTGTTAATCTCCTCTTTAACCAGCAATGCTTCCCCCACCTCCTTTTCCTTTTTTCCTGTCCTTCCTGAATATTGAATACCCCTGGATGTTGAATTCCCAGTCTTGGTCATCCTGGAGCCATGTCTCCGTAATCCCAATTATATCATATCCGTTTACTTTCATCCACCTTAATACGAATGCTCCTCGCATTAAGACACAAAGCCTTCAGGCTTGATTTTTTAACACTCTTAGCCCTTTTAGAATTATTATTTACTGTGGCCCTGTTTGATTTACACCCTTGATTTCTCTGCCTTCCACTTTTGCTTTTCTCCTTCCTGTCTTTTGTTTCTATCCTTGCTTCCCTTTCCTCTGTCTCCTTGCACAGGTTCCCAACCCCCTGCCATTTTAGTTTAACCCCCCCCCAACAGCACTAGCAAACACTCCCCCTAGGACATCAGTTCCGGTCCCACCCAGGTGCAAACCGTCCAGTTTGTACTGGTCCCACCTTCCCCAGAACTGGTTCCAATGTCCCAGGAATTTGAATCCCTCCCCCTTGCACCATTCCTCTAGTCACATATTCATCTGAAATATCCTTCTATTTCTACTCTGACTAGCACGTGGCACTGGTAGCAATCCTGAGATTACTACCTCACAGAATCTCACAGAAACCCCACAGTGCAGATAGAGGCCATTTCGGCCCATCGAGCCTGCACCGACACATATCCCACCCGATCCCCGTAACCCCTACACCAACACATATCCCACCCTATCCCCGTAACCCCACGTATTTAATCCCCCTAACACTAAGGGTCAATTTATCATAGCCAATCAACCTAACCTGCACATCTTTGGACTGTGGGAGGAAACCGGAGCACCCGGAGGAAACCCACGCAAACACGGGGAGAATGTGCAAACTCCACACAGACAGTCACCCGAGGCAACAGTGCTAACCACTATGCCACCGTGCTACCTTTGAGGCCCTATTTTTTTATTTACCTCCTAACTCCCTATATTCAGCTTTTAGGGCCTCATCCCATTTTTTCCTATATCGTTGGTACCTATATACACCACGACAACTGGCTGTTCACCCTCCCCCTCCAGAATGCCCTGCAGCCGCCCTGAGACATCCTTGACCCTTGCACCAGGGAGGCAACATACCATCCTGGAGTCTCATTTGCGGCCGCAGAAACGCCTATCTATTCCCCTTACAATAGAATCCCCTAGCACTATAGCTCTCCCGCTCATTTTCCTCCCATCCTGTGCAGCAGGACCACTCATGGTGCCAGGAAGTTGGCTGCTGCTGCCTTCCCCCGTTAAGCCATCTCCCTCAACAATATCCAAAGTGGTATATCTGTTTGAGAGGGGGATGGCCACAGGGGACGCCTGCACTACCTGCCTGCACCTACTACTCTGCCTCATGGTCACCCATTCCCTTCCTGCCTGTGCAGCCTTTACCTGCGGTGTGACCAACTCCCTAAATGTGCTATCCACGATGTCCTCAGCATCGCGAATGGTCCAGTATGTATCCATTCGCAGCTCCAACGCCACAATGCGGTCTGTCAGTAGCTTCAGCTGGATACACTTCCCACACACACGGTCGTCTGGGACACAGGAAGTGTCCCTGATTTCCCACATAGTGCAGGAAGAGCATGCCATGGGACCGAGCTGTGCTGCCATAACTTACCCTTTAATTAATTCAAATTAAATTAAATCAAATCAATACCACCAATTACACTACAATTGTTTGCTACCACGCCCCGCTACACAACAGAGACCCTAGAAACTTTAAGCAACAAAAATTAAATTTTGGAAATTCTTATTATAACACTTCTATTTCATCTCTTTACTCTCCTACAGGTCCATCAACTGCTCCCACCCCCGCCACCCCCCCTCCCCCCCGTCCACTGTGCAGCCGGAGGAGGAAGACGACTCCTCAGAGGAACCTCCAGCCTCTGAGGGTGCAGTGTCAGTGCACCCAGCACCAGCACAGATACTCACACTTCGGTGGGTCTTTTGCGCCATAGAGTTGTTACCTGGTGTCTCAGAATTCACAAGTGAGTAAGAGCAGGTGGTGTTGACAGGGACAGTAGTGGAGACTCCTCGCCGGAGGGTGCAGAACACTCCAAGCTCTGCTGAGCTGCATGCAGACACTGAGCCTCGGGAGCCATCGAGAAAGAGGGTGATCTTGGAGGGGCAGCAACAATTGCAGGAGGCTCTGGCACCTTTTGCAGCTGCGATGTCTGCAAATGTTCAGAGAATGGAGGAGTCCATCTCCAACATTAGCACCACCATGTTGCAGGCGATGGTGTTGATGTGTTCCTCCATGGAAAGGATGGCCACCTGCATGGAGCAGCAAATGAGCCACTCACATGAGCACATGCTAGTTGTGGACAACAGAGGGCAGGTGCTCATCGACCTCCACTCAAGGAGGGACATAAATGTTGCCTTGAGCCTTCATCGCCCCACTGATGTGCTGCAAGGTGCTCGCCAGCTCCTTACTAGCAGGGAAGTGTGGGTGGCCCATGAGAGGGATGATGGGGAGAGGAGTCATGGCACACACATGCATAATCATCTTTTTATGGTTGCAGACACATTGAGGGAGTGGAAGCCTTTGCGGTTCACAAACTCTCCTGGGTGATGAAGGGGTGCCTTGATGGTCACATGTGTGCAGTCGATGACGCCCTGCACCTGTGGGAAGCCAGCCAGAGCGGCAAAGCCAAGCGCTTGCTCAGTAACACTGGCTTCATCAGTAGCAAAGTTGATATAATTGGCTGACTTATGGCATCGATCACCTGGGTGATGCATCTGTGGGTGGCCGACTATGAGATCCTGCAAATGTCTGCTGCAGATCCCTGGAAGGAGCCTGAGGCAAAGAAGTTGAGGGCGATGGTGACTTTGACAGACACTGATAAGGAGTGTCCACCAGGTCCGCTGGGCAGCAGGTCTTGTTCCAGCAAGCTACACATGTCTTTGACGACCTGGCGCGATAGCCTGAGCCCCCTGAAGCACTGTTGTTCAGTCATGTTGATGAAGCTTATTCTCTGCCTGTATACCCTGTGTTGGGGGTAATGCCCCCGGTGCGGTGCAGCCCTGTGGTGCCCCTCTCTTTCCTGTAGAGCACCAGGTCGTTGAGGCAAAGGCTGCTGTTGTGGTTGCTGCTGGTGTTGTTGGTGGTGGGGCTTATCTTGGTCCGATTAAGTCTCCCCTCAGCCTTCTCTGTTCCAAAGAAAACAACCCCAGCCTATCCAATCTTTCCTCATAGCTAAAATTCTGCAGTCCTGGCAACACCCTCATAAATCTCCTCTGTACCCTCTCTAGTGCGATCACATCCTTCCTGTATTGTGGTGACCAAAACTGTATGCAATACTCTAGCTGTGGCCTAGCTAGTGTTTTATACAGTTCAAGCATAAGCTCCCTGCTCTGATATTCTATGCCTCGGCTAATAAAGGAAAGTATCCCGTGTGCCTTCTTAACCACCTTATCTACCTGTTCTGCTACCTTCAGGGATCGGTGGACATGCACTCCAAGGTCCTCTGCTCCTCTACACTTCTCAGTATCCTACCAATTATTGTGTATTCCCTTGCCTTGTTAAGGGTTTGAAATGCTAGTTTAGGAAGCAGAGACAATAGCATACAGCTGCCCATACTGCTGTCCATTCTGGCCAATACTAAGTAAATATGCATCATGCAGCCAGGTTCGGGAGGGTGTCCTCTGTACCGTATAGGACAGCTCTCCATTCTCCAACTTCCTCAATAAGCACTTCCATTGCTTGCTCTTTGATTCTTGTCTTTCGGCCGTCTGCATCTTTTAGGAAAATGATTGTGTAACCCTGGCCTGCTCATGCCTGTGCAGATGCAAGCTTTTAGATGCCTCCTCAAGCCATGTAACAGCTGTTTCCATTACAACCAGTTCTGATACTCTGTTGGTCGGCTGCTGCGCGGAGGTAAATTTACAGCAAAAGTAAACAATATCATGGGTTAATTAGCAGGCAAGAATACTCACTTAAAGTTTCAATAACCCGCAGTTTTAATTCCAAACAGCATTCCAACAACGGTTTCTAGGCTATAACTTTGGATGTCAATCATATTTATAATATTAATATAAAGTAACTTATTTATGCAATGTTTATAACATGTTTTGTGATTGAGGATTATAATCCAGTTAGTAGGCAATTTCAAAACTCCAGTGGTGCTGATAACTAACATTAGATGAAAACCTCAGCAATTCATCAGCAATTAACCCAGGGAGACAATGCCAGCTGTTTCAGTGCATGCCATCCTACGCAAATATGTCAGTACAATATATTTATACCAGCGCCTATTGCATAGTTTGGAGTTAACAAGAAGAAAGAGCTTGCATTTATATAGCGCCTCTCACAACCTCAGGGCATCCCAAAGCACTTTACAGCCAATTAAGAACTTTTGATTGGCACCCCATCCACCGCCTTAAACATTCGCTCCCTCCACCGCCAGCGTACCGTGGCTGCAGTGTGTACCATCTACAAGATGCACTGCAGCAACTCGCCAAGGCTTCTTCGGAAGCACCTCCCAAACCCGTGACCTCTTCCACCTAGAAGGACAAGGGCAGCAGGCACATGGGAACACCACCACCTCCAATTTCCCCTCCAAGTCACACACCATCCTGACTTGGAAGTATATCGCTGTTCCTTCATCATCGCTGGGTCAAAATCCTGGAACTCCCTCCCTAACAGCGCTGTGGAAGTGCCTTCACCGCACGTACTGCAGCGGTTCAAGAAGGTGGCTCACCACCTTCTCAAGGGCAATTAGGGATGGGCAACAAATGCTGGCCTTGCTAGCGACGCCCAGATCCCATGACCGAATTTTAAAAAAATTCCCCTGTGGAAAGTAAGAAATGCGGCAGCCAATTTGCGTACAGCAAGCTCCCACAAACAACAATGTGATAATGACCAGACAATCTGTTTCAGATGCTGGTAGAGGGATTAACATTTTCTCAGTGTTTCTGACCGTTTGTAAAGTATTCCTTTAAAAAGCATCTGCTCGCTGGTGAACTCGTGTCATAAGAACATAAGAACATAAGAAATAGGAGCAGGAGTAGGCCAATCGGCCCCTCGAGCCTGCTCCGCCATTCAATAAGATCATGGCTGATCTGATCCTAACCGCCAATCCACTATCACAGAACCATCTCCTGAATCTAACAGAATTAGACACACGAAATAGGAGCAGGATCAGGCTACACGGCCCCTGGGCCCGCTCCGCTACCCACAGGGCCATGACCGATCCGAACCTAGTCTCATGTCCAAATTCCTGCCCGCTCCCCGTAACCCTTAATTCCCTTTGCTTCTAGGAAACTGTCTATTTCTGTTTTAAATTTATGTAATGATGTAGCTTCTACAGCTTTTTGGGGCAGCATATTCCATGGACCTACCACCCTCTGAGTGAAGTAGTTCCTCCTCATCTCAGTTTTGAAAGAGCAGCCCCTTATTCTAAAACTATGCCCCCTAGTTCTAGTTTCACCCATCATCGGGAACATCCTCCCCGCAGCCACCCGATCCAACCCCTTCACAATCTTATATGTTTCAATAAGATCGCCTCTCATTCTTCTGAACTCCAATGAGTAGAGTCCCAATCTACTCAACCTCTCCTCATATGTCCATCCCCTCATCCCCGGGATTAACCAAGTGAACCTTCTTTGTACTGACTCGAGAGCAAGTATGTCCTTTTTTTAAGTATGGGCACCAAAACTGTACGCAGTATTCCAGGTGCGGTCTCACCAATACCTTGTACAACTGAAGCAATACCTCCCTATTTTTATATTCTATCCCCCTAGCAGTGTCCATTTGAAAATGTGGCTATCTTTGAAAATTGAACTTAGCTCCACTATAGCCAGTCTCAGTAATATTCAGGACCAATTTGTACCTCTAATCGCATCAATAAAATAGTACAGCTCACCTTCCCCATGAGGCTGATTTTAAAGCTATTCGACCAGGCAGATAGGCTGTTAAAATGCCCCTGAGCTATTAACCTGTCCTGGAGTCTCCGGGATAATATCATTGGGACCCAAGTGCAATTTTAACTCAGGTCGGAGAGGGGAGAGAAGAGGATCAGCCCCAGAAGAGGCCAAAAAAGGTGATTGTTTTTTCCTTTCTGGGACCAGGATGAGCAGGACTGCCCCCTACAGGCACCACAAGGAATGCTAATGCCACCCTTGCCTCAGAGTCCACCTCCCCCCACCCTCCCCCACCGAATGCGAGACCTCCTCCAAGTCATGCGATTTTCAGCCACTTCCTGCCCCTTCTGGGTGGACCAGTGGTATGTAAGTGGGGCCTGGCAGTTGAAGTTTCTGGAGCAGCGGGCGAGTTTCTAACGTGCCTCACCACTCACCCGCCCAAAACCCGTCCGGAGTTAAAATCACAGCCCATACCTCGGCAGCACTTCACCTGTGGTCTACCGTGACACCAGTTTCTAGCATCGGTGATATAATGAAAATTCGAATATATTTATTTTTCTTATCATTACAAACTCCCTTTCTAAATACAATATGCGGCAACATCACACATAAGTAGAATTATAAGGTCGTTAGTCACGCAGGCCGCGATTTTCCGAGTGGAAGCGGCTTTGATGTTCAGCGGGTTCCGGTCCCGCTGCCAGTTTCAGCCGCCCTGAAATTACGATTTTTGCTTAAGTGGGCTGATTAAACCCGTCGTGCGCGATACCCGGCCCAATCAGTGGGTTCGGGTCTGCTGCTCGCCTCTGCTGACGTCTTTCAGCTAGCTGCATTTAAGGGGCCCATGCAGCCTTGTTTTTGATCAATCCTATTCTGCTGCTTCTCAGTGTGGCACATCTGAAAATGACTGCTTCAAGACCCAAGGCATCACCCAGATTCGATGATGACTCCCTCCATGCACTTGTGGAGGGAGTAAGAGGGCGCCAAGAGGAACAGTTCCTCTCAAATGGACGGAGGAAGCCTCCTCAGCAAACCAAAGCAGCCTGGCTGCAAATTGCTGAGGAGGTGAACGCCAGGTCTTTGTGTGGTTGCACCTGGGTTCAGTGCAGGAAAAGGTTCAATGACCTGTTATGCACAGTAAAAGTGAGTATAACATCACGCTTACCTTCAATCTGCTCCCCATCTTCTCTCATTACCAGAACTCTGCATTGTCAACCTACTCCTGCACATCCCACTTTACCCTTACATCCTTTGCACCCTTAACCATCCCTCTCTCTCTGTGTAAAGAATCACTTCACTATTCTACTATTCACCCCTCACACTCGCTATCACTGTTATGCAATGACAACAACTAACAACACACAGGGAGGGCCCTTGGTATCGGCACCTCACTCCATCTTTGACTCCCTCTAAGCATCTAAGCTACAGATTCTCTACACTCACTCCAACATTCTCACTCAAACTCCACTTGTGTCCCTCATTGCAGGAAAAGAGAGCCCACAATAAGAGGGAGAGGGGCAGGACAGGAGGAGGCCCACCTTCGATTGCCCACTTGACCACCGCTGAGGAGGCTGCTCTCGACATCGTCGGAGGTGCTGAGGATCTGGAAGTAGGGGACGGTCAGACGGGAGTGTAATGTCCGTGTGTAATTGAGACACGGACTGCAGAAGTTGGTTATAACAGGTGTTTACTGAATGGAGACAAAACTGGAACTACAATACAAAGTTACTACACAGGCTTATATACAGGGGTGGTCACTACTGGTACTGCAGTATACAGGGGCGGCAGAATATAGTTCCTTCTTCATGGTACATACACTACAATTCCTCCCCTTTTAGCTAAACAGTACATAACATTCGATTAATAATTAAATAACATATTTACAATTACAGTTGCTATATACATTAGCTGAAGTTAATCAATTATAAATTCAGTCATTGAGGAGGCTTCCTGATTCTGTCCGGATAACGCCTCTTTGGGGTATCAGGTTCTTCTGGCAAAGGTGATTCGGGATCAGCGTCGTTGTTTGGTTCGTCTGCTTCCAATATCACCGATTCTGAGGTAGATGCAATTGGTACTTCAGTTTCATCACCAGGTGTATAGGATCGTGGTGTAGATTTGATGTTTTCCAGTGACTCTAGAATCTGGTCAGCATGGCGTCTTACAATGCTCTCTCCAACGTCCACGGTATACATTAGAGGTCCTTGCCGTGTGCAGATCGTTCCTGGCTGCCATTTCTCTGTGCGGTAGTCCCGGGCCAAAACTGGTTGACCTATCTTGAAACTCCTGGTTGGCCTTTCATTCATATTCTGAAACTGCCTGTTCTCCACATCTCTTCTGATGTTTGGCTTAACCAAATCCAATCGGCATCTTAGTCTTCGATTGAACAACATCATGGCTGGAGTTTGGTTGGTAACCGCATGTGTCGCATTCCGGTAGGCAAACAAGAAGTTATCCACCTTGTGTTGTAGGGGTATGTCTTCATTACACATTGCCTTGATAGCCTTCTTGAATGTTTGAACGAACCTCTCAGCCAATCCATTGGTGGCTGGATGATATGGGGCGGATGTGTAATGCTTAACACCATTGTTCTTTAAGAACCTCCGGAACTCTTCAGACACAAACTGTGGTCCATTGTCGGAGCAAATCTGTTCAGGCAGCCCATTTCTGGCGAATATGGTTCGTAAGACTATGATAGTTTTTTCTGTGGTGGTTGAGGACATTTTTATTACCTCTGGCCACTTTGAATGTGCATCCACCGCAATTAAAAACATCGAGTCCATAAATGGACCAGCAAAATCAATGTGTACCCTTTGCCATGGAGATGAGGGCCACTCCCATGGATGTAGAGGTGTAAGGGGTTTTCCTCGAGAGGTTTCCCTGAGGTTTCTCTCTCTAGAGGCCTCTCTCTCTTGCACAGTAAAACTTTGAGTGGTTCGACCCACTCACCCCTTAGATTCTATAATCTGGACTTAGGTGCAGGAACTGCAATGCAGAGAAGACTCTTGTAGACCAAGTTTGATGAATAAAAATGAAATTTTATTGCAAATGGAAAAATATCAAATCAAATGCAACAAAGACAAGAGTACGGTACATGGGAGGGAAAAACAAATACAAACAAATCATAACGACATTATACTAACTAAGGCAAATATAGGCATCTTATACTCTACAAAGATCATCATGAAATAAAGAAACACATGGAACATCGAGAGACAACAACTCATGTTAATTGTACCCTTAAATCCACCCCCTTATTAAACCTAACTAGATCTGATTGTGAAGGGCCAGAAACATGCTCGCCAATCCCACTAGGAAGTGCAAGGTTTTGAAAACGAGGCTGCAACGACTGTCCGATTTTAAACTGTCCTTTTTCTCCGCTCTCTTTGTGACTGTCCGAGCTTGTTGATTCAAGCTTCCTCCAAAGTCTTCTCCCAAGCTGTGTCTTCCTCCTCAAGCTGCGTTCCGGGGTGCTGCGTCCTGGTCCTGTGTCTCAACTCGTCCAAGTTGTCCCTGGGGTCGTTGCCCCTGTCGAGTCGTGTCCCACTGCCGTGTCCTCCAAGCTGCTTGTTCAGCTTGCCTCGAGTGTCGCTTCCAACCTGGTGCTTCTGCTTGTCTCCACTGCTGAAAAGTCTCTTCAGTTATACCTTTCTCCCTGAGGCTTCACTTCCCGACCAAAATCAGGTGAGTCTTTGTTTTAACTTTTGGTGGCTTTGAGCACAGCGGGGCAGTTATTATATTTTAAATCATTTTAAGCGGCTGGTAACAGGCCCATCTCTGGTTTGAAATGGCTTTCATTGTTTTTTAATTTTGTGCTAATCCTGTTACCGAGCCCTTGGTGTTGTCCTCATGAATAAGTTATTGTCTCTTTCATCTGGGTCAACATTTAGATGGCCTCTGTCTCCAGCCAGATCTTGAGTGGATCTGCATCTAATCCATATGCATGCCTGTGGGTCTGGCTTTGTCCTCTCAGAAACAGCTTCCAGAACTTGCTATGGGTTCAATCCACATAGTTGTCTGAGGTTGTGCAGTAACCATTTTAAAGTGTCCCAATGAGCTGGTCACATGATACGGTGGCCATTTTGTATGCCTTTTTTTTCTGGGCTTCTTTTAAAACAGTCTTTAAAATCATGGCCTCTTCTGCCCATTGATCCTTATTAATATGAAATCCAATTTTGCGAATCCTACACTCCCCCCTGATGATACTGTAACTTGCTTGGAGTATCATAATTCCGGGTGAGCAAAATTTTCTGTCCTTCCACAATCTAACCATCCCCAGTGTTTACCTATCCATGACCCCACGACACATGCATTTCCCATTTCAGAAAAATCTAGTGTACATTAAGCATCTATAGATGGCAATACCTTGGAGTTAAAAAATCTTACAACTTACTTCCAGGCATGGAGGGGGGCCTTATACCCCTACATCACCTAGTACATACACGTTATCAAATAATAATATTCACGTCTAATAAACTTCAATAATAAAATGAAATACATACGAAAATCCAAAAACACATGAATACACATCAAAAAAAATAATACAGAGGAGGGAGGGAAACTTTAACTTTATACAGAGCAGCAAAATCTAAACGGGTGTCTCTTCTTCTACCCGCACATAATGCTCCCTCCATTCCCCTCTATTCTCATACTTTTGCGAATGTTTGACCTTTTTACAGTGTACAAACAACGAATCACCTTAAAACTTAAACTAAACTTATGTACAGCGCCGCCCGTCCCCGGGCGGCTTGCCTAATCCCTGATCAGACTGCAGCTCACCGCTCCCTGTGGCAGGGCTGCAGTGACCTGTGGCTCTGGACTGCAGCTCACCGCTCCCTGTGGCGGGGCTGCAGTGACCTGTATCTCTGGTTCCCCGCAGCCTTTTGCTGTTAAACGGGGACTGTGCTTTCTTAATGATTTCTGAAGTCGGTGTCTACTGGGAGTGGGTGACTCGGGCCAAGACTTTACAGGCTGAGGCGTTCGGGCCGACCTGCGAGAAGGTACTTTGGGCGTGGCTCCCTTAGCGAGTGGGCCTTCGGGTGGGACCTCAGCTCTCGCAGCCCGTGGCTCTTCCACGACAGTAGGCTTCGGCTCCCTTCCCTCAGGCTCCGCCCCTTTGGGATTTGGGCAGGCTCCCTTGGCGAGTGGACCTTTGGGTGGGACTTTGGCTCTCACAGCCCGTGGCTCTTCCACGACTGTGGGCTTCGGCTCCCTCCCCTCAGGCTCCGCCCCTTCGGGAATTGGGTCTGTGGCAGACAGCTCCTCCCCACCTATCCTTAGAGGTGGAGGATCTCTGCCCCCAATTTCTACCTCCCCCACGCTCGAGTCGAGGGCGGAACCTCCGTCCTCTGACTCCTCCTCCTCCAGAATCGTGTCGAGGGCGGGACCTTGCTGTTCGGGTCCCTCCTCGTCTGAGTCCCAGGCCATCGGGGAAGCCTCCCAGGTGGGCGGGATGGCTCCTCCCCTCAAGCAGGCTGCAACGCCAGCTTGTGTGGTCTGTGACTCTTTACTTGCCTCAGGCTTATTGCTTTTACTCTCAGACCTGACTTTCCCTGCTGGTTCTTTTGCACCTGGCTTAAACAGTTTACACTGGTCATGAACCATTTTAAAAACCCTTAGCTGACCCTCTAAACTGCCAGCCCTCGCTGTTAACCTGGCGTTCTCCTCCCTTAAAACCTGTTCAACTAACTTAGCCTCCGCAACCTGGCACCGCAGGTATTCCTCCATTTTACAGGAGGTCTCTTCCTGTGCATGCCTTTCTAGGGGACACAGGTCGACAGGCTGCGCTGGCTCTAGTCAATTGGGCACATCGGTTGGGGCTGGGGGAGCAACAGGGCCGTTGGCGACTGCCACCTTCCCCTGCGAGGTCATTAGAGACCGCATTGCCTCTAAAACTGACTCGATCGCAGCGGGATGGATCGGCCCCTTTCTCCCGGATGGGCGTTTGGGCTGGGGCTGAGGGAGCTTTTCCCTTTAAATCCTTCCAGGGATTTTTACAGTCCCGGCGCCAGTGACCTTCCTTCCCACAGCTGTAACAACTGCTCTTGGCTTGGGGAGGGCGATTCCCCTCCTGATGCCATTTCTTTTTAGCAGGAGCTGCAGGCCTCGCCTCATGCACCTTTCCCTTTGAGGAAGGCACATCCCTACTCTTGTTGTTCCTGTAACCTATCGTGAGCTGATCAAGTACTAGTTCCTCCGTGGAGCGGGGGTTAGTGGGGTCAAACTATGTTTTGGCCTGCTCCCTCACCTGTGGCAAGCAATTGGCGACCAGCCACCGGAGCCAATGAGCCCTTTGGTCATTATTCAGCCCGGCCCGGTCCGGCCCGCTCGGACAGCTGCGCCGATACACTGGCCACAACCTTCCGGCGAAAACCCGTGGGGGTTCTCCCTCTAGCTGTATCGTCCTTTCCAATCGGAGGAACGGACTTCCGTCAGCCTCCCCTATAATCTCCAGGATCTCGTCCCGTAACTCCTCATACGCCTTGTGCCCTCTCTTGCTCTCGTCAGGGAGACACTGGAGGAGCGAGCTGTCCAGGGAGAACAGCAGCATTTTGGACTGTTCAACCCCGTCGCAGTCATTAACTGCTGCGGTCTGCTCCACGTCCCTAAAATGGACGGAGGGATCTCCTGACTCGGAGAGTTTTGGGATGTGACTTATCATTGCCCTCAGCTGTTGTGCGCTGTGGGGCATTATGATCTGATTCACGAGGGGTCCATCCTCGCCATCCGCTACGCCCGGACCGAGCCTCCGGTGTCGAGTTGGACACATCGGCGCCGGCCCCGACTCTACTACCTGGGGTTGCTCTACCTCAGGAACCTCTTTGTCTAACTTCACCGTTTCCTTCCCCGGAGTCCAAAACTCAGTATAGGCGGGAGGTGCCGAGGGCTCGGGGGTTGGTACCCCAACTGCCTCTTGCGGAATCGGTCTTTTGGATTCCTTGGCTAACAGTAACTGGCTCGCTGGTGGGTTTATGAGGCACACCAAGCCGTTTGCCTTCGCTAGGACCGTTCTCAGGTCCTCTAGCTCCCTGTGGCAAGCGCTATGGTCGGTGTTCTCAGACCTATCCTCCATGGCCATCTTGTATGCTGCCCTAGCTCCCAGAATACTTTCCTCCTGTGTCTCTACCTGCTTAGCTAGGCGGAAACACCTGTCTCTCATTCTACCTTCACTGGCCTTGGCCTCAACGACCAGACACTCCAAGTAATCTATCCTGGTCTCATGGCGGTGAGTTACGGATTGGCGTTCCTGATTCAGCGCGTTAAGCGATTCAATCAGTTTCTTTCCTCCCGCAACCTTTTCTTCTACTTCTGCTAATAACCCTTTGATCTGGGCCGTCTGTGCTACAACGACTTGGTCCAAAAGCTGGACTTGCTTCTTGTAGCACATCAGCCAGACCGCCTTTTCTACAGATCTTTTGTGCTCTTTGCTTTTTGTCCACTTGATGGCTGCGTCAAGCGGGCGCCTATCTCTTAATAGGTCGGATATCCACTGTTTTGTAAGGTTTACCTTCCCAAAAACATAATCCGCTATCCTCTCATCCATTGCATTTCGACCATTCAAACTTGGATCTACTACATTGCAATCCTGCTGCCAGACTCCTGCCTGACTCACCATTTTCTGTAAGGGGTTTTCCTCGAGAGGTTTCCCTGAGGTTTCTCTCTCTAGAGGCCTCTCTCTCTTGCACAGTAAAACTTTGAGTGGTTCGACCCACTCACCCCTTAGATTCTATAATCTGGACTTAGGTGCAGGAACTGCAATGCAGAGAAGACTCTTGTAGACCAAGTTTGATGAATAAAAATGAAATTTTATTGCAAATGGAAAAATATCAAATCAAATGCAACAAAGACAAGAGTACGGTACATGGGAGGGAAAAACAAATACAAACAAATCATAACGACATTATACTAACTAAGGCAAATATAGGCATCTTATACTCTACAAAGATCATCATGAAATAAAGAAACACATGGAACATCGAGAGACAACAACTCATGTTAATTGTACCCTTAAATCCACCCCCTTATTAAACCTAACTAGATCTGATTGTGAAGGGCCAGAAACATGCTCACCAATCCCACTAGGAAGTGCAAGGTTTTGAAAACGAGGCTGCTGGGGCTGCAACGACTGTCCGATTTTAAACTGTCCTTTTTCTCCGCTCTCTTTGTGACTGTCCGAGCTTGTTGATTCAAGCTTCCTCCAAAGTCTTCTCCCAAGCTGTGTCTTCCTCCTCAAGCTGCGTTCCGGGGTGCTGCGTCCTGGTCCTGTGTCTCAACTCGTCCAAGTTGTCCCTGGGGTCGTTGCCCCTGTCGAGTCGTGTCCCACTGCCGTGTCCTCCAAGCTGCTTGTTCAGCTTGCCTCGAGTGTCGCTTCCAACCTGGTGCTTCTGCTTGTCTCCACTGCTGAAAAGTTTCTTCAGTTATACCTTTCTTCCTGAGGCTTCACTTCCCGACCAAAATCAGGTGAGTCTTTGTTTTAACTTTTGGTGGCTTTGAGCACAGCGGGGCAGTTATTATATTTTAAATCATTTTAAGCGGCTGGCAACAGGCCCATCTCTGGTTTGAAATGGCTTTCATTGTTTTTTAATTTCGTGCTAATCCTGTTACCGAGCCCTTGGTGTTGTCCTCATGAATAAGTTATTGTCTCTTTCATCTGGGTCAACATTTAGATGGCCTCTGTCTCCAGCCAGATCTTGAGTGGATCTGCATCTAATCCATATGCATGCCTGTGGGTCTGGCTTTGTCCTCTCAGAAACAGCTTCCAGAACTTGCTATGGGTTCAATCCACATAGTTGTCTGAGGTTGTGCAGTAACCATTTTAAAGTGCCCCAATGAGCTGGTCACATGATACGGCGGCCATTTTGTATGCCCTTTTTTTTTCTGGGCTTCTTTTAAAACAGTCTTTAAAATCATGGCCTCTTCTGCCCATTGATCCTTATTAATATGAAATGCAATTTTGCGAATCCTACAGAGGGGCTTGTGGTGGGGCGTTTTGGACATTCTGGCATCCTGTACAACTCTTGGTCATCTCTTCGATTTCTCTATCGATTCCCGGCCACCGCACAAACGCTCTGGCTAAGTTCTTCATTTTTACCCCTCCCAGATGACCCTCATGAAGCTCATTGAGCACTCTATCCTTCAATTTGGGTGGAATTACTACTCTGGATCCACACATCAAGGTTCCTCGGCCCACTGACAGCTGTTCTCTTCTCAGCGAGAATGCTGGCAACAGTGGTTCGCCATGTGCTGGCCATCCCTTCACCGTTAAATCATAGACCCTGGAGAGTGTCGGGTCATTTCGTGTTTCCTTTTCTATGTTTGCATTCGTCACAGGTAGACATTCGACTATGATCGAGTGGAATATCTCCACAGGATCCACTGCAGGTGCTTCTTCCACCGTCAGCAACGGTAGGCGCGACAATCCATCAGCATTCCCATGCTGTTTAGTTCCTTTGTACTCGATGTCATATTGGTGTGCCCCTAGGAAAAGGGACCACCTCTGTAGCCGTTGTGCTGTCATTATCGGGACGCCCTTCTTAGGGTTGAAAATGGAGACAAGAGGTTGATGATCAGTTAGTAGAGTAAATTTTTGTCCGTGCAGGTAGTGATTGAACTTCTTCACCCCCCACACCAGGCTGAGGGCCTCTCTGTCAATCTGGGCATAGTTATGCTCGGCTGCAGTTAACGAGTGTGACGCAAAAGCTATCGGCCTCTCTGAACCATCAAGGGATTTATGTGACAGTACCGCTCCAACGCCGTAGGGAGACGCATCACACGCCAGTCTTATCGGAAGTGATGGGTTGTAGTGAGCCAATACTTCTCTTGAAGTGATCAGGCCTTTACAATTCTGAAAGGCCGCTTACATTCATCGCTCCATTTCCACGCTACTCCAGTTTGTAGCAGGGCGTTCAGTGGGTGCAGAATTGTGGACAAATTCGGCAAAAACTTATGGTAGTAATTCACGAATCCGAGGAATGACCTCAGTTGCAACACATTTTCAGGCGCTGGAGCCTTAACTACCGCTTCAATTTTGTCAGGGGACTTATGTAACCCCTCTTCATCAATCACGTGGCCACAATACGATATTTGTTTCTTAAAAAACTCGCACTTGGGGCAATTGGCTTGTAGCCCATGTTCTCTTAGTCTAGTGAGCACCTGCTCTAGGTTGGCAAGGTGTTCACTGTCATTTTCACCTGTCACTAGGATGTCGTCCAAGTAACACTGAGTCCCCGGAATCCCTTGCAGGACTTGTTCCATCACTCTTTGCCATATAGCCGGAGCTGATGCTACTCCGAATACCAGTCGATTATACTGGTAAAGACCTTTGTGAGTGTTTATCGTGAGATATTTCCTGGAGGATTCTTCAACCTCCATCTGCAAATATGCTTGCGCTAGGTCAATTTTTGTAAAACGTTTCCCTCCAGATAGTGAGGCGAAAATATCTTCTATCCTCGGAAGAGGATACTGTACTGTGTGAAGGACTGGGTTCACAGTCACCTTGAAGTCCCCACAGATGCGAACCTTCCTTGGCTCCTCAGACTTATTGTTTAACGTTTTCTTCATGACAGGAATGATGGGTATCGCCCACTCGCTCCAGTCTACCTTAGATAACACGCCTGCATTCTCCAGATTCTCCAGCTCTGCCTCGGCGGCTGGGCGAATTGCATACGGTACCGGTCTTGCTTTGAAAAACTTGGGAATTGCATTCTCTTCTATTTTTATCGAGGCGGTTACGCCTTTAAGAGTTCCCAGTCCTTGTTGAAATACCTCTTTAGCGTTAGCTAAGATTTTTGACAATCGGCCAGGTGTGACGTCGTCATCCTTGTTACCAGCCACAGTCAGTGCCTGAATGGAGTGCCAGTCTAAACTTATCTTTCTGATCCATTCACGTCCCAATAACGGTGGTCCGCCATCTTGCAGTATGTACAGATACAATTTCTGTATTTCCTTGCCGTTGTATTCGACAGGCACCCTTATTTTCCCTCTGGGGTATACTTTCTGCCCCGTATATGTCTTCAAGACAATGGATGTGTCTTTCAAGGGTATGTGTGAGAATAGCCGCTCGTAGTCTCGTCGACGGCGTCGGCGGGAATCTCGAGCGGCAGAGCGGGGCTATAAAAGTCCCAGAGGCCCAGGTAAGGCCTCACAGCGTCGGCGGGAATCTCGAGCGGCAGAGCGGGGCTATAAAAGTCCCAGAGACCCAGGTAAGGCCTCACAGCGTCGGCGGGAATCTCGAGCGGCAGAGCGGGGCTATAAAAGTCCCAGAGACCCAGGTAAGGCCTCACAGCGTCGGCGGGAATCTCGAGCGGCAGAGCGGGGCTATAAAAGTCCCAGTGACCCAGGTAAGGCCTCACAGCGTCGGCGGGAATCTCGAGCGGCAGAGCGGGGCTATAAAAGTCCCAGAGACCCAGGTAAGGCCTCACAGCGTCGGCGGGAATCTCGAGCGGCAGAGCGGGGCTATAAAAGTCCCAGAGACCCAGGTAAGGCCTCACAGCGTCGGCGGGAATCTCGAGCGGCAGAGCGGGGCTATAAAAGTCCCAGAGACCCAGGTAAGGCCTCACAGCGTCGGCGGGAATCTCGAGCGGCAGAGCGGGGCTATAAAAGTCCCAGAGACCCAGGTAAGGCCTCACAGCGTCGGCGGGAATCTCGAGCGGCAGAGCGGGGCTATAAAAGTCCCAGAGACCCAGGTAAGGCCTCACAGCGTTGGCGGGAATCTCGAGCGGCAGAGCGGGGCTATAAAAGTCCCAGAGACCCAGGTAAGGCCTCACAGCGTCGGCGGGGCTCTCGAGCGGCAGAGCGGGGCTATAAAAGTCCCAGAGACCCAGGTAAGGCCTCACAGTGTCAGCGGGAATCTCGAGCGGCAGAGCGGGGCTATAAAAATCCCAGAGACCCAGGTAAGGCCTCACAGCGTCGGCGGGAATCTCGAGCGGCAGAGTGGGGCTATAAAAGTCCCAGAGACCCAGGTAAGGCCTCACAGTGTCGGCGGGAATCTCGAGCGGCAGAGCGGGGCTATAAAAGTCCCAGAGACCCAGGTAAGGCCTCACAGCGTCGGCGGGAATCTCGAGCGGCAGAGCGGGGCTATAAAAGTCCCAGAGACCCAGGTAAGGCCTCACAGCGTCGGCGGGAATCTCGAACGGCAGAGCGGGGCTATAAAAGTCCCAGAGACCCAGGTAAGGCCTCACAGTGTCGGCGGGAATCTCGAGCGGCAGAGCAGGGCTATAAAAGTCCCAGAGACCCAGGTAAGGCGTACCAGTCTCCAGTCTGGAAGGAGAGAGGTAAAAAGTAATCCAAGTGTGACGTCACCAGAAAGCGGGTAAGTGATTGGTTGGTAAGTATTTCTCCCTTTTAAGCTTAAATCTCTTTGGTTTATAGTTTCTAAGGTGTGATATTCACCATCTAGAATCGGGGCAGAGGATATTTAAGAATAATATTAATAAATTTAATTAATTACATAGAATGGGAGATCAGGCGATGTGTTGCTGCTGCAATATGTGGGAGCTGGTGAACACCATTGATGCTCACAGTGATCATATTTGCAGTAAGTGTTGGCTGCTCGAGGAACTCCGGCTCCGTGTTGAAGAGCTGGAGTCCGAGCTTCAAACACTGAGACACATCAGGGAGGGGGAGAGTTACCTGGACTCTGTGTATCACGAGGTAGTCACACCAATTATATTAATTAATTCAGATGTAGTCCGTGGCCAGGGTCAGGATGGTGTGACTAGAAGTGAGGCAGGTACGGGGATCCAGGAGGTAGTGTTGGAGGAGCTGCAGCCCTTGCACTTGTCCAACAGGTTCGAGGCTCTTACTCCCTGTGGGGACAGGAGCAGGGACTGCAGGGAGGATGAGCAACCTGGCCACAGCACCGTGGAGCAGGGGGCCATTCAAGTGGGGGGAGTTAAAAGAAATGTTGTAGTGGTAGGGGATAGTATCGTTAGGGGGATAGATAGAGTTCTTTGCAGCCGAGAGCGAGAGTCCCGAAGGCTGTGTTGCCTGCCCGGTGCCAGGGTTAAGGACATCTCCTCTGGACTGGAGAGAAACTTGGAGTGGGAAGGGGAGGATCCAGTTGTCGTGGTCCATGTTGGTACCAACGACATAGATAGGACAAGGAAGGAGGTTCTGCTGAGGGAGTTTGAGCAGCTAGGGGCCAAATTAAAAAGCAGAACCACAAGGGTAATAATCTCTGGATTATTACCTGAGCCACGAGCGAATTTGGCTAGGACAAATAAAATTAGAGAGTTAACTGCGTGGCTCAAAGACTGGTGTGGGAGAAATGGGTTTTGCTTCCTGGGACACTGGCACCAGTACTGGGGCAGGAGGGAGCTGTTCCGTTGGGATGGGTTTCACTTGGCCAGTGCTGGGACTAGAGTCCTGGCGGATCATATAACTAGGGCTGTAGAGAGGGCTTTAAACTAACTAGTGGGGGGGAGGTTCCTAGAGAGCAAATAATAAAAATGACAACAGAGAAGGTCATAGACTTAGGTAGCAGTGGGGAAATTAAAAACCAGAGCGTGTCAGGAAGGGGCAGAAGGTATGGAGTAAAAGGTAAAGTAATAAAAAGGGCAAAAGCAGGAACTAAGTGTCACAAAACATCTTTGAAAGTTCTCTATCTGAATGCACGTAGCATTCATAACAAAATAGGCGAGTTAATGGCACAAATAACTACATATGGGTATGATCTTGTGGCCATTACAGAAACATGGCTGCAGGGTGACAATGCCTGGGAATTAAACATACCAGGTTATTTAACGATCAGGAAGGACAGGCAGGAAGGAAGGGGAGGTGGGGTGGCTATGTTAATAAAGGAAGGAATCACTGTAATACAGAGAAATGATATTGGGTCAAAAGATCAGGATAATGAAACAGTTTGGGTGGAGGTAAGGAATAATAAGGGGAAAAAAACACTAGTGGGCGTAGTCTATAGGCCTCCGAACAATGGCAACTCTGTTGGACGGAGTATCAATCAGGAAATAGTTGAGGCTTGTAATAAGGGAACATCTATAATTATGGGGGATTTTAACTATCATATTAATTGGACAAATCAAATTGGGCAGGGCTGCCTTGAGGATGAGCTCATTGAGTGTATTAGGGATGGGTTTCTTGAGCAGTATGTAACTGAACCGACCAGGGGGCAAGCAACCTTAGATCTGGTCCTGTGTAACGAGATGGGATTAATTAAAAATGTCCTAGTAAAGGATCCCCTTGGAATGAGTGACCATAACATGGTTGAATTCCATATTCAATTAGAGGGTGAGAAGGTTGGATCTCAAACAAGCATGCTAAGCTTGAATAAAGGAGACTATGAAGGTATGAGAGCGGAATTGAGTAGAGTGGATTGGGAAAATAGGTTAAAGGGTAAGACGATACATGATCAGTGGTGTACATTTAAGGAGTTATTTTACAACTTCCAAAAAAAATATATTCCACTGAGAAGAAAAGGGTGTAAAAGAAAAGACAGCCATCTGTGGCTAAGTAAAGAAATTAAGGATAGTATTCAACTAAAAACAAGTGCATATAAGGTAGCCAAATCTAGTGGGAGGATAGAGGATTGGGAAAACTTTAAAAGACAGCAAAAAATAACAAAAAGATTGATTAAGAAAGGGAAGATAGATTATGAAAGTAAATTAGCAAAAAATATAAAAACAGATAGTAAGAGTTTTTATATAGTTATATAAAAAGAAAAAGGGTGGCTAAAGTAAATGTTGGTCCCTTAGAGGATGAGACCAGGAAATTAATGGTGGGAAATATGGAGATGGCAAAAACACTGAATGAATATTTTATATCAGTCTTTACAGTAGAAGACACTAAGAATATCCCAACACTGGACAAACAGGGGGCTAAAGGGGGGGAGGAGCTAAACACGATCAAAATCACTAAGGAAGTGGTACTCGGTAAAATAATGGGACTCAAGGCGGATAAATCACCTGGACCTGATGGCTTACATCCTAGGGTCTTGAGGGAAGTGGCGGTAGGGATTGTGGATGCGTTGGTAATAATTTTCCAAAACTCCCTGGACTCGGCAAAGGTCCCGGCAGACTGGAAAACTGCTAATGTAACACCCTTATTTAAAAAGGGCAGTAGACAGAAGGCTGGAAACTATAGACCGGTTAGCCTAACATCTGTGGTAGGTAAAATTTTGGAGTCCATTATTAAGGAAACAGTAACAGGACATTTGGATAATCATAATTTAATAGGACAAAGTCAGCATGGTTTTATGAAGGGGAAGTCATGTTTGACAAATTTGCTGGAGTTCTTTGAGGAAGTAACATATAGGGTGGATAAAGGGGAACCAGTGGACGTAGTGTATTTAGACTTCCAAAAGGCATTTGACAAGGTGCCACACATAAGATTATTGCTTAAGATAAAAAATCACGGGATTGGGGATAATATTCTGGCATGGATAGCGGATTGGCTATCTAACAGAAGGCAGAGAGTTGGGATAAATGGCTCATTCTCAGACTGGCAATCAGTAACTAGTGGTGTTCCGCAGGGGTCAGTGCTGGGTCCCCAACTCTTTACAATCTATATTAACGATTTGGAGGAGGGGACCGAGTGTAACATATCAAAGTTTGCAGATGATACTAAGATGGGAGGGAATGTAGTGAGTGAGGAGGACATAAAAAACCTGCAAGGGGACATCGACAGGCTAAGTAAGTGGGCAGAGATTTGGCAGATGGAATACAATACTGGAAAGTGTGAGGTTATGCACTTTGGCAGGAAAAATCGTAGAGCAAGTTATTATCTTAATGGCAAGAAACTGGAAAGTACTGAAGTACAAAGGGATCTGGGGGTCCTGGTGCACGAAACTCAAAAGGTTAGTATGCAGGTGCAGCAAGTGATTAAGAAGGCCAATGGAATGTTGGCTTTCATTGCTAGGGGGATAGAATATAAAAATAGGGAGGTATTGCTTCAGTTGTACAAGGTATTGGTGAGACCGCACCTGGAATACTGTGTACAGTTTTGGTGTCCATACTTAAGAAAGGACATACTTGCTCTTGAGTCAGTACAAAGAAGGTTCACTCGGTTAATCCCGGGGATGAGGGGATGGACATATGAGGAGAGGTTGAGTAGATTGGGACTCTACTCATTGGAGTTCAGAAGAATGAGAGGCGATCTTATTGAAACATATAAGATTGTGAAGGGGTTGGATCGGGTGGATGCGGGGAAGATGTTCCCGATGATGGGTGAAACTAGAACTAGGGGGCATAGTCTTAGAATAAGGGGCTGCTCTTTCAAAACTGAGATGAGGAGGAACTACTTCACTCAGAGGGTGGTAGGTCCATGGAATATGCTGCCCCCAAAAGCTGTAGAAGCTACATCATTACATAAATTTAAAACAGAAATAGACAGTTTCCTAGAAGTAAAGGGAATTAAAGGTTACGGGGAGCGGGCAGGAATTTGGACATGAGTCTAGGTTCGGATCGGTCATGGCCCTGTGCGTAGCGGAGCGGGCCCAGGGGCCGTGTAGCCTGATCCTGCTCCTATTTCGTGTGTCTAATTCTGTTAGATTCAGGAGATGGTTCTGTGATAGTGGATTGGCGGTTAGGATCAGATCAGCCATGATCTTATTGAATGGCGGAGCAGGCTCGAGGGGCCGATTGGCCTACTCCTGCTCCTATTTCTTATGTTCTTATGATTCATGACGGTCAGGGCTGATCCTGTATCCAACTCCATTTTGACTTGGGACCCTGCTATCGTGAGGGTGACCCAAATGGTTCGGTGATCCTCTTTTGCGATTATGTTGTGTAGTTTGAGACAGCTTAGTCTCTTGTTCCCGGATTCACTATCGCTCTTCTGGTCTTAGGAACTACTGTCCGTCATCTTTTGTACTTTCCTGTACTTTTCCTTAGTCGTCTTTTTGTTGTCGTTAGTCTTCTTCCTGGACCTGCAAACTCGTGCAATGTGTCCCATCTTTCCACATTGCCTGCATGTTTTGTCCTTGAACCAGCAGTCCTTCTGGTCATGGGTTGTTCTGCCGCAGCGATAACATTTTTCAAATCCCCATGTCATTTCATGGGTGCCGTATTCCTGTGGCTTTTGCTGTATTTCCGCAGCTCCCCTTGCTGCTGCTTTGTATGATATTGCCACGCTGAAAGCCTTATCTAGCATCAGCTCTTTCTCCGAGAGTAACCTCTTCTGGGTTCCTTCACTCAGGAGTCCACAGACAAATTTGTCCCGTAGGGTATCTGCCAGTCCTGCTCCGAACTGGCAGTGCTTTGATAGCTTGCGTAGTTCCGTAAGGTAATCAGCATTGCTCTCATCTTTATGCTGATTTCTCTTGTGGAATTTAAATCTTTCTGCTATCAGCAGCGGTGTAGGATTTAGGTGTTCCTGTAGGATATCAACAATTTCGTTAAAACTCTTCCCCATCGGTTTGACTGGAGTGATCAGGTTCCGCATTAGGCCATACGTTCTTGCGCCCATTAAGTTTAGTAGTACCGATGCCTTTTTCTCATCGGCTACTTCATTTGCCTTGCAATATACTTCGACTCTTTCCACATATGTGGTCCAGTCTGCTATTTCATTATCGAAGGCAGTGATATTGCCAGTCTTCGGCATCTTGGAGATCTAAGATGGCGCCTCCCGCGCTTTGCCTTCTTCCCCGATTGAACAAAATGGCGCCTCCCGCGCTTTGCCTTCTTCCCCGATTGAACAAAATGGTGCCTCCCGCGCTTTGCCTTCTTTCCCGATTGAACAAAATGGCGCCTCCCGCGCTTTGCCTTCTTCCCCGCTGGATTAAGATGGCGCCTCCCGCGCTTTCTGTCTTTTCCGCTGCTGCCAGCGCTGTTGCTGGCGTTTTTATGCCTTGATGGCGACGCCCTATGGTCTTCGCGCGCTTCCCCCCGCGCTGCTGCCAATGCCACTCTCCGCAGTCCCCGTGGCAAACTGCAGCTCCTCGTGGCTTTGTGCGCTTCTAACTTCTTTTTCCTTTATTTTTAATTACTGTTCCCGTCGTCAGAGCAGACCCTATGGGACACTTTCCTCCCTCTTCTCGGGTCTGTACGCTGCCCGGCTTCGTAGCACCGGCCGCGCCCTGTGTGCTCCACCCACTCTCTCTCTCTCCTCTTTCCCGACAACGCTGCTCGGCCCCGTTGAAAAGCCACCCAATCGAGCTCTAGCCCGCCGCAGCCCAGGAAGGATCAGTGTACTACCTGCCACCAGCCCGATTAGCTGGAACACCATAGACTGGAGAACCAAGCCCAGCTATCGACAGCCTCTCTTGCAAATCTTCGAATTCGATGAATCAGAGGGCGGTTGCCCACGGTCGACGCCCGTTTCCTCTGTCTGTTTTTTTTCTTTTTCCTTTCTTTTTGGATTTCTTCCTTCTGGCTTCAACCTCCAATAACTTTGCTTCAGGGATGGATCCTCGTGAGGTGGTGCAGAACTGTAGGTAAGTTCGGATCTGTTCGTCGCCAATGTAATGTCCGTATGTAATTGAGACACGGACTGCAGAAGTTGGTTATAACAGGTGTTTACTGAATGGAGACAAAACTGGAACTACTATACAAAGTTACTACACAGGCTTATATACAGGGGTGGTCACTACTGGTACTGCAGTATACAGGGGCTGCAGAATATAGTTCCTTCTTCATGGTACATACACTACAGGGAGCAGTAGAGCAAGCTGGTGACAGAATAAATTTGCAACCCTCTCATTTAGATTGCATGAGTGACTGATATGGCATCTGATGTTCATACAGATTGAGTTCTGATCATCTGCACAATTCAATGTGTCGGCTACAATAGTATCACATGTCTAACTCATGCCTTTACTCCCCCACAGGACCATCGAGAGCCCCCCTCCCCACTGTCCAGGAGGAAGAGCTGGAAGACTCCTCAGAGGAAGCTGCAACCTCTGTGGGCGCAGTGTCAGCAGAATTGAGCGCATCCAGCACCAGTGCAGAGACGCACGCCTCGATGGGTCATTCGCGAGATAGATTAGTGTTGTCACCTGGTGCATCACAGCTCACAAGTGAGCATCAGCAGATGGTGGAGACAGGGACAGCAATGGAGAGTCCCCATCAGCGTCTGGAGGGGGCTCCTAGCTCTGCTCAGCTGCATGTGGACCCTGTGCCTCTTGGGTCATCCAGAAAGACAGCGATGCTGGAACTTCAGCAACAAGTGCAGGAGTCTCTCACAGGTTTTACATCCACGGTAACTGCGAGTGTGCAGAGAATGGAGGAGTCCATCTCAAGCATAAGCAATGCCATGTTGGAGGCAATGGCGCATGAACGTGCCACCATGGAGAGGGTGGCAACCTCTTTGGAGGACATAAGTCGCCAGACTCAACAGAGTATGGTGACCCTTCTAAATAGATAGTCTGCTATGGAGAATAGATGGGCAGTGTGGTAAACCACTGCTAACTCTGTACATGTCTGTGTGGTAAACCACTGTTAACTCTGTACAGGTCCGGGCATGTCTCCGCCCCTGGCTCCACCCCTAAGCCCGGGTATAAAGGTGACTCACCACCCTTCCCCCGGGAGCTCTTAAGATGGATCCACTAGCAGAGGCATGCTCCAGTTCTTAGTCAATAAAAGCCTACTTCGTATAAGTTCAACTCGTAGTCTTTGGTGTTGTTGATAGTGCATCAATTTTATTGACTAAATTTTCGACATGGAGCAAATCTTGAAGCCGGAACGTTTAGACCTGGATCCTCAAGCAGCAGATGCAGCCAATAACTTTGAACACTGGCTGAGCTGTTTCGAAGCCTTCCTGGAGGCCTCCAGCACTACCGTCACTACAGATGACGCGAAACGGCTTGTCTTGAACTCACGGGTGAGCCACCGAGTCTACTCGATCATCCGAGACGCCACAACTTACGCGGCCGCCATCGCGATGCTAAAGGAACAATACGTGAGGCCTGTTAACGAGGTCTACGCCAGACACCTCCTGGCTACCCGAAAACAGCGCCCCGGGGAATCGGGCGCCGAATATTTACTGGCACTGAGAGTCCTCGGCCGGGCCTGTAATTGCAAAGCGGTGACGGCCAAGGAATGCACGGAAGACCTGATCCGAGACGCCTATGTAGCCGGCATCAGGTCCAACTATACACGGCAGAGGTTGCTGGAACAGAGGGGGCTCGACCTGCAGAAGACGGTGGCCCTCGCTAACTCGTTAGACGTGGCCCTCCAGAACATGGACGCCTACCCCCCTGACCGGATGGCCACGTGGATGTCACGGGAGCAGCCATCTTGGGACCCGGTAAGGCCACAAGCCACCAGCAGCCCAACTACAGCTGCAATGACCAGAGGCCAGAAATGCTACTTCTGCGGCCAGGCCAAGCACCCCAGACAGCAATGCCCAGCAAAGGACGCGACCTGCTCCAAATACTGCAAGAAAGGCCACTACGCGAGAGTGTGCAGGGCGAAATCAACCCCCAATTCCAGCAGCGCAGCGTGTGAACCGTGCAGGCTGCCATTTTGGACCCCACCAACCACGTGTGAGCCGTGCGGGCCGCCATTTTGGGCACCACCAGCCGCGGGGGAGCCGCCATCTTGGACACCATTTCGGGACCAGGCCCCCAGCGCAGGCGAATACTACAGCGACCCACCGACCTCGACGATGGCCTCCATCACCCTGGACCAATCTAGGCCCCATCAACTAGCCAGGTCCATGATGAACGTAAAGGTAAATGGCCATGCCACAAATTGCCTTTTCGACTGCGGAAGCACGGAGAGCTTCATCCACCCCGACACGGTGCAACGCTACTCCCTATCGGTTATGCCCATACGGCGGACGTCGGCGGACGTCGGCGGCTACTGTGTAGCGACTCTGACAGTGAACGGCGTGGAGTACAGAGATTTTAAATTCCTCGTCCTGCCACAGCTCTGCGCTCCCGTACTGCTAGGATTAGACTTCCAGTGCCATCTGGAGAGCGTCACGATGGCATATGGCGGGCCCCTGCCCTCACTTACAGTCTGCAGCCGGCAGAATTTAAACACGGCGCCGCGCAAAGTATGCAGCCTGTCCACCCTGAAGGTCAAACCCCCCCCCCCCCCCCGTTGTTCGCTAACCTTGCCAAAGACTGCAAGCCAATTGCTACTAAAAGCAGGCGGTACAGTGCCGGGGATAGGAGCTTTATTAAATCAGAAGTAGAAAGACTCCTGAGGGAAGGGATTATTGAGGGCAGCACCAGCCCATGGCAAGCCCAAGTGGTGGTAGTGAAGACCGGCGAAAAACAGCGCCTGGTTATTGATTACAGCCAGACGATCAATCGACAGATGCAATTAGACGCATACCCACTTCCCCGCATATCTGACATGGTCAACCAGATAGCACAATACCGGGTATTCTCGACGATTGATCTGAAGTCGGCATACCACCAGCTCCCCATCAGGCCTGAGGACCGCCAGTACACGGCCTTCGAGGCTGACGGTCGCCTCTACCACTTCCTCCGAGTCCCCTTCGGCGTCACCAACGGGGTCTCGGTCTTCCAAAGATGGACCGGATGGTTGACCAGAACGCGCTGCAGGCCACCTTCCCCTATCTAGACAACGTCACCATCTGCGGCCATGACTGGCATGACCACGACGCCAACCTAGAAAAATTCCTCCGTACGGCCCAACGGCTGAATCTGACATACAACAGAGAAAAATGTATGTTCCGCACCACGCGCCTCGCTATTCTTGGCTGCGTGGTGGAAAATTGAGTCATCGGCCCCGACCCCGACCGAATGCACCCCCTCCTGGAACTACCCTCCCCCACTGCCTAAAAGCCCTGAAGAGATGCCTAGGGTTCTTCTCTTACTACGCCCAGTGGGTGCCCAACTATGCGGACAAAGCCCGGCCCCTCATCAAGTCAACCTCCTTCCCCCTGACGGCAGAGGCCCATGCGGCCTTCACCCTCATAAAAGAGGACATTGCGAAGGCCACAATGCACGCAGTGGATGAGTCCATCCCTTTCCAAGTGGAGAGCGATGCATCCAACTTCGCCCCAGCCGCAACCCTTAACCAGGCGGGGAGACCCGTGGCCTTCTTTTCACGGACCCTCCAGGGCCCCGAAATTCGACACTCCTCAGTCGAGAAGGAGGCCCAGGCGATAGTGGAGGCTGTATGGCACTGGAGGCATTACCTGGCCGGTAAACGTTTCACCCTGCTCACTGACCAACGGTCAGTAGCATTTATGTTTAACAACAGACAAAGGGGGAAAATCAAAAATGATAAGATATTGCGGTGGAGGATCGAGTTATCCACCTACAACTGCGATATCTTATACCGGCCCGGGAAACTTAATGAGCCCCCAGATGCCCTATCCCGTGGGACATGTGCCAATGCACAAGTCGATAGGCTACGGACCCTCCACAATGATCTCTGCCACTCGGGGGTCACCAGGTTCTTCCATTTCATTAAAGCTCGCAACCTGCCTTGCTCCATCGAGGAGGTCAGGACCATAACCAGGAACTGCCAGGTCTGCGCCGAATGCAAACCGCATTTTTATAGGCCAGACAGGGCACACCTGATTAAAGCCACCCGCCCCTTCGAACGTCTCAGCGTCGATTTCAAGGGGCCCCTTCCCTCCTCTGACCGCAACACGTACTTCCTCAATATTATTGACGAGTACTCCCATTTCCCCTTCGCCATCCCCTGCCCGGACATGACCAGCGCCACAGTCATCAGGTGCCTCAACAACCTGTTCGCCATATTTGGCTTCCCCAATTACATCCACAGCGACAGGGGCTCGTCGTTCATGAGCGACGAGCTGCGCCAGTACCTGCTCGAGAAGGGCATAGCCACGAGCAGGACTACCAGCTACAACCCCCGGGGTAACGGACAGGTAGAGAGGGAGAACGCAATGGTGTGGAAGACCGCCATGCTCGCCCTAAAATCCAAAGGCCTCCCAATCTCCCGCTGGCAAGATGTCCTCCCCGATGTGCTCCACTCCATACGATCACTGCTCTGTACTGCCACAAACGCCACCCCTCACCAGAAGATGTTTGTCTTCCCCAGGAAATCCACCTCGGGGACATCACTACCACCATGGCTGACGTCTCCGGGACCCGTCCTGCTCAGGAAACACGCGAGGAGCCATAAGACGGACCCCCTGGTTAAAAAGGTTCACCTCCTCCATGCCAACCCACAGTACGCCTACGTGGCGTATCCTGACGGGCAGGAGGACACAGTCTCAATTCGAGACCTCGCACCCTCAGGTACCACCCGAAACACCATCGATCACCATCCACTACCTCCACTCACCACCACTACCCACGATGCACCACCGGGGTGTCTACCACGAACTGACGACATGCCGGTGCCATCCCTACCCCGAGAGGACGACACGCCAGTGCTCCGTCCCACGCGAGAAGCGGCTGCGGGCAAAGAACCGCCGCAACCGGCACCACGAAGATCATTATAGCAGACAAGACCCCCGGAGAGACTTTCGTATACGAACTTTTGAAACACTTCACCCCACCGGACTCTTTTTTAAACGAGGGGTGAATGTGGTAAACCACTGCTAACTCTGTACATGTCTGTGTGGTAAACCACTGTTAACTCTGTACAGGTCCGGGCATGTCTCCGCCCCTGGCTCCACCCCTAAGCCCGGGTATAAAGGTGACTCACCACCCTTCCCCCGGGAGCTCTTAGGATGGATCCACTAGCAGAGGCATGCTCCAGTTCTTAGTCAATAAAAGCCTACTTCGTATAAGTTCAACTCGTAGTCTTTGGTGTTGTTGATAGTGCATCAGGCAGCTACTGAGGAGAGACACCAGAGGTACATGGACGTCCCTGTTATGAGGACTGTCAGTACAGAGACCAGTCCTCATGGCCCCATTGATGTGCAGCAAGGTGCTCTCCAGCTACTTGCTAGCAGTGAAGTTCGGGCGATCCATGAGAGGGATATTGGTGGTCAACAACAAGGAAGTGTGGGCTTCTCTCCAAGCACTCACATGACCATGCCACTGCGGAGACCTCGGTCAGAGTCCCAGATCCATCACACAACTGAGATGGCCATCTCAGCCCCTGCACAGCCGCAGGAGGAGCAGACTGTTGCCGAGCCCTCCCAGGCTCCCAAACCCAGAGCATGCCTGCCAAAGGTGTCGAAGCAGGAACAGCATGAAAGTGAGCAAGGTGCCTCCACATCTGCTGAAGCCACAGGGGAAGCACCACGTAGAAGCACGCGTAAGAGAAAGTTAACACACAAATAGTCACAAGGGTAGTCACTTGGGTATTTTGATGTAATACAAATTGAAGATTAACATCGTCATTTCAATTGTAATAAAGAAATGCGATGGCAAATATTCAAAGAGTTGACCTATGTGTGCCCAGAAATGGAAGTGTCACAGCGAGGTGTCAGGGCGCCTTTCATCTGTAATGATGGTGGTGAGAGTGATAGGAACCCACAGTTTATTGTACAGATGGTGTATGGTGTGTTAAGAAGGTGGCAGCCACATGTGTTTGCTTCGTAAGCTTAAGTGAATCTGGTATCGATTAGTGCATCCCTTGCATCATGGCCAGCAATATGCTCATGTGCTGGTGGAACTAGCACATCTGCCTCCGCAAGGTCTTCCTCCTCCTCCTCCTCCTCTGAGGAGGAGGAGGCTGTGCGCTGTGCCACTTGTTCCTCAGGCAGCGGTAAGCCATGCTGCTGTGTGATGTTGTGCAGGGCACAGCAGACCACGATGATTCTGGAGACCCTGGCTGGTGAGTACTGTAGGGCTCCACCTGATCTGTCGAGGCATCTGAATCGCATTTTGAGCAAGCCAATGGTTTGCTTGATGATGGCTCTGGTGGAAATGTGGCATTGTAGCGCTCCTCAGCTTTGTTTGATGGCCTCCTCAACGGCATCATTAGCCACGTCTTCAGGGGATAGTCCTGGTCTCCAAGTAGCCATCCAGAAAGTTGGGTTGGCGGATTGAAGAGCTGAGGCACAGTAGACTGCCGCAGGATGAACGAGTCATGGCAACTGCCAGGGAACTTGGCGCAAACATGCATAATGTTCTTCCTGTGGTTACACACCAGCTGGACGTTAAGGGAGTGGAAGCCCTTGCGGTTCACAAATACAGCTGGGTTGTGATGGAGGCCCTAATGGCCACATGTGTGCAGTCTATGACACCCTGCACCCTTGGCAAGCCTGCCATATTTGCAAAGCCAACCGCACGCACGGTTACACTTGCTTCATCCGTGGAGAAGTGGAGGTAATTGTGCGCCTTTGCAAAGAGGGCATGGGTAACCTGCGTGATGCAAGTGCGTGCGGCCGACTGGGAGATGCCGCTGATGTCTGCTGATGATCCCTGGAAGCACCCTGAAGCTAAAAAATTGAGTGCGGTGGTGACTTTGACAGCCCTGGTAAGGAGTGTCCACCCGCTCCTCTGGGCTCCAGGTGTTGGTGCAGCATTGCGCAGATGTCAGCAACTACCTCTCGTGAAAGTCTCAGCCTACTTTGGCACTGCTGCTCAGTCATGTTGAGGAAGCTCATCCTCGGCCTGTAAACCCTGTGTTAGGGGTAACTCCTGTGGCGCGGTGCAGGCCTGCGCTGACGCCCTCGGACCTGTGCATCATCAGGTGGCTGAGGAGAAGGTTGCTGCTCCTGTTGTTGCTGCTGCTGTTGTGCCTGGTTCTGCTGCTGCCGCAGCTGCTCTTCCCCCGATTCTGAGGACCAGGATGAGAGGGTATAAATGGTTCCCATTCCACTGGTATATATCTCAGTTGAAGAATAGATGTTATAAGCGCTCAGGCAATCTGTGGAGAGGCTTTTCCAAGGAGGTCACAGTGCATATGGATCTCAGCTTAACCACTCACAAGCTCAATAGACCTGCAAAAAGTGTTCCAACACCTCAAAAAACAAAGTACTGCCATCTGAAAGTCAGCCATGTTACAGGTCCGCTTTTATGCTGCAGGTGCAGCTGTCAAGAATTCCTGTACTTGCTGAACCCGGCACAATCAGCAGGCGTGTTTTTCGAATGCCGTGGAACACGCTGAAAATGTCCTAAAATGGGAAGAGCCTGTTAAAATCGGATTATGTAGGCAGTTAACAAGCTGTTAACTGCCTTAAGTGCCTCTCCCGCCGCTTGGTGACGGGTCTGAGCGGGACTCCCAGAGCCGACACTTGGCAAAGTTGCGTGGAGGCGGGTTCGGAACCCGCCGTCAATCAAAACGAATTTAACCTCTGGCCCGCCTCCAAACCCGCCCTCTGAGCGCCGGCAAAATTGCGGCCGTAATGTCATGTGACGTTAGAAATTTCACCCACAGAAACGTGTCTTATTGGCAAGCATGTCTCGCCAGAGAATAATTTGAACCATTTTATTGCAAATCTCCTGAAGTTAGTTGCATGCATCTCCTGTTAAAGAGTTCATTCGTGCTCTTGCATGACTATCACAAGCTCCCATTGATTCCAGCTGCAATTTCTTTTGTAATCTGGCAGCAGGCGAAATATTATTCACTTCAGGTCATAGCTGCCAGTGACTGGTGAGGCTTATTATTTCTGAGTAATTGGAGGGCAGTAATTAAAGTTTTAGGGGAAAAAAAACCAATTTAACCAAGGATATTAATATGTACTTTTTTTTAATAATCTGCCTTCGTGTTTGAAATGAAACTCAACATGTTTCTAAAAATTTAAGTGAGCTTTCTGTCAGACTGGTGGGGAATTTAATCAAACTACTGCTGGCAGTTCCTTTTTTTAGTAGACTAGTGAACCTTACGGGGGAGAAATTCGGTGGGTTAGCGCTTCCCGTTAGTGCGCCCAGGGGGGGTGACAACGGGGCGCTAATGACTTACTGCCCGGGCACAGCGAGCTGAACGACTCCTGCGAACTTCGGTAGAGGTTTGCGGCAGCTGTAAGACGTCGCGCCGCGATCTCCTTCACCCGGAGATCGTGACGTCATCGCCGTGCGCATCGCCCCGGTAGCGCCCTGGACCCGAACTTCGGTTCTGCCCCCTGCAGCATCGCTGGGCGATGACACCAACAGCTGCAGGAGGCGTTGATCAGGAGGTCGGGTGCTTCGGGGGGCAAAAGTTAAAGGGGAGGTTGCCGAGGTAAGTGCCTACATTTCTGAAATGTTTTTGTTCAATATTTTTTACTTCTCCTGGGCCGCGATCGATCAGCCCGGCATTTTGCTGGAGTGCATGGGGCTGATCGCGCCGGATCGCGGCCGCTGTTGGGGACCAGCTAACTGGAGCACTAAACCCAATTTTGTGAAAGCTGGGAATCATTAGTACCTGGCGCTAAGCTTTCAAAGGTTACCGCCCCCAAACGGGCCAATAATGAATTTCCCCCCCGAGGGGGACTTGAACCCACAACCTTTTGACTCAGAGGCAAGAGTGCCAGCGCTGAGCCAAAATGATGAAATAAAAAAAGGGATGATGATGTAAGGCAAAAGTGGTGGTAATGAGACAACTAAAGAAACAAAAGATGGGTCTAGAGGAGGTGTAAATGGGAATAGCAGAACCATGTTGGATAAATTGAGAGCAGTGATTATTATCTAAAGTTGTTGAACTTAATGTTGAGGCCAGAAGGCTGTAAAGTGCCTGACCAAAAGAGGAGGTGCTTGTGTTGAGCTTCATTGGAAAAAATGAAGATTTTTTCTTTCAATGGGTTTGTCAACGTTGGTAGTTGTCACCATGGTGGACAGGGCCCTCAGCCGTGTCCATTCCATGTCCCGCATTTCTGCCCTTACCCATTCCCCTCCCTCCCAGACCACAACAGGGTTCCCCTTCTCCTCACCTTCCACCCCACCAGCCTCCACATTCAATGGATCATCCTCTGCCATTTCTATCACATCTAGCGCGGTGCCACCATCAAACATATCTCCACCTCCCCTCCCCTTTCAGCATTCCGAAGGGACCGTTCCCTCCATAACATCCTGGTCCACTTTTCAACCACCCCCAACACCTGCATCCCTTCCCATGGCACATTCATGTGCAAGCGCAGGAGGTGGATCACCTGGCCTTTCACCTCCTCCCTTCCCACCATCCAGGGCCCCAAACACTCCTTCCAGGTGGAACTTGTACTTCTTTCAATGTAAAATACTGTACTCACTGCTCATGATGCGGTTTCCTTTACAATGGAGAGACCAACCGTAGATTGGGTGACCGCTTTGCTGAATACCTTTGTTCAGTCCGCATGCGTGACCATGAGTTTCCGGTCCCTTGCCTTTTTAATTCTCCATCCCACTCCCACTCTGACCTCTACTTCCTCAGCCTCCTACACTGTTCTAATGAAGCTCAAGGAAAGCTTGAGGACCAGCACCTCATCTTTCGATTAGGCACTTTACAACTATCTGGACTTAACACTAAGTTCAACAATTTCAGATCATAACCACTGCTCCCTTTTTTGGGACAGCAGTTGCTGGTAATGGTTCTGCAGTTGCTACTTACAACTCCTCTAGACCCATCTTTTGTTTCTTTACTTATCCCCATTACCGACCCCTTTTGTCTCCCTTTTGTCATTTAATTACTCCTGCCTACCACCCTTTTGTTCTTTCCTCCTCCCCCACTTTCCCTGCCTCTGCACTTGCTTAAAACATGTTTCATCTCTAACTTTTTCCAGTTCTGATGAAAAGTCATCAACCTGAAACATTAACTCTGTTTCTCTCTCCACAGATACTGCCTGACCTGTTGAGTACTTCCAGCATTTTCTGTTGTTATTTCAAATTTCCAGCATCTGCAGTATTTTGCTTTTGTGCAGCATTTATCTGCTGCCTTTCTCATCCAGAAAGGTTAAAGTGACCTTTAGTTTGGAGACCCTGGGGATAATTCTAATCTAACTTGCCGTGCGGAAAAAAGAGTTTCACACCCAGCCCAATATTAATCTCCGTTGGCTTCAAACCGGGCGGGGTGTACAAATAGCATGGCACCTGATCCCATCGGGAAACCGATGGGCGGGTTAGGTTAAAATTGCCACCTCTGTTTCAACTGAAGTACCGCAAACCTCAATGAGACTGAATGTGTAGCTAGAACCTTGAAGGAACTGCTCCCATCCTCAAACTGCTATGTAAAATAGGGACAAGGCACAGGCCTGTCAAACCCAAAGCCAGATCTAGCTATATATAACCTTATTAAAGCAACTGAATTCCCATTGTGTCTCCTCTCCAAAGATACTGACATCACAGTACAGTTTGCTATTTTCCAGAAACTATCTTTAAGTATTCACTTTTCAGAACTACAGATAGTGTGCCTACTGAGCTACTGTCCCAGAGATGTGTAAGATTAGCTAATACATCTCAGACAGGATCACAGTAATATATCTTAATGTAATTATGCTAATATGAATCATTACAGGGATATTTTGCCTAATTGTATTTTTTGACATTAATTAAGCACGTTGAGTACCTGACAGCAACTATTATTATATATTTTTTTCATTTCTAACTGATTAATATCCCATCACTCTTTGTGGGTTTTGCGAAAGGGGCGATTTTTCCACTTTTTTTTTATTCATTGATGGGATGTGGGCGTCGCTGGATAGGCCTGCATTTAGTGCCCATCCCTAATTGCCCTTGAGAAGATGGTGGTGGGTACTTCCTGTGAGCACTTCAACAACAACAACTTGTATTTATATAGCGCCTTTAACGTAGTAAAACGTCCCAATGCGCTGCACAGAAGTATTTTAAGACAAAAAGTTTGACACCGATCCACATAAGGATAAATTAGGGCAGGTGACCAAAAGCTTGGTCAAAGAGGTAGGTTTTAAGGAGCATCTTAAAGGAGGAAAGAGAATCTTTCCCGTTGTCTGCAGCCACAGTGAACCTCTGCTTTAAGAGATGCTGGTTGCCTTTATGTGGCGTTGGAGACATCCAATATCCCACTCCCCCAATCAGGTGCACAGCCAATAAGCAGCACGGGTCGCACTGCGTGCATGCCTGGCATATGGTGATGAGGTCCCAGCATGAATTTCACATGGTCCTTGTAACCACGTGAACAGGCATGTACAGCACGCACCCAGATCCCTGCATGCCCACTTATGGCCGTGATCGTATTTCTAGGCCTATATTCTTCCTGAATTTGTTATAAAAATTAAAGCACAGCCAATGGGGCTACTATTGTGGCATCACCCTAAAACAATTCATGCTCCTACAAAACAGCTAACCTCAACAGCAATGCTCCTTTAAATATTTGATTAGGAGATCTGCCTAGTTTTTAAATGAGATTAGCTCCTTTTTTTTAAATCAATGCCTCACTCTTTCTTTGAAACGAATTTAAACGAATATTGTTACCCTCTTCCTCACTGTTGTGGATTAGTCAGTAAACTCTCCGACTCTTTCTCATGGGAAGTGCCTCATCTTTACTCAGCTCTGCATCAGACAGCCCTGGTTGAGACTGTCGACAAACAGTGCACGGAATCAATGTGATGCAATACAGACACATTCTTTAAAAAATAAATAAAATCCCTATGTATCCCAGCAGGTTTGAAATCTGTTTCACTGTTTATGCTCATGAGATCACACTCCTCCGTTTACTGGCATCGATTCGAGATGCTTTGTGTTACATACAACTAAACTACACGCTCTCGTCACCTGAAATGTGATAGTTTAAAAGCAGACAAAACCTCTCTTGGTATTATTTTGAATGTCATTCATCAAATCTCCCAGGGCTGACTAAATCTAATGCAGCAATCTTACGTTCAAGAACCAGCTCCCACACCTCAACAGTATTTTCCTGTATTAACTTTAAAAAGCCACACACTCCCTTTTCCATCCTCCACCTCTGCACCTAGTTTTGAAACTGCATGCTTAATGCATTGGACACTGCCTGGCTAAAAGTTTTAACAATCAATTGTATTTCCTTCGTCTTCTGTGACATACTACACATAGCACACATTTATATGATTTAAAAATCCTATGTCTGCACGCATTCCTGTCAGCTTTACTCATTATAAGTTCCTATGTCTACACTTATAATGGAAACTGCCTGTGTGAACTTATCACGCTGCGTTCTATCTCCCGCACTTCTGCCCTCACTCCTGCCCCTCCCTCCCAGAACCACGATAGGGTTCCCCTTGTCCTCACCTTTCACCCCACCAGCCTGCACATTCAACGGATCATCCTCCACCATTTCCGCCACCTCCAAAGTGATCCCACCACCAAACACATCTTCCCCTCCCCTCCCCTTTCAGCATTCCGTAGGGACCGCTCCCTCCGAGACACCCTAGTCCACTCCTCTATCACCCCCAGCACCCCTTCCCCTTCGCCTGGCACCTTCCCGTGCAAGCGCAGGAGATATAACACCTGCCCTTATACCTCCCCCCTTCCCACTGTCCAGAGCCCCAAACACCCCTTCCAGGTGAAACAGCGATTTACTTGTACTTCTTGCAATCTAGTATACTGTATTCGCTGCTCACAATGTGATCTCCTCTACATTGGGGAGACCAAACGCAGATTGGGTGATCGCTTTGCGGGACACCTCCGTTCAGTCCATAAGGGTGACCCCGAGCTTCTGGTTGCCTGTCATTTTAATTCACCGCCCCATTCCCACTCGGACCTCACCGTCCTTGGCCTCTTGCATTGTTCCACAGAAGCTCAACGTTAACTCGAGGAACAGCACCTCATCTTTCGATTAGGCACTTTACAGCCTTCCGGACTCAATATCGAGTTCAACAATTTCAGATCATAACCTCGGCCCCTATTACATTTTTACTTATTTTTTTATCCACACCTTTGTTTTGGTTTTCCACCCCCCCCCCTTTCCTTTTTTTTCTCTCTCCCACATGGCAGCTGTCTCCCATTCTGCCAGTGCATTTCACACCTAATCTAGAGCTGTCTTTTGTCTCCACTAGTCCTATCACCATCTCGTCTCGTTTTGAATACCTCTTAATGTCTCTTCTCTTTTGTTCTCTCCCAGCCCGGCCTCTTAATCTATTGCATTCCCTGTGCCTCTTCAGTCTTGATAAAGGGTTTTGACCCGAAATGTTGACTCTAATTTCTCTCCACGGATGTTGCCTGGCCTGCTGAGTTTTCCCAGCATTTTCTGTTGTTATTACGCTGTATTTAAACCCTCTCACCAGTGGAGCTGCTGCAGCGCCTCCACTGGCAGGAGGGTGTAATTACAGTTTGGACACGGTTAGGGCGGCAGTTTCCAATATAAATGTAGATATAGGAATTTAAAATGGAAATAGATATAAAAATAAGGAGAATATATGACTGTAAAATGGTGAGCGAATGATGTCTGTGCTCCCTGGGTTGGGTTATTCCCCAACCTCTAACCCTACTTCCCCTGAGGATTACACTTTAGGCTTGACTCCTTGGGGTCGATCTTGACTTTGTGCGATAGTGTAAAACAGGTCGGCAGCCCGTTTTACATCTCTCCTGATTTTTATTTCCATTGAATTCAATCGGGAGAGATGTAAAACGGGCTTCCGATTCACTATCACCCATGTTACACGATCACTCAAAGTCAAATTCTACCCCCTTGTGTGCTACACAACAGGAGATCAATGCCTATTAAAAAAAACGCTTGTTGTCATTTTAGATTCTGATGCTCATTGGTGCCACTTTGAAGATGGCGTGCCTCCATTTTGGATATACTGCTAATTGAGTTGACACCTCATAAAATTGGATTTCAGGAGTTTATTTCCATATTTTCCTAAAATACAGGAACCATTGTGTATATGGAAGCACTGCTTATTGAAAAGAAATTCCCTGGAAAAAGAGGACAAAGAGCCCAGCAGCATAACAGAGATTAAATATAAGCATCAAAGTAGAGGTGGCGGGGGAAGATGTTGCTCCCTGATGTTAATATTTGGGGAGCAATACACCCCTGATATTGCTGCCTTGCTCAGGGAGGGGGCAATCTTGGATGGCCTTGGTGTAATGTGATCTCATGGGCATAAACAGTGAAGCAGAATTCAAAACAATTGGAATACATGGGGATTGTATTTGTTTTTAAAGAATGGGACACAGTCCCTGTAGTGCAATGTGCTGCCTTACTTCTATGCTGTACTATAACACACTGGGGGTCATTTTGATTTTGTGCGATAGTGTAAAATAGGCGATATCGATTCAGTCGCTCAATTATGCATCTCTCTCAATTTTCATTTCCATTGAAGTCAATGGAACTTTACAACCAGTAGGAGGTAGATCTGAGCAGTGCCTGTGTGGGGTTGCATAGACTATGCTAACTGAGATATCCGCTTCCAATCTGTTTGATGCACTGTTGATGAATTAATTAGTCTGAATCTACCTTTACGATATAAGGAATAGGCTCTGATTGCTAACTTTGCTTAACCTTCTGTACAAGCTGATGCTGGCCTGCAGTATGGTCCAAGTCTTACCTGGATAGTAAATAAATGATCATATTGTTAGATATAGCTCTTTCTCCGGAGTGCGACTTGAACCCAAAACCTTTTGATTCAACGGCAAGAGTGCTATCACTGAATCACAGCTGACACTGTAATTCAGTGTAAATAAATGTTTTTCAGCATTATTCTGCACCACATATATTCCAAGAAAAAGTAGAGGATAAGGTGCAGGCCTGAACTGTTCCGTTGTTGATTTCAGTGGGCGTCACCTAATGTGTTCGTGTGACGCTCCTGTCTGCCATTTTAATAGAGGTGTGAACTCATTTAAATTAAGCGACTTAACTCCCACAATAAAATAGCAGACCAAAGAATGTCACACAAATATTTTATACGTTTACACAGAATTACATAGAATACAACACAGAAACAGGCCATTTGAACCAACAAGTCTATGCCGGTGTTTATGCTCCACATGAGCCTTCTACTACACTACTTACTTCTTCTCACCCTATCTTCATATCCTTCTATTCCTTTCTACCTCATGTACTTATCTAGCTTCTCCTTAAATGCAACTATGCTATTTTCTTCAACCCCCTCCATGTGGTAGCCAGTTCCACATTCTAACCATTCTCTTGGTAAAGAAGTTTCTCCTGAATTCTACATTGGATTTAGATTCTGTGAACCTTTGCAGCGGATGAGGTGATGTACACCTGAGTTTGGAATGGGTAATGGATGGAGAAGTTGCTTCACTTTGTAAGCTGTCCTAAAAGCTGAATATAGGGAGTTAGGAGGTAAATTAAAAAATAGGACCTCAAAGGTAGTAATCTCAGGATTGCTACCAATGCCACGTGCTAGTCAGAGTAGAAATAGAAGGATCTTTCAGATGAATATGCGGCTAGAGGAATGGTGCAAGGGGGAGGGATTCAAATTCCTGGGACATTGGAACCAGTTCTGGGGGAGGTGGGACCAGTAAAAACCGGACGGTTTGCACCTGGGCAGGGCCGGGACCGATGTCCTGGGGGAGTGTTTGCTAGTGCTCTGGGGGAGGGTTTAAACTAAAATGGCAGGGGGTTAGGAACCCGAGCAGGGAGACAGAGGAAAGGGAAACAAGGATAAAAGCAAAAGGCAGGAAGGAGAAAAACAAAAGTGGCAGTCAGAGGAATCAACGGTTTAAATCAGACATGTCCACAGTAAATAATAATAATAATAATTCTAAAAGTTCTAAGAGCGTTAAAAAAACAAGCCTGAAGGCTTTGTGTCGTAATGCGAGGAGCATTCATAATAAGGTGGATGAATTAGCTGCGCAAATAGAGGTAAATGAATATATGATTGGGATTACAGAAAAATGGCTCCAGGGTGGCCAAGGCTGGGAACTCAACATCCAGGGGTATTCAATATTCAGGAACGATAGGCGAAAAGGAAAAGGAGGTGGGGTAGCATTGCTGGTTAAAGAGGGGATTAACACAATAGTAAGGAAGGATATTAGCTCTGATGGTGCGGAACCTGTATGGGTAAAACTGAGGGGCAGAAAACGTTAGTGGGAGTGGTATATAGACCTCCAAACAGTAATGCGGAGGTTGGGGATAGCATTAAAAGGGAAATTAGAGAAGCGTGCAATAAAGGCACAGCAGTTATCATGGGTGACTTTAATTTACATATAAATTGGGCTAACCAAATTAGTAACAATACTGTGGAGGAGGAATTCCTGGAGTGTATACGGGATGGTATCCTGGACCAATATGTCGAGGAACCAACTAGAGATCAGGCCATCTTAGACTGGGTATTATGTAATGAGAAAGGATTAATTAGCAATCTTGTTGTACGAGGCCCCTTGGGTCGGAGCGATCATAATATGATAGAATTCTTCATTAAGATGGAGAGTGAAGTAGTTGACTCAGAGACTAGGGTCCTGAATTTAAATAAAGGAAACTACGATGGTATGAGGCGCGAGTTGGGTAGGATTGATTGGGGAATGTCACTCAAAGGGTTGACGGTGGATAGGCAATGGCAAACATTCAAAGATCACATGGATGAACTAAAGAATTTGTTCATCCCAGTTTGGCATCAAAATAAAACAAAAAAGGTGACTCAACTGTGGCTAACAAGGGAATTAGGGATAGCATAAGATCCAAGGAGAGGACATATAAATTGGCCAGAAAAAGCAGTAAACCTGAGGATTGGGAACAGTTTAGGATTCAACAAAGGAGGACAAAGGGATTAATTAAGAAGGGGAAAATAGAGTATGAGAGTAAGCTTGCAGGGAACATAAAAACGGACTGTAAAAGCTTTTATAGATATGTGAAGAGAAAAAGATTGGTGACGTCAAGCGTAGGTCCCTTGCAGTCAGAATCAGGGGAATTTATAATGGGGAACAAAGAAATGGCTGACCAATTAAATACATATTTTGGTTCTGTCTTCACAAAGGAGGACTCAAATAACCTCCCAGAGATGTCGGGGAACATAGGGTCCGATGAAAGGGACGAACTGAATAAAATCAGTATTTGTAGGGAAATGGTGTTAGGGAAATTGATGGGATTGAAGGCCGATAAACCCCCAGGGCCTGATAATCTACATCCTAGGGTACTTTAGGAAGTAGCCCTAGAAATAGTAGATGCATTGCTGGTCATCTTCCAACATTCGATAGACTCTGGAACAGTACCCGTGGATTGGAGGGTAGCTAATGTTACCCCACTATTCAAAAAAGGTGGTAGAGAGAAAACGGAGAATTACAGACCGGTAAGCCTGACATCGGCAGTGGGGAAAATGCTAGAGTCCATTATAAAAGATGTAATAGCAGAGCACTTGGAAAACAGTGACAGGATCGGACAAAGTCAACATGGATTTACAAAAGGTAAATCGTGCTTGACTACTCCACTGGAATTTTTTGAGGATGTAACTGGTAAAATAGATAAGGGAGAACCAGTGGATGTGGTGTATTTGGACTTTCAAAAGGCTTTCGATAAGGTCCCGCATAAAAGATTAGCATGTAAAGTTAAGGCACATGGGATTGGGGGCAAGGTATTGACTTGGATAGAGAACTGGTTGGCAGGCAGAAAGCAAAGAGTTGGAATAAACGGGTCTTTTTCTGAGTGGCAGGCAGTGACTAGTGGGATACCGCAGGGATCGGTCCTTGGACCCCAACTATTCACAATATATATTAATGATCTAGACAAGGGAACTAGATGTAATATCTCCAAGTTTGCAGATCACACAAAGCTGGGTGGGCGTGTGTGCTGTGAGGAGGATGCCGAGAAACTCCAGTATGATTTGGACAGGTTGAGTGATTGGGCAGAAGCATGACAGATGCAATATAACGTGGATAAATGCGAGGTTATCCACTTTGATGTCAAAAACAGGAAGGCAGATTATTATCTGAATGGCAATAGATTGGGAGAAGGGGAAGTGCAACGAGGCCTGGGTGTCCTTGTGCACCAGTCGCTGAAGGTAAGCATGCAGGTGCAGCAGGCGGTTAAGAAGGTGATGTGCCTTCAATAACCACAAAACTAGAAGTAAAAGGCTTTAACAAGTTGGCTTTTAATCACTAAGATCAGAGCTAACATCTCAACACACTGACTGGCTCGCAGGAATGAGTCATACAGGTTAGTCAGGAAAGAGGAAGTGAAACTATACACCGTGTGGGGGGAGGGTAATATACATGAGTGCAAAACGAATACAGGCAAGAACGAATACAGGCAAGAACAAACAGATTTCATTACATTCACCCCTTCTTTAGATTTAGTCCATCGGGGTGATGTTTCTTAAAAGTTGGTATAAGTGAGTCTGTCAGGAGGTTTTGCGGTTCTCAGTGATCGGCGCAAAGCCGGTTGGGGTGCCTCTAGGGGAGTGGATTCTGGTTCCTCCGCTGTCCGGGCCGCCGCAGTGTCTTCCAGGTTATCTGCAGTGTCCTCCAGGTTAAAGTTGGGTATTGATACCTCTGGGCGTCCTGTCTCTTTGTGTAGGTCTTCCTCGGGTAGTCTCTCATCGTTCTCTCCGCTCCCCGAGGGAGCGAGGTCTTTTATGGAAACAGTGTCCTCTCGCCCGTCAGAGTACTTGATATAGGCGTACTGAGGGTTTGCATGGAGGAGCTGTACCTTTTCCACAAGGGGGTCCGTTTTATGGCCTCTCACGTGCTTCCGCAATAGTACTGTCCCCAGGGACGTCAGCCACGCGGGTAGAGATATGCCCGAGGTCGATTTCCGGGGGAAAACGAACATCTTTTCGTGAGGGGTAGCGTTAGTGGCTGTACATAACAGAGACCTTATGGAGTGGAGCACGTCTGGGAGGACTTCCTGCCAGCGGGAGGTCGGAAGGCCTTTTGAATTTAAGGCTAACGTGACAGCCTTCCAAACAGTAGCATTCTCCCTTTCCACTTGCCCATTACCCCGGGGGTTGTAGCTAGTGGTTCTGCTAGTGGCTATCCCCTTTGAGAGCAAGAACTGGCGCAGTTCGTCACTCATAAATGACGTCCCCCTATCGCTGTGTATGTAGTTCGGCATGCCAAACATGCAGAATAGATTACCGAGGCACTTGATGACCGTGGCACTGGTCATGTCTGGGCAGGGAATGGCGAAGGGGAAGCGGGAATATTCATCGATGATATTGAGGAAGTATACGTTACGGTCGGCAGAGGGAAGGGATCCCTTGAAGTCCAGACTTAGGCGCTCGAATGGCCGTGTGGCTTTGATAAGGTGTGCACGGTCAGGCCTGTAGAAACGAGGCTTGCATTCCGCACAGATGCGGCAGGCTCTGGTCATTGCCCTGACCACCTCGATGGAGTGGGGCAGATTGCGGGACTTTATAAAATGGTATAGTCGGGTGACCCCTGGGTGACAGAGGTCGTTGTGGAGACCCTGTAATTTGTCCGTATGAATGCTGGCACACATTCCCCGCGATAGGGCGTCTGGGGGTTCATTAAGGGCTCCCGGCCTGTACATAATATCATAGTCGAACGTGGATAGTTCGATCCTCCACCTGAGTATTTTGTCATTCTTGATTTTCCCCCTTTGTTTGTTATTAAACATGAAAGTCACCGACCGCTGGTCGGTGAGCAGGGTGAAACGTTTGCCGGCTAGGTAGTGTCTCCAGTGCCGCACTGCCTCCACTATAGCCTGTGCCTCCTTCTCGACAGAAGAGTGCCTGATTTCAGGTCCCTGAAGGGTTCGGGAGAAGAAGGCCACAAGTCTCCCAGCCTGATTGAGGGTCGCAGCTAAAGCAAAGTCTGACGCATCGCTTTCGACTTGAAAGGGAATGCTTTCATCCACTGCACACAGTGCAGCCCTTTCAATGTCCTGTTTGATACTGGTGAAAGCCTCCCGAGCTTCAGCTGATAGTGGGAAGGACATCGATTTAATGAGGGGTCGGGCCTTATCAGAGTAATTGGGCACCCATTGGGCATAATACGAAAAAAATCCCAGGCACCTTTTTAAAGCTTTGGGATTGTGTGGCAGGGGCAGTTCCTTTAGGGGGCGTAATCGGTCAGGGTCTGGTCCAATTACCCCATCTTCCACCACACAGCCGAGGATACAGAGACGGGCTGTGTTGAAGACACATTTGTCTTCGTTGTAGGTTAGATTCAGCTTTAGGGCAGTTTTTAAAAATCTCGCAAGATTTAGATCGTGGTCTTGCTGGTTGTGCCCGCAGATAGTGACATTGTCCAGATAGGGGTAGGTAGCTTGTAGTTTATTCTCGTCAACCATGCGGTCCATCTCACGTTGGAAGACCGAGACCCCATTTGTTACCCCGAAGGGCACTCTGAGAAAATGGTAGAGGCGCCCGTTCGCCTCAAAGGCGGTGTATGGGCGGTCCTCTGTTCTAATGGGGAGCTGGTGATACGCGGATTTGAGGTCGATAGTCGAGAAGACTCGGTATTGCGCGATCTGGTTGACCATTTCTGATATGCGGGGTAAAGGGTAGGCGTCCAGCTGGGTATAAATATTAACAGTCTGGCTGTAGTCAATTACCATCCATTTCTTTTCGCTATTTTTAACTATGACTACTTGGGCACACCACGGACTGGTACTGCATTCAATAATGCCTTCCCGCAGGAGTCTGTCCACTTCCGCCTTGATAAAGTGTCTGTCTTCCAGACTGTATCGTCTACTTTTGGTCGCTATGGGCCTACAGTTCGGAGCGAGATTAGCGAATAAAGAGGGCGGGCTGATTTTTAAGGTTGATAGGCCACAGACTGTGAGTGGCGGCTGGGACCCGCCATATGCTAGCGTGACACTTTCGTGGTGGCACTGGAAGTCCAGGCCCAAGATTACATTAACACAGAGTTCTGGCATCACGAGGAGTTTAAAATCCTTGTAGTCTGTGCCTTTTACAGTCAGTGTTACCACACAGTAGCCCAAAATGTCCAAAGTGTGGGGCTTAGCAGCCATAGCAATTCTGCTCCGTGTAGGGGTCACCGTTAATGAGTGCCGCCGTACCAGGCTAGGGTGGATAAAACTCTCGGTACTCCCACAGTCAATTAAACATTTCGTTAAATTCCCGTTTACCTGTATGTCCATCATGGATTTTGTCAACGGGTGTGGCCTGGATTGATCCACCGTGATCGAAGCGACTGTTGGGCCCTGGGCGGCCGTTGAGTCGGGAAAAGATGGCGGATCCCAAGATGGCGGCCCGCACGGCACGCACGAGGCGGTGACGGAGTTGGAAATCGGATTCCCCCTGCAGACTTTGCTAAAATGCCCCTTTTTCTTACATTTGAAGCATGTAGCGTCCTTCGCTGGGCATCGTTGTCTGGGGTGCTTGGCCTGGCCGCAGAAGTAGCATTTCGGGCCTCGAGACATTGCTGCTGTAGTAGGACTCCTGGGTGAACTTCTGTGTGGGGACTCCGGCGGTGTAGAGCTGGTCTGAGACCTGGATGGGGAAGATGGCTGATTCCAAGATGGCGGCCCGCTCGGCGCGCACGAGGCCGTGAGGGCCGCATGGCCGGAAGAATAAGAGTCAGAGTTTTTCTGGGCCACGTCCAGCGATTGCGCAGTGGCCACTGCCTTTTTTAAGTCCAGGACCTCCTTCTCCAGCAGTCTCTGCCGGATATAATTCGATTTGAGGCCCGTGATGAAGGAATCGCGGACCAATTCGTCAGAGTACACGTTGGCCGTCACGGCCTTGCAGTTACAGTCCCGGACCAAGTCCTTTAGGCCCTGTAAGAAATCGGCCATTGATTCCTCAGGTCGCTGCCTGCATGTAGCCAGCAGATGTCTGGCGTACACTTCGTTTACTGGCCTCTGGTATTGGGCCTTCAGGATAGTGATGGCCTCCGTGTAAGAGGTGGCGTCCCGGATGAACGAATAAATCCGATGATTAACGCGAGTAGTCAGTAGACTCAGTTTACCTACCTCGCTAGTGGATGAGGCCCTCGCGAAGAGTTCGAAGCATTTGAGCCAGTGTCCAAATTGATTTGATGCTTCAGCAGAATGTGGATCCAAGTCCAGACGCTCTGGTTTTAGGAGTCGATCCATCCTAGTATTCTTTAGTGATTAAAATTGATGTGCCTTCAATAACCACAAAACTAGAAGTAAAAGACTTTAACAAGTTGGCTTTTAATCACTGAGATCAGAGCTAACATCTCAACACACTGACTGGCTCGCAGGAATGAGTCATACAGGTTAGTCAGGAAAGAGGAAGTGAAACTATACACCGTGTGGGGGGAGGGTAATATACATGAGTGCAAAACAAATACAGGCAAGAACGAATACAGGCAAGAACAAACAGATTTCATTACAGAAGGCAAATGGTATGTTGGCCTTCGTAGCGAGAGGGTTTGAGTAGAGGAACAAGGATGTCTTGCTGCAGTTGTACAGGGCCTTGGTGAGACCACATCTTGAGTATTGTGTGCAGTTTTGGTCGCCTTATCTGAGGAAGGATGTTCTTGCCACAGAGGGAGTGCAGCGAAGATTCACCAGGCTGATACCAGGGATGGCAGGAATGACGTATGAGGAGAGATTGGGTCGATTGGGATTATACTCGCTGGAGTTTAGAAGAATGAGAGGGGATCTGATTGAAACTTATAAAATTCTAACAGGACTCGACAGACTCGATGCAGGAAGGATGTTCCCAATGGTCGGGGAGTCCAGAACCAGGGGTCACAGTCTAAGGATAAGGGGTAAGCCATTTAGGACAGAGATGAGGAGGAATTTGTTCACCCAGAGAGTGGTGAACCTGTGGAATTCTCTACCACAGAAGGCAGTTGAGGCCAATTCATTAAATATATTCAAGAAGGAGTTGGATATATTTCTTAAGGCTAAAGGGATCAAGGGATATGGAGAGAAGGCAGGAACGGGGTACTGAATTTGGATGATCAGCCATGATCTCATTGAATGGCAGAGCAGGCTCAAGGGGCCGAATGGCCTACTCCTGCTCCTATCTTCTATGTTTCTATGTAATACCCCACGCACACTCCAGAAAAATCAAGCTCATTTTTAAGTAGTCCAAATTTATTACATAATATTACATAGTATTTACAGCATAGAAACAAACCATTTTGGCCCAACAACTCCCTGCTGGTGTTTATGCTTCACACAAGCATCCTCCTGCCCTTCTTCATCTAACCCCATCAACATATCCCTTTATTCTTTCCTTCCTCTTAAAATGTGTCTATGCTAGTCGCCTCAACTACTCCTTGTTCCGCAGTCTAACCACTCTCTGGGTAAAGAAGTTTCCCCGGAATTCCCTATTGGATTTATTAGTGACCATCTTATATTAATGCTCCCAGTTCTGGTCTCACCTGCAAATGGAAACATCTTCTCTATGTCTACCCTATCAAACTCTTTCATAATCTTAAATACCTCTATTAGGTCACCCCTCAGTCTTCTCTTTTCTAGAGAAAAGAGTCCCCCAGCCTGTTCAATCTTTCCTGATAGGTACAACCTCTCAGTTCTAGTAAATCTTTTTTGCATCTTCTCCAGTGCCTCTATGTCCTTTTTATAATATGGAGACCAGAACTGTTCACAGTACTCCAAGTGTAGTCTAACCAAGGTGCGATACATGTTTAGCATAACTTCTCTACTTTTCAATTCTGTCCCTCTAGAAATGAACGCCAGTGCTCTGTTTGCTTTTTTATGGCCTTATTAACTTGCATCACTACATTTAGTGATTTGTGTATCTGTACCCCCATATCCCTCTGCTCCTCTACCCCATTAGACATTTATTTTCCAAGGAGTATGTGGCCTCCTTATTCTTCCTACCAAAATGTATCACCTCATGGTTATCTATATTGTTAATTTGCCAACTACATGCCAATTCTGCAACTTTATTAATGTCTTCACATATTTTGTCACAGTCCTCCTCTGTATTAACGACACCCTGCCCCCAACTTAGTGTTGTCCACAAATTTTGAAATTGTACTTCCAATTCCTGAGTCCAAAACTTTTATGTAAATTGTGAACAGCAGTGGTCCCAGCACCGATCCTTGTGGAACACCATCTCTCATCATTTGCCAGTCTGAGTAATTACCTTTAACCTCTACTCTTTTTTTTCTGTTTTGTGGCCAGTTTGCTATCCATTCTCCTGCTTGTCACCTGACTGCACATATTCTGACCTTAGTCATGAATCTATTATCCAGTACCTTATCGAAGGCCTTTTGGAAATCTAAATTTATACGTCTACTGCATTACCCTTATCTACCCTTTCAGTTACTTCTTCAAAAAATTCAATAAGGTTGGTCAACATGATCTTCCCTTTTGAAATCTTTGCTGACTACTCTTTATTATATTTTCAGTTTCTAAATGTTTTTCTATTACATCTTTGTGTAAGGATTCCATTATTTTTCCTGCTACTGACGTTAAGCTAATTGGTCTATAGTTCCCTGGACTTGTTCTATCTCCCCTTTTAAATATAGGAATCACATTAGCTGTCTGCCAGTCCTCTGGCACTATTCCCTTTTCTAATAAATTTTATATATATATGTAATAGCGCCTCTGCTATCTCTTCCCTAACTTCTTTTAATATGCACAGATGCAGTCCATCCGGACCAGGGATTTTAACCTCTCTAGTTTAGTTTATCAATTATCTCCCCCTTTTCTATCTTAAATGTCTTCATATCATTTTTGATCTCTTCTTTTAATGTCATGTCCTTCATGTTAGTCTCTCTGGTAAATACTGAGGCAAAGTAATTATTTAATAGCCCAGATTTTGCGGTGGGTAATGACGGTGAAGTGTCAGAGTTTGCCGTCATTACCCCTCGGAAACTGATTGTAACTTCAGGATTTAGCGCATGCGCATCTAAGCGCAAAAATCCAGAAGTTGCAGTGAGTCATTCACTGCTCTGACACTGGCTGCCCTGTGGACAGCCCCCCGAAATGCTGGCAATCTGTGAAATCAGTAGAACTGATGAAAACTTGAGCTTTTCTGCTCTAATATTGCTGTTAAGTACCCCATTAAATGTTAAGCCTTGTTGGAATAAGTGTAACTGGGGTTTTAACAGCATATTGACTGCTAAACAACCATTCTGACCCTGAAAACTAATTTTTAGATTTGTGGAGTGTCAATTTCTCCATTATGATAAAAAATATTAAAATTTAAAAGCGTCATATTTTTTAAAGTTTCTACATGATATTGCAGCTTCTACCTTAACCCCTTGTGAAAGATTCAATCTTTATTTTGCACTCTGTAACATTTTTAAAAAGTGAGGATAAAAGCTGTTTTTTGTTTCCTGGTTTGCTGTCTGTGAGAATGCTTCAATGTGATTGGCTGCTTAGCCAGCTTGTTCACATCACTGCAGCACTCTGCTAGGGACTCCCATCACACAGTGTTACAATTAATTGCACATCAATTGGTAAACCTCTCGCCACAGAGATCGCAAGAACTCTGTGGGCAGCTTTCTTTGTGGCCAGCGGCTAACGCCTTTGCTTCACCGCTGACGGCAAATTATAGGCTATTATTTCTGCCATTTCGCTGTCATTGCCTGTGAGTTTATCATGTGTATCCCTTAGTGGTCCTATCTCTATCCTGCTTCATCTTTTGTTATTGATTTGTCTGCAGAGTACTTTACCATTTCTTTTTATACTCCTTGATAACTTAATTTTGTAGTTTCTCTTTGCCTTCCTAATTGTTTTTTTGACTTCTTTACTAACCTTTTCGTATTCCCTTTTGTCATCCTTTCCTTTGTTGTCTATGTTATTTATGTCGAGAGATTTCACTAAAGTCATTGAAGCATTAATTTATTCTTCAAAGTATCTTGGTTCATGCTTACTCAACACAAGAGTTCTGTGGTTGACACGGCCCTTGACCGTGTCCATTCCATTTCCTGCACTTCTGCTCTCGCCCCTTCCCCTCCCTCCCAGAACCACGATAGGGTTCCCCTTGTCCTCACCTTTCACCCCACCAGCCTTCACATTCAACGGATCATCCTCCGCCATTTCCGCCACCTCCAACGTGATCCCACCACCAAACACATCTTCCCCTCACCTCCCCTTTCAGCATTCCGAAGGGACCGCACCCTCCGCGACACCTAGGTCCACTCCTCAATCACCCCTAACAGTCCTTCCCCTTCCCATGGCACCTTCTTGTCCAAGCGCAGGAGATGCAACACCTGCCCTTTTACCTCCTCCCTTCCCACTGTCCAGAGCCCCAAACACCCCTTTCAGGTGAAACAGCGATTTACTTGTACTTCTTGCAATTTAGTATACTGTATTCGCTGCTCACGATGCGGTCTCCTCTACACTGGGGACACCAAACGCAGATTGGGCGACCGCTTTGCGGAACACCTCCGTTCAGTCCATAAGGGTGACCCTGAGCTTCCGGTCACCTGTCACTTTAATTCTCCGCTTCACTCCCACTCTGATCTCTCTGTCCTCGGCCTATTACATTGTTCCAATGAAGCTCAACGTAAGCTCGAGGAACAGCACCTCATCTTTCGATTAGGCACTTTACAGCCTTCTGGGCTCGACATCGAGTTCAACAATTTCAGATAATAATCCCTGCCCCCATTTTTCATGTTGTATGATTTTGCCATTCCCATTTGCAACATTTTATCTTTTCTGCCTCTTACATAAGCACAGTATATTTTTTCAATTCCTTCCTCCCCTCCTAACCACCCCCCCCACCCCCCGTCTCTGCATCTGCTTAATATCTGTTACATCTCCAGCTTTTTCCAGTTCTGATGAAGGATCCCAGACCTGAAACGTTAACTCTGTTTCTCTCTCCACGGATGCTGCCTGGCCTGCTGAGTATTTCCAGCATTCTCTGTTGTTATTACAAGAGTTCTTTTGATATGCCAAGAACTCAATGCATATTTAAGTTTTTCTCCCTAATGTTAAAATTAACCTTCAGAACAAAAGGTCATCAATCTGAAACATTAACTATTTTTTTTCTCTCCACAGGCTTTGCCTGACCTGCTGAGTATTTCCAGCATTTTCTGTTTTTATTTCAGATATCCAGCTCCATAGTATGTTGTTTTTGTATTCAAATCCACCTTGCTGTTTTTGATCTTATTGTGAGCAAATGCAATTCTGTCAAACTGTCCAATGTGTCTATAGGTGTTACTACAAGCAAAGTGGATCTGATGACAGCTCAAAAAGTCCTAAATTATTATAAATGCTGCATTCGCTGACTGTGATTAGGAAGACGTTGAGGTGATTAAACTGTGCATAACAATGAACATGACTTTGTGTAAAGTGCAAGCGGTTTTATTCGCAGTGGCTAATTCAGACTATGCCATGGCACTAACTCAATGTTATGGTAATTGTATAAGAGCGCGATTTAAGATTTGTCAGCTGTGGCTCAGCACTCTCGCATCTGAGTCAGAAGGTTGTGGGTTGAAGCCCCAAAAATGTGTAGCCTGGCGAAATGGAGCAGCACAGGACACGAACTTTCGTTTTTGGGGTTTTTTATTCTGTATTAATAACTTGGGTCTAGGTTTAGGATGAAATTGTAAATACATAAAACACAGTCGACAAAATACGGCAGTGGCTTGCCCAACTCTCCTGAGCACACCCCCCACGCTGGATCTAGAAAATGGAGGCTGTGAAGAAAGGGGAGGTTCCTTTGGCATCACATGGCCTTACCCATAACCCTTTTCTCAAATTCTAAAGGGGAAAATGAACCGCGCCATCTAGTGGACTTAAATATTCACTGCATTTTCCCACTTGGCTACATTCTCCCCTGCTTTAAAGTCAACGTCCTCGGTGACTTAGCACCCGTTTTTCACTTCTTTTACAGCTTCTCGAAAAAATGCAGTACCCAGACTCGATAAAACATGAGAGAACACCTCAGGACTGAGTGAGACTGCATTACAGGCTGACTGAGGCAAATGGTATGGGTTAGGGTTTACCCCAGCATTGGCTCTTTTAGTTCTGCGAGGAGCCGGAATGGGTACCTCAACCTCAGTCCCACACTCAGAAGGGTCTGAATGCTCTGGCTCAGAAACAGCCTCTGATTCCTGTACATCTTGGGCGTTACCAACAGGATCATTGTTTACTTTTTCCTCCTGAGTTAACTCTGGATAGGTGACTTCCTCTACCACAACAAACTCAGTATCAGAGGGCTCTGGCAACGATTCTGTCAAAAGAGTGACAGGGGGTACGGTGACAGGGGACTTGGTTCTCGTCCGCCTAGGCTCAGGGACAGGGGTAACACATGGCCTAAGATTAACTCTATGGACCCTTTTTAAAGGACCGCCCTCTACAGGCTCAACTGCATGTGTAGTACCCTGTACCTCCACCACTCTGTACACAGTAGGACCCCACGCATCCTGAATTTTGTTCCTACCCAAAGGCCTGTGTCGTAAGTATACCAACTGACCCACCTCAATGGTTGGACAGTACACTTTGTCTTTGTTAAGTTCAATTCTTTGAGCTGATTTCTTTTCAGTGTACTCTCTTGCCCTTGCATGTGCCTCCTTCAAACGCTCTTGGTGGACAACCAACCACTCATGTTTCTTGTCTAACACTTGCTCCTGACCTAATAAAGCATCTACAGGAAGGTGTGGATGAACCCCGAAAAGCAGATAGTACGGTGAGTAGCCAGTCGTAGCATGGGGTGTTACATTGTAGGCATACACCAACTCAGATAAGTGCTCAGGCCAGCGGCGCTTCTTTTCTGGAGGCAGTGTACGCAAAAGATCATGTAAAGATCTGTTGAATCTCTCACATTGAGCATTTCCTTCTGGGTGGTGTGGGGTAGTGCGGGTTTTCTTTACACCATAAAGCTTACACAGCTCGGCAATGATTTCACTCTCAAAATTTCGACCTCTGTCTGAATGCAATCTTTCTGGGACCCCATACTTCATGAACCACTCTTTGAGAAGGACTTTTGCCGTGGTATCAGCCTTTTGGTCCCGAGTAGGGAAGGCTTGTGTGAATTTAGTGAAAACATCGGTCACCACTAACACATTCTCACGACCATCGGAGGCCGGTTCCAGCATGGTGAAATCTACAGCAACTACTTCAAGGGGCCGGGAGGCTAGAAATGATTTCATAGGGGCATGTATCTTGGGGTGGGGCATTTTTGTCAAAACACACCTCTCGCATTTCTTGACCCACTGTTCCACATCCCCATACATCCCAACCCAAAAACATCTCTGTCTCAAAAGGTTCTGTGTGCGCTCTATTCCCTGATGGCCCATACGATCATGCACACCTTCAAGCACGACTTCTTTCAAACAAGAGGGCAGTAGTAGCTGGTGACACTCACCAACATGGACATCCTCGATTACACGGTACAACAAACCATCTTGCTCACAAATACGGGGCCACTGCTTTAACGTGGATAATACTAGCTTGGATAACTGCGACCTCTCCTTGTAAGTTGGCCTCCGCTGCTCACCCCAAAACTTCCTAAACACGCTGAGGGTGGGGTCTGTGTCCTGAAACTTACGTAGTTCCTCTTTAGAGTAACCGGGAAGTGTTGGTGTGTTACCCTGCAACTCACTACGCTCAGTACTTTCTTCTGCGTCCGAAACACGGATCTGTCTGACTTTACAGCACTTGACTCCTGCTGTCCCTAAGTCTGGTCCTAGAGCTGTTCCCTTGTGAGTGACATTACATATGGCCACACAACCATCATAGTCCGCATCCCCACTGTCTGACTCGGGCTCCCCTGCTAACGGCTGCCTAGAGAGGGCATCTGCTGCTGCATTACAGCGGCCTGGGCGGTACTTGACGTCAAAGTCAAAAACAGCTAACTGAGCCACCCATCTTTGCTCAACAGCACCTAACTTAGCTGTAGAAAGGTGACACAGGGGGTTGTTATCTGTTATGACAGTGAACTTGGAACCTAGAAGGTAACCTCGAAATTTCTCTGAAACAGCCCATTTGAGGGCGAGGAGCTCTAGTTTCATACTGCTGTAGTTTCTGTCATTTCTTTCAGCATTACGGAGCCTCCTACTGGCATATGCTATCACTCTCTTCCTATCTCCCTGCTGCTGGTGGAGGATGGCACCTAATCCTAGGTTACTGGCATCCGTCTCTACAATAAAAGGCTGAGTGAAATCTGCGTAACCTAACACTGGAGCACTGATCAGCTTTTCTTTCAGCTGTTCGAAAGCAGCTTGGCACGCCGCTGTCCATGAACCTTCAAACAACCGTTTTGCTTTTGCTGGGCTGTCTTCCCTAAGGCATGCATTGACTACGTCATGGAGAGGGCCAGCTCGTTTAGAAAAATCCTCAATGAACCTCCTGTAATAACTACAGAAACCAAGAAATGACCTCAGATCTTTGACTGTACTGGGGACCGGCCACTTCTTTACGGCGGCAATTTTCTCTGGATCTGTCCCTATACCCTCCCCTGAAATTTGATGCCCAAGGAACCTGACTTCCTGCTGCAGGAAGTGACACTTTTCAAGCTTTACTTTCAAACCTGTCTCTTTCAGTCGTCTTAGAGCTGTCTCAAGCCTCTCTAAATGGTCCGGGAAGGTCTGAGAGAACACAAGGATGTCATCTAAATACACTAATAGGATGTGGAACACTAAGTCGCTCATAGTCGCTTGCATAAGTCGTTGAAAAGTCGCAGGTCCATTACAGACACCAAAAGGCATTCTGAGGTACTCAAAAAGGCCAAAAGGAGTTGTAAAAGCAGTCTTAGGCCTGTCACTTTCACGAACAGCAACCTGGTGGTACCCACTTGCAAGATCAATGGTCGAGAAGAACTTTGCACCATGAAGGGCATCAAAACTCTCGTCAATGCGGGGCAAAGGAAATGCGTCACGTCTGGTTTTTGAGTTTAGTTTCCTAAAGTCAACACATAGTCGTATGTCTCCATCAGTCTTACGAACTACCACTATGGGTGAAGCGTATGAACTATTGCTCTCCTGGATGACACGCTTTCTTAAAAGCTTAGTGATGTGGTCCCTCACCTCTTTGTACAGTGTAGGTGGGATACGACGGTATGGCTCTGTAGCTGGTGCGTCATCTACCAAGTTAATCTCATGCTCAACTTTATCAGTGTAGCCTAGGTCCTCATCCTTAAAAGCAAATACTTCCGAATACCTGGCTAAAAGTGCACCTAACTCTGCTTGTTGGCCCTGTGTGCCACCTATGTGTAGTTTGTCCAAAAGCAACTGAATGTCTTTGTCTGTCATCTGTCCTTCTTGTCTGCCAACAGTTACTTCCTCTGTGTCAGCGGAGATGCGTTGAAATCGCACCTCACAGGAGTCCTTGTCTACACACTCTGCCTGAGTCGGAATACCAAGCCTGGTCCTGGGGTTTAACCACACATCCTCCTCAGAGAAATTTACCACCTGCACTGGAAATAAATGTCCCTTTTGATTCAACTAGAGTGGGGACAACTACCAGGCCACCTGGCAATGGTGTGTTACCTGGCTCCAACAGCATTTTAGTGCTGCCACCTGACTGAGTTTTAAGTCCCTTTACGTAGACTGTAGCTATGGAAGACGCAGGCACATGTACAGCACCCCTACCAGCTACACGGACAGAAGATGACTTTGGAGTGATGTTACACTGTTGTACTTGCTGAAATGCTTCCCTCCAATCTGAATCCAACTTTCCCCCTAGAGTAGTGTCAAACTCAGCATAAACTAGTTGTCTGCATCGGCTGATGATGTTCATACCAATAAGACCTGGTGCTGCAGGCTGTGACTGCTGATGCTCTTTGACTACCAGGAAACCACATTCGGGTAAGGTTATGCCCATAGTTTCAACGTCTAACTCAAGGTAGCCCAAGTAGGGAATGTCCAACCCGTTGGCGGCAGTGATCTTAAGCCACCCGGTTGTAGGCAGCATATCCTCATCCCTCCCAAGTAAGTGCTCTCTGAAAAAAACTTCAGTAATAGTGCTGACTTGGCTCCCGGTATCCAGTAAACAGTTAGCAGTAACCCCCCCAATCTTGAGATCTACTACTGGACATTTACCTACTGCACGGTCAAGAAATCTGTCACGAATACCAGTACTGTTCTGAGAGCCTGCAGGTTTTCCTCGCATTGCCCGGCTCATGGCAATCGAGGGAGTTAGTTTTCCTGCACCCCAGCCAGCATTGGTGGATGTGTTTGCTACCTCGCGCTTCTGAGGACACTGTTTGGCAATGTGCCCCGCCCCGTTGCACTTAAAGCAAATAGGCTGACCTTCATCAGTGAACTTTGGCTTGGCTCTAGGTTTCCCAACCTTGTCATTACCCGTGTTTTCCTTCTGTAGAGCAAGACCCCGTACTGCCTCTGTTAGTTCCCCGATAGCTTTACCCTGTTCCGCCACCACTTTAAGAACATCCTGTAAAGTGACAGCCTGGCTGCCTGGTACCCCAATGGCAGAACACTGAAGATCCCTCCCCGTACTGTCACACACTACATTCTTGCTCTTTGCAACTTTAGGGCTACAGGGCTGGTCTTCTAAGGACCATAAGACAGCTTCCTCACGTACATCGAACAGGGTAGACTGGGGGTTGTCTCGTACAAACTTGCGCAACTCTCTCCGGAGTGAGGGATCTCTAACACCATCAACAAATCTGTTTCTGACAACCCGTTTTGTGTCCGGCACAGCATCAGGTGATTGCTTTACCAAAGTTCTAATAATCTGAGAGAGTGCATGTGAGTATTCTTGGAAACCTTCACGCTCTTCTTGCTTGCGTCCATAGAAAGTTTCTAACAGCTGGGACTCACTGCGTTTTTCGGTGAAAGCCCCCCTTAGGTAACTGAACAGGTCACTGGGCTGCTTAGACTCTCCACCCAACCGTAACCTAATTTCCTGTAGGGCTGCCCCCCTCAACAAAGATCGAATGAAATCTACCTGCTCTGCAGGAGTCTGATCTCTAGCTCGTAGTACACTTTCAACCTCTTCAATGAACTCATCAACTGAACGACTATCTTTAGATACCTCACCACTGAATGGTTGGATCTGACGCTCTCTGGGTACATACACATATGACTTGGTTGCCCCATTACCTAGAGTGGCAATAATTGCCATTGCTTGGTCATGGTTTTTTTTCAACTCTGAAATCTGTGCCTTGAGTTGATCTATCTGGTTGCCCTCACCCACACTCGAGGTATTGTCCTCACCATCCGAATTGTGAGCTCCACCCGCCTCCTCAGGAGGGTCTAACATTTTGACTCAGTTCACAAGTCCCTGACAGTCACTGAATGGGATGGCCGCTGTGACGATTCTTCTCCAATGGTGTCCCTCCTCGGTGCCTTGATGGGTCCTCTCCCAGATTGGTCCTGGCGCCCTCTGGATCCCGTCTGTCTGGTCTGGTCCTCCTTAGCAACCCCAGGCAGCACTCTCCGTCCGTCTCCAGGTCCACTTGGCACCACACCGCTCTTCCCCCACTGCCGTATTTTATGTAACTTTCCCAAACCTGAGAAACTCCAAGCTAACAGACCCCACTCCTGGTACCAAAATGTGTAGCCTGGCGAAATGGAGCAGCACAGGACACGAACTTTCGTTTTTGGGGTTTTTTATTCTGTATTAATAACTTGGGTCTAGGTTTAGGATGAAATTGTAAATACATAAAACACAGTCGACAAAATACGGCAGTGGCTTGCCCAACTCTCCTGAGCACACCCCCCACGCTGGATCTAGAAAATGGAGGCTGTGAAGAAAGGGGAGGTTCCTTTGGCATCACATGGCCTTACCCATAACCCTTTTCTCAAATTCTAAAGGGGAAAATGAACCGCGCCATCTAGTGGACTTAAATATTCACTGCATTTTCCCACTTGGCTACATATAGGCTGACACTGCAGTGCAGTACTGAGGGAGTACTGTTGGAGGTGTCGTCTTTCAGATTAGACATTAAACTGAGGCCACGTCTGCCCTCTCAGATGGATAAAAAATTCCACGGCACTATTCGAAGAACAGGGGAGTTCTCCCCGGTGCCCTGGCCATCATTTATCCCTCAACCAGCATCACTAAAACAGATGATCTGGTCATTGTCACATTGCTGTTTGTGGGACCTTGCTGTGCGCAAATTGGTGGCCACATTTCCTAAGTTACAACAGCAACACTTTTTATTTTTATTCATTCATAGGATGTGGGCGTCGCTGGCAAGGCCAGCATTTATTGTCCATCCCTAATTACCCTTGAGAAGGTGGTGGTGAGCCACCATTTCAGAGGGCAGTTAAGAGTCAACGGCAGATTTCCTTCCCTAAGGGACATTAGTGAACCAACTGCTCCTGGTATGCTTTTCTACATACTTAATTGAACTTCTACACTCCTCACCACTCTTGATGAACATTGAAGTCCCCCATCCAGAGTTCCCTTGCTATCCTCAGTGCTTCCTCCAAGTGGTGTTCAACATGGAGGAGTACTGATTCATCAGCAGAGAGAGGGCTGTATACCAACTGTATCCCTACTGGGCCGCCAACTCTGTTGGATCGGGCCTGCTGGTGGGACAGGGCATACCCTGGGGTGGTGGTGGATCAGTTTGGGACATTGGCTGAAAGTTATGTCAGGCTGTTGCTCTCCCAATTTGGCACAAGTCCCCAGATCTGGCCATTATCACAGTACAGCGTCGACTGGGCTGTGTGTGCCTTTGTCATGTCTGAATCCACTGCCTAGGTCGATGCTGTGTGGCCCATCCAGTTTTATTATTATCATTCTTTCTGTAGCGGTTTGATACAACTGAGTGGCTTGCTAAGCCATTTCAGAGGGAAGTTAAAAGTCAACCATATTGCTGTGGGTCTGGAGTCACATATAGGTCAGAACGGGTAAGGACGGCAGATTTCCTCCCGTAAAGGACATCAGTGAACCAGAGGGATTTTTACGACAATCTGGTAGCTTCATGGTCACTATTACTGATTTTTTAAATTCCAGATTTATTTAATTAACTAAATTTAAATTCCCCAGCTGCCGTGGTGGGATTTGAACTCAGGACTAGTAATATAACCACTACGCTCCCGTATCTTCAAAAGTGCTTTGTTGGTTGTAAAGTGCTTCGGGACATCCTGAGGTCATGAAAGGCGCTATATAAATGCATGTCTTTCTTTACTGTTGCATGACTACTGATCATTACCAATGCTGTGTCTAGCTAACTGTGCTAATAAATATGTAATTGTGCCAAAATTGGGACGGTGAGGAGTGCCGAGCATAGTTCACTTCTTCCATTTAGGTAAAGGATATGCACTTTATCCCAACAGCAGTCCAGTTACACACATACATGAGCAGAATGCAATCCTACTTGTCATGCCTCATGTCTACAGTTCGACCTTGTTACCGAACCTTAAACAGGACTGATCTGTCCTCTCATTTGACTGGAGTTCCTGCGAGGGATGCAGCCAGCCGGTTTCCTATTAAACACAGAGCATCATGTCCTTCGCTAGGCGAAGGTCTTCCATCCAACATATCATTTCTGTGCAGGTCAGGGAGTGCACAAGGTTAGTGTGTGCTGACTACATCTCTTCTGGATTCAGGAGATCTGTAAAGAAGGAAAGACTTGCATTTATATAGCGCCTTTCATGATTTCAGGAAATCTCCTGAAACTAGGCAAGAAAAAAATCAGCAGAAACTGGAAGTAATAATCACAGTAGAAAAGCAATTTATGAAAACTATTTGGAGTGAAAAGAGGTAATTATTTTAACAGGGGCTATAGAAATAGCCCATTACAATCTCATCTACACACTTTTAGGGTTCAGTACTTCTGTTTTGCTAAATTATGCTTGTGTTTAAATGTTGTTTATATCAAAGTGGAATCTTGCTGTGGTGATTCACATTGTCAACAGTTAGTATTTGAGAAGGCCTTGGTGCAGCCTTTGTCAGTTGCGGAAGTTGTTAAATATGGCAAATGTAAAAATCATTTCAAAATTAAAGAAATAGAAACCATTACACAATTTGAAGTAAGATTAATAGCAGTAAGAGAATTTCTTTATGCCATGGAAATAGTCATCACTAGTACCACTTGCAACCGCTTGGAGTAGTTGAGGTGAATAGCATAGATGCCGTTAAGGGGAAGCTAGATAATTACTCAAGGGAGAAAGGAATAGTAGGATATGGGTTAGATGAAGTAGGGTGGGAGGAGGCTTGTGTGGAGCATAAACACAGGAACAGACCAGTTGGGCCGAATGGCCTGTTTCTGTGCTGTAAATTCGATATAATTCTATGTAGTACTTATGCGCCTAATGTCAATCAATCCTAATTCTACGGGCCGATTGCATTGTTTCTGTGCACATTTTGTGATATGCCTATCAGCATTGGAAGAAGATCGGAACACTGCTGTCAATCCTTAGACAGATCAATGCCTAGTATTTTCCCCCAAGGGAAGTACGACAAGTCATTTCATGATTTGATGAAGCAACATGGCTCAGCTGTTGGCTGGAAGATACAAAAGCCCTCTGGGCATGGATATTCCTTTTACTCTGCTGTCCACAATATCTGTTGAAGAATTGACACGATTCTGTTGTCAGAAGAATGAATAGTAAGAATGATGGCGATAATTTAGTGAGATACCATTGTTCTCTCAGATTATATCTTTATATTTGTGGATTTCATTTTAGATACCAAACTTTAAAAAAAGCACAACATGGTAAGCTGAATACATCAGGGGCATTATTATTGATTGACAAGGTTCAGTTTGTTTCAACACATTTCTGAACTTTAATAATCTTCCTGGTATCGCACCATCTTTTCTGTGGGAATGGAATCTCCTACACTGCTCATAGGGGGGAAAAAAAGAAAATTTAAAAAGAAAATTAAGGAGCAGTCGACTTATCACCAGCAGATCATTAGCAGGGATCAGGCACATATTATTTTGCTAATGTCACCAGTATTTGGCTAACCCTCCTAGACTATTGGAAATGCACGTCTTTCATTGGGACTACCAGATGGCAAATTCATTTATTTTTTGTTACTGATGATTATTCATACCACTAGTAATGGGGTAAGAGAGATAGTTTGATGCCAATGATTTCATGAGCAATACTTTTAGTGGCTTGTGTAGACAATGAAGGACATACAGTAGTGTGTGTATATATTACATATAAAGATAAGAAAAGAGGTGACCAGACACCCAATTTGCCATGTCTCTGCCCCTTTTTCACTGTCCCAGGATTTCCAGGGCTTTCCGGGGGTTGGTGGGGTGGGGCAGGGTGGCGGTGGTGGAGGGTGGTGTGGAGCTGGTCCTGTAGTAGGAGACATATTAATGAGATGAGAGGGGCATTCCTAGTCTCCTCTCTCCAGATTGTTGATTGACAGGGTGTCTCGATGCAGGGCCATCCAACAAACATGGCACTTGTAGTCTGCTCCTGAATAACAACCGACCAGAGGAGCAGGCTGAATCCCCCTGTCAGGATGTTCAGGCCGTATTGGGACCTTCTAGCTGCCGATCTCTATCAGAAGCCAGAAGGTCCCTATTGCCAAGGCCACACATGCAGCTGCAAGTGTAAGAGGCCTTAAGCTATGCCTTACTTCCCTACCCATTTCACCCAAAGTCGTCCCCTTAGTGCCGCCCGTTAGTGGCAGTAGATGGCACCAGGACCAACAGGGCGAGGCGAATCCAGTGCCACATGCCAAGTCGGGACCTCCCATAGTGCTGCCGGTAACAGCTATCTCCGGGGACTTCAACGGCAAGGAGATCATGATGTCAGTGAATGTGCAATGCTCACTGAATGCCCGATTTCCCAAATTGCTTTTAGCTACTTACCTCACCACCTGGAGTAAACACTGACAGGGAGAGCTGGCATGCAGCACCAGGAAGCTGGCTACAGGGATGTTATTTAAAGAGATCATCAGTAATCACTTGCATCTGTCAGGTTAGTACAGTTTCAGTGGCTTTTTGTTAGTTTCAGCTACTGCAACAGTTTCATTGAGTAATTTCAAGGTTCTTTTGTATCAGGGGGCTTGTGGCAAATACAAAGTAGCTACATTTATTCTTCAAAGATTCAAGCTGCAACACTTGGTAAGATTAATAGGGGCTAATTGGCATGCCACCTCACCCTCCAGGACCTACGGCGGAGGGAGCATAGGCAGTGAGAAAGATGGGAACATGTACACAGGAGGAGGATGAAGATGAGGTGGAAGAAGACAAGGAGGAAGAAGACAAGGAGGAAGAAGATGAGGAGGAAGAAGATGAGGAACAGGAGGGAGGGAGGTGGCAGCCGGAAAATTGGGTTTTCGGACGGGTGGTCCATGATGTGGTGTGCCACCTCCCTCCACATAGTGCAGCAGACTTGTGGCGAGGACCTCCTGCCAGTTGATGGGTACATGACTGCCCGCCTTCTCTCCAGTGCTAAAACCAATGCCTCCAAAGCTTCATGGGAAAACCTGCGGGCTCTCTCCCTGGGGTGGCGATCTTACATGAGGATTTGTTAATAAGTGCTCCTTCTTCTTGTCCTTCTTCTTATGGTTGTTGAGGCAGCTGCATAGCCAACACTGCTGAGAATAAGGTGCTGCAGCATCAATGAACCTCCCTCTTAAGTAGTGAAAAAAGCCTGTGGCGATCATGAGTTGCAATTAGACTGCACCCGATATTGGTCCAGCCTTTAAGTGTAATGCCAATGAGCTTGGGCTTTTAGACTTGATTTAATACTCCAATCATTTTATTCAGCAGTGTGCAGTCTAGAGCATTTTCGCTTGGTGCTAATTCACCATCTTTTGTCCTAACACCACTCATTCCTTGGCTATAACAAATTTCTAGCTGTCTCCGAGTCCCTGCCCCCACCCTCCCAGCCTCCCTTTGTGTCTCTGACTCATGCTGCTCTATTAAATATGAATGCTCCCTCCTGCTCCATGTAGTCTGATGCATCTTCTGCTGTATGCAGTGCTGTTCACATTTGAGCAGTAGAATATGGACCAATACAGGATTTTCCAATATTGCTATAGGTAAGCAAGATTTTGAAGCCTGCTGATGGGATTAGGAACATTACAGGAAATTAACTTCTCTTTTGAAAACGCTAATCCTCCTGAGCCATTTATATGCCAGAAAGCTCCAGAAATAAAAAAAAGGCCAGAATTTTCTCAAGGGAGGCGGATTGGGGACGGGGTGCATCCGAGGCAGGCGGGAAACCCGGGAGCCCGGGTTTCCAGCAGGCCCAACCGATTTTAACAGCAGGAACTGATTTGAATGTGAGGCCTCGGATTCCGGCCAGCAGCCAGCCAGCTTGAAAGGCTGGCTGGCTGAGATCGAGTAGGCCTCAGAAGAGAGGGGCCGGTCTGGGGGAGGGATCATGGGAGGGAGGTCGGCAATCGGCAGGGGTCAAGGATTGGGGGAGGGAGAGGATCGGCTGGGATCGGGGATCGGTGGTAGGGAGAGGATTGGCTGGGATCGGGGATCGGTGGTGGGGAGAAGATTGGCTGGGGTCGGGATTCGGTGGTGGGGAGAAGATTGGCTGGGGTCGGGATTCGGTGGTGGGGAGAAGATTGGCTGGGGTCAGGGATCGGTGGTGGGGAGAAGATTGGCTGGGGTCGGGATTCGGTGGTGGGGAGAAGATTGGCTGGGGTCAGGGATCGGTGGTGGGGAGAAGATTGGCTGGGGTCAGGGATCGGTGGTGGGGAGAAGATTGGCTGGGGTCGGGATTCGGTGGTGGGGAGAAGATTGGCTGGGGTTGGGGTTCGGTGGTAGGGAGAAGATTGGCTGGGGTCGGGATTCGGTGGTGGGGAGAAGATTGGCTGGGGTCAGGGATCGGTGGTGGGGAGAAGATTGGCTGGGGTCAGGGATCGGTGGTGGGGAGAAGATTGGCTGGGGTCGGGATTCGGTGGTAGGGAGAAGATTGGCTGGGGTCGGGATTCGGTGGTGGGGAGAAGATTGGCTGGGGTCGGGATTCGGTGGTAGGGAGAAGATTGGCTGGGGTCGGGATTCGGTGGTGGGGAGAGGATTGGCTGGGATCGGGGATCGGTGGTGGGGAGAAGATTGGCTGGGGTCAGGGATCGGTGGTGGGGAGAAGATTGGCTGGGATCGGGGATCGGTGGTGGGGAGAAGATTGGCTGGGGTCGGGATTCGGTGGTAGGGAGAAGATTGGCTGGGGTCGGGATTCGGTGGTAGGGAGAAGATTGGCTGGGATCGGGGATCGGTGGTGGGGAGAAGATTGGCTGGGGTCAGGGATCGGTGGTGGGGAGAAGATTGGCTGGGGTCGGGATTCGGTGGTGGGGAGAAGATTGGCTGGGGTTGGGGTTCGGTGGTAGGGAGAAGATTGGCTGGGGTCGGGATTCGGTGGTGGGGAGAAGATTGGCTGGGGTCGGGATTCGGTGGTGGGGAGAAGATTGGCTGGGGTCGGGATTCGGTGGTAGGGAGAAGATTGGCTGGGGTCGGGATTCGGTGGTGGGGAGAGGATTGGCTGGGATCGGGGATCGGTGGTGGGGAGAAGATTGGCTGGGGTCAGGGATCGGTGGTGGGGAGAAGATTGGCTGGGGTCGGGATTCGGTGGTGGGGAGAAGATTGGCTGGGGTCGGGATTCGGTGGTAGGGAGAAGATTGGCTGGGGTCGGGATTCGGTGGTAGGGAGAAGATTGGCTGGGATCGGGGATCGGTGGTGGGGAGAAGATTGGCTGGGGTCAGGGATCGGTGGTGGGGAGAAGATTGGCTGGGGTCGGGATTCGGTGGTGGGGAGAAGATTGGCTGGGGTTGGGGTTCGGTGGTAGGGAGAAGATTGGCTGGGGTCGGGATTCGGTGGTGGGGAGAAGATTGGCTGGGGTCGGGATTCGGTGGTAGGGAGAAGATTGGCTGGGGTCGGGATTCGGTGGTGGGGAGAAGATTGGCTGGGGTCGGGATTCGGTGGTGGGGAGAAGATTGGCTGGGGTCGGGATTCGGTGGTAGGGAGAAGATTGGCTGGGGTCGGGATTCGGTGGTGGGGAGAAGATTGGCTGGGGTCGGGATTCGGTGGTGGGGAGAAGATTGGCTGGGGTCGGGATTCGGTGGTGGGGAGAAGATTGGCTGGGGTTGGGGTTCGGTGGTAGGGAGAAGATTGGCTGGGGTCGGGATTCGGTGGTGGGGAGAAGATTGGCTGGGGTCGGGATTCGGTGGTAGGGAGAAGATTGGCTGGGGTCGGGATTCGGTGGTGGGGAGAAGATTGGCTGGGGTCGGGATTCGGTGGTGGGGAGAAGATTGGCTGGGGTCGGGATTCGGTGGTGGGGAGAAGATTGGCTGGGGTCGGGATTCGGTGGTGGGGAGAAGATTGGCTGGGGTCAGGGATCGGTGGTGGGGAGAGGATTGGCTGGGGTCGGGAATCGGTGGTGGGGAGAAGATTGGCTGGGGTCGGGATTCGGTGGTAGGGAGAAGATTGGCTGGGGTCAGGGATCGGTGGTGGGGAGAAGATTGGCTGGGGTCAGGGATCGGTGGTGGGGAGAAGATTGGCTGGGGTCGGGAATCGGTGGTGGGGAGAAGATTGGCTGGGGTCGGGATTCGGTGGTAGGGAGAAGATTGGCTGGGGTCAGGGATCGGTGGTGGGGAGAAGATTGGCTGGGGTCAGGGATCGGTGGTGGGCAGAAGATTGGCTGGGGTCGGGATTCGGTGGTAGGGAGAAGATTGGCTGGGGTCGGGATTCGGTGGTGGGGAGAAGATTGGCTGGGGTCAGGGATCGGTGGTGGGGAGAAGATTGGCTGGGGTCGGGATTCGGTGGTAGGGAGAAGATTGGCTGGGGTCGGGATTCGGTGGTGGGGAGAAGATTGGCTGGGGTCGGGATTCGGTGGTGGGGAGAAGATTGGCTGGGGTCGGGATTCGGTGGTGGGGAGAAGATTGGCTGGGGTCAGGAATCGGTGGTGGGGAGAAGATTGGCTGGGGTCAGGGATCGGTGGTAGGGAGAAGATTGGCTGGGGTCGGGGATTGGGGTGGGGGAGGGGATTGGCTGGGGTAGGGGGGGTGTGGGGAGGGGTGGGGGAGGATCGGCCAGGGTCGGGGATCTGGGGGGGGGGCGGTTGGTCGGCTGGGGGTCGCAGGGGGAGGGGTTGACTGGGGACCGCAGAGGGAGGGGTTGGCCAGGGATCGTGGTGGGGGTGGCGACTGGGGGTCGGGAGGGGAGCAGAGAGAATTGTGGCCGGCCTAATCATCATCGTTCGGGGGGGGGGGGTTGCCCTGGGGGTGTTGGGGGGGTGAGGCCTGGGAAGATGAGCGGAGGCCCGGGGTGTGGTCTCTGATCGTGGGGGCTGGGTATGGTCAGGACTCTGGAACCGGGAGGCAGGTATAAAGCCACTTACCTCCTGGATGCAGCATTCCCTGCCGTTGTTTAACTGCTGGGTTTCACAAATTGTGGAGGAAAATGGAGGGGAAAAAATGTTTCCGGCCTGATTACAATATTTAAATTCAGGTAACACCCCCTGAGAGCGGGTTGGTCGCCCACCCCCGTTAAAACCGGAAGTGGATGGGTTGGAGGCGGGATCAGGTCGGGAATCCCATTTTTAACACTTTAACTGCCTCCACACTCCAAACCCACCCATTCTTTTAGGGGAAAATTCCGGAAACAACATGAGAATTTGCATTGAGGTTGCAAACGTATACAAAACTTTGTTTTGCTGGATTTCTCTATTTTGGGCTTAAATGCTTCCATTTTCTCCTATTCCCTAATTCTAGGACACCTGCCATTTCTCTTTTCCTGTACTTTATTGATTTGCTTACCTTTTCCCTAATGCATTGGTTATTGCTGAATAGGGAGCTTTTCTCTTTGACTTGTGTAATAGGTTTCTATTGATGGCCAATTGACTGCCTGTGCCAACAGACAATACTACCGGTTTTATCATCTGTACCATCCAAACAAATTATTTTAGTCATTTTTTTCCTTTTTACCAATTTACCTCTGACACCAGTTTTACTCACGCAGATCCATTGAGATTTTTCAACTTGTCGACCATCAAGATGTTGGTAGGCTTTGCTCTTGCACCAGATCTTGCTACAGCTCGGGCGTAAAACTACGTAAACTTAAGGTCATCCAAAACTCAGCTGCCCGTGTCCTAACTCGCACCAAGTCCCATTCGCCCATCACCCCTGTGCTCGCTGACCTACATTGGCTCCCGGTTAAGCAGCACCTTGATTTCAAAATTCTCATCCTTGTTTTCAAATCCCTCCATGGCCTTGCAGCTACCTATCTCAGTAATCTCCTTCAGCCCCACAACCGCCCGAGATATCTGCGCTCCTCTAATTCTGCCCTCCTGAGCATCCCTGATTATTATAAATCGCTCAACCTTTGGTGGCCGTGCCTTCTGTTGCCACAGCCCTAAGCTCTGGAATTCCCTGCCTAAACCTCTCTGTCTTGCTACCTCTCTTTCCTCCTTTAAGACGCTCCTTAAAACCTACCTCTTTGACCAAGCTTTTGGTCACCTGCCCTAATTTATCCTTATGTGGCTCGGTGTCAATTTTTTTGTCTCAAAGGCACCCATGCGTTGTTAATTCTCCAAAGTGATTTACTACAAAGCAGTAAATGACGGACACTTTTACAGCACTGCTGTCTACTCAGAAAAGTTTATATTAGAAATAGGGAGGGGAAGGCTCCCTTGGTTGTTCAGTGAGTGTGAGTCTTGGCTCAGTGGTATCACTCTCGTTTCTGAGTGAGAAGGTTGTGGGTTCAAGTCCTACTCCAGACTTGAGCACAAAAACTAGCCCGACACTTCATTGCAGTGCTGAGGGAGTGCTGCACTGTTGGAGGTGTCATCTTTCAGATGAGATATTAAACCCGTCTGCCCTCTCAGGTGGACATAAAAGATTCCATGGTACTAGTTGAAGAAGAGCAGGGGAGTCCTCCCCACTGTTCTGGCAAATATTTATCCCTCAACCAACCAACATCACTAAAACAGATTGGGCTAAAAATTCGATAGCCTCTGAAAACGGGCGCGGGGATTGCGATGTGCGATCAACCCACACCCGTTCAAAGTAACACAGGCAGCCGCATACTTCATGCTGCCTGCTAATTATAATGACTGCGGCGTTCAGTCTAGCGCTGAATGCACTGCTGAGTGGCTGCACGCCTCAGCAGGGTGCCCAAGTTGTGCAAGGCTAGTACCACTTAAAGCTACCCTGCACCTCTTAAAGCCAGCCTGCACTTCTTAAAAGGGAGGTGCATTCTGGCTGCAGCAGGTGATTCAACTGACTGGGGAACAGAGTCCGAACAGGAACAACACTGAGTGTGCTCCAAGGTTCTCTGACCCAGCACTGGAGGCCTTGGTGCAGGAGGTGGACAGGAGCAGAGGGGTCCAGTTTCCACTGGGGGCCAGGAGGTCCTCCAGAAAAAGTCAGAGAAGGCAATGGGAGCAGATAGCCATCATGGTCAATGCCAGCAGTATAGCCCTGAGGACCTGGATGCAGTGCCGCAAGAAGTTTCATGACCTCACATGAATAGTCAAGGTCAGTGAATTCACCTTCAAATGCCATATCCTTACAACTGAACCACTAGCCTCAGACACTGCTCAATTCACCACCCTCCCTCACTCACCTACCAACAATCTTTAGCAATCACGACTCATATCTCACATTCATAACTTCACCTCACCTTCACACACTTACCACTGCTACAAGCCTCACACCCAGATCCCACAGCTTGCACACACTGACAGCTATTCAACCATAACAGCCACATCACTCAAACACATTGCACCACACTCACTGACACACTTCTCTCTCTCTTGCAGGACAAGGTGGCCCATAATCAGAGACAGCAGGGGCTAGCCGCAGGGAGACAGGTGCACCTGCATGACCTCACTCCAATGGAGGAGATTATTGGAGCACCCATCGCTGAGCCCGTGGTCAGCAGCGCGGCCAAAACAATGTGAGGTGACAGTATTCTCATACCAAATCCTCCTTCTCACATCCCACTTTCCCCTCATCCTACAATCTCTTCTGATTTACAAGCTGCAGATAGTGTAAGCATGCAACTCTTGCTTTCCCCCCCTCCTGTCACCACAACCCTACCCTTGTGCCTTTCTCCTTTCAGGTGGCCAAGAACTCCAGCCTGCCCAGGCAGTGGTGGAGGAGCAGGAACTGCAAGAGAAAGAAGGCAGTGATGCTGAAGACACAGCACCATCACTCGATTTCACACTCGGAGCCTCCAGCTCACATACTAACACTGTGCCTCATTTAGAGGGTAGTATAGAGGCGGGATCTGCACGTGATGAGTCATTGGGCACAAGTGGCCTGCAGCCAGGGCAGGGGAAAAGTGTAGCGCAGGTGCCAGCTCGCACCAGGGTGTTGCACACGTGTTCTGCTGCAGAGGACTCAGATGAGGACTTCAATGGGGCGGCCTACAGAAGAATGCTGATGGGTATGCACAATGAAATGCTGTGCGTTTTTAAGAGAGGGTGGTAGATGCAGCATTGAGGTTGAAAATGGCAGCGCTGACGAAAATGGCAGCGCTGACGTCAAATCAGCGTTGCACAATAATTGACGTCACGATCTGCGCACTTTGCATACTTCCGATCCAAACTCCCAGCACCCACGCTAACAGCCTACACAAAATGGCATCGGGTGTACCCCACACCAAAAGTGTGTGCGCATGCCATGGATGCCATTCTGGACCCAAATCGGCACCTATAGCGGAGAAAAATCGGGCGCTATGGAGCCGAATTTAGCGGCATTGAGCTCCAAAATGACATCATTGGCGTCAAATCAGCGTTGCACACTGATTGGCATCACAAACTGCCTACTCTGCATACTTCCGGCGGATGCGCCGTGTGGGCGCGCAATGCTCTACACAAGATGGCGTCTGGCACGGCCCACAGCAGAAGTGTGTGCGTTTGCCACGGACGCCATTTTGGAAGCTAAACGGCACCCGTAGCGCCAAATGTTTGGATTTTGCTGAATTTTGCGCCCACTATCTGGTCATTATCACAATGCTGTTCATGGGAGCTTGCTGTGCGCAGATTAGCTGCCACGTTTCCTATATTACAGCAGTGACTACACTTCAAAAAAAACTTAATTTGGCTGTAAAGTGCTTTGGAATGTCACAAGGTCATGAAAGGCGTTATATACGTGCAAGTCTTTCCTTTTTGTTTTTTATCCAGTGAGCAGATGAGCCCTAGAGACCAGAAGGTTCTTAGATTTGATCCCCAGTCTATACTCAATGAGCCGTTATCAGCAGGGCTGCAATAGTAGTGGAACAAGTGGCCTCAGCTGGAGACAAGAAAATTGGTCAGATTCCCAGAGGTCCTTGCTGGAAGTGCATGTGAGTGGATGTTGACGAAGGCAAGATCAGACTCGGCTGTAGCCAAGTAGCTTGTCAACACTTACTGTCGAGGCTCACACGTGAATAATGGCCACTGGAGGATGGCTGGCATCTACCCAACAGTGCCCCAGTGAGGAGTTAACACCTTCAGGAGAGATGGGGAGAAAATGGGCAAAGAGAACCAACCCAGGACAGCTTTATGTGAAAGCTGAGAAGAAGTGTTGTAGTAATGGGGCAGATTTTCCTCTTTTGCACATGGGCATTAAATGATTGCCAGGGTGGAACACATAGAGGGAACCAGGCCAGGGGGAGCTGTGTGTCGATAACGGAGCCTGCTCGATTTTCAACCCATTGATTTAAATTGCTGCATTACTGCCATTTGATCCTCACTTGATTTTCACCCACATGCTCCACTCAGACGGTTATTGAAACACCAAGAACAAAAGCGGAAACTCGGTCCTCCTGTGACTTAACAGGCAGAAATGGAATGGAATCAGGTTAGACTGTGGCTTCTTTCCAAACCATCACCTATTCGGAATAACGCAGCCCATTTAATTTTCCATGGGACGTAACCAAATCAAAGTCAGTAGACAAGCAACAAGGAGGCGAAATGCCCCCAACCATGGGGACAAAGGGTATAATGTTATAGACTCTCACACAGTTCAGAACATTGGGCCGAAGATTCTGTTCATGAGCACACTGTTTGAAATTTATAATTTTTGCTTAGGACTGAGTTCAAGCACCAAGGGGCACATGTTAAATATTAGTAAGGTAGGGAAATCAGTAAGAAGGGAAATTGGGCAGGACTGTTTTTTCCCCCCCACAAAATGCAATAGACTACCGAAGCAAACAAGATCAATAGGTTCAACAAGCAATTAGATGTTTCTGGAAACAGAATGGATGTGGTGAGGAGGCTTGTAGGTGGAATTGAGATTCATCCAGAAGGATTAGGCTTGTTTGGCCTAATGATCTCTTCCTGTTCCTCTTCTGCTATGTTCTAATTCACCTTTAATCAGCTGAGTGCTGAATAACATTGTCAGCTTGCAAGCATGTAAATGTATTCTATTATATATTCTATCCTGAAGAAAATCATGCCGCGCCCGCTTATTAGGTGCCAGTTAAGTGCGCTGCCCGCCATATTGGTAAAAGCAGAAAAAGAGGCGTTGAGGACCCGCACCTGAAGCAGGTGCCAATCTCTAGGCCTATATCTCTTAGTTCATACCATTCTCCGAATAATGTGGGGGGGGGGGGAAGGAAAATGAAGAATGAGTGCTCCTGTTTAATGTTGATACAGAAATTCTACTGCAGCGCTCAGAGAGTTAACTCACTTGCTGCCTAAGACCTCCTTTGGCTTGGTTCCCTCTGGAGTGACCGGCCCCGGGAAGATGTCAGGCGCTGTCATTATTGGATGTAAAAACAGAAAAAGCTGGAAGCACTCAGCAGGTCAGGCAGCATCTGTGGAGAGAGAAAGAGAGTTAACGTTTCAGGCCAATGGCCTTTCATCAGAACTGGAAGACGTTTGAGATGGACAGCTTTTAAGCAAGTGCAGAACCAGGGGAAATGGTGGGGGGAGGGGTTTGTGGGCAGGAAAAGAACAAAGGAGTGATTAAATGACAAAAGGAGTGAAGTGCAAGGCAAAAAGGGGTTGGTAATGGGACAAGTAAAGAAACAAAAGATGGATCTCCAGAGGAGGTTCCAATGGTTACAGCAGAATAGCGGAGGGGGAGGAAAGCATTGAGAATCTGGCAAAGTCTGTCATTATTGGGCAGCTTGGAGTGGTTGTGAGCTGCAGCAAGCACTATCTCTTCATGTAACGAGTACTGAAGGAGTTAACACACTTTCATGAAGAGGGCAGATTCAGATCAGAGCTGCAGTCAGATCACTGTAAGCTCCTGCCCTCTACTCAACAATGGTATTGACCCAGGAGAGGACTAGGGAAGATTTATGAATATCGCACATCTTCAATTAAAAACTGAAACAGAAACAGTGCAAAAGCGAAAAAAAAAATATTGACATAGGAAACAGAGACCTGCATTGAAAAGGCAAGACATGCATTCATCATCTTGACATTTCTATTAACTGGGTGCTAGTGACCCTTCCACCGGGTGCCATTCACAGCTCTGCCAGTGACAACCTGTCCAGCAGCTCCTCAGTCACTCCAGCAGGCTGATGAATACAAATTCTCATTGACAGTAGTGAAAGACAGGATCTCCAGAGAGGCAATATGTAAATAGATATCGAAGGAGAGTCACCAAATAGAAAGGTTTCACGTTTATCTCCTTAAAAGTCTATGGGGGAGAAATTCATTATTGCCCCGCTTGGGGCGCTAAAACTTCGGAAGCAGAAACATTATCGGCAGGCGCTAATGATGAGGGGCTCCCGCGAAATTCCGCTGTAGTGCTGCAAGAGGGAAGTGGAGCGCTAAATCAAGCGCTACCTCTTCCCTTAGAGCGCTGAAGGGAGTGAGAGGGGAGGGAGCGGCAGAGCGCTGAGCAATGTTCGGGGCAGCGCTGCCGGATTCGCAGGCTCCTTCCCTCCCTTAAAGGGAAGAGACAATGTTCACAGCAGTTAAAGGTATGGCTGGGGATGGGTCGGAGACGGCACCCGTGATCCGCGAGGAGCAGCCCCAAGCACTCTAAAAGAGCGCAGGGCTGATCAATCGCGGCAATGAAAAATAAAAAACAACAGCACAAAGGGGTGAGAAAAAAATGTTGGCCTACCTGCCCACCAATCCCTTTAAGTGGCCGGCCGAGGTCACAACGCCTCCTGTAGCTCCGTTGCTGACACGCCTGGCGAAGCTGCGGGGGGCGGAAGCGAATTTAGGATCCGTAACCGGATGATGTCACGATCTCCTTTACCACGATAAGCTTTACCGCCGGTGCTACCAACCCCCCCCACCCCCCCCTTGAATTTCGCAGGAGTCATTTCTTTCGCCGTGCCCGATCAGTAAGTCGTTATCGTCCCCCGGAGGCAATAACGTGAGGCACAAAGGAGGTCAATTCCTAGCCCATGGTGTTGTAAAATGTGATCTAAATGCGCTTAACGCAGAGCACAATTGCTCTGCATGTTAATGCCCCACTTTATCAAATTTTGTATCCTTCATGGGATCTGCGAGTTGCTCAGATTGTTCAAGCCCCTCCCCTGTGTCAATCACACTATCATCTGGTCGTAAGTGACTGCAAAGCACTCAGTGAACTGAAAGTTACACTTATGCACTTAAAGATGTCACTGTGATTGATAGCAAGTCTGTGTTTACAAACAGATTCCTTCACAGTAATGCATTACCTACTGCCTTGTACAAAATTTTAGTCATGTATAACATGTTTGCCCAGTTTAAGCTATTTCAAGTTGAGAGATAAATAGTTTATTTCAGAATGAATGCATTAGTTAGCACTCTTCCTCTGAGTCAGCGGTTATGGGTTCAGGTCCCACTCCAGGTCTTTGGGCACACAATCTAGGCTGACACTTCAGTGCAGTGCTGAGGGAGTGTTGCACTGTCAGAGGTTTCATCTTTTAGATAAGACGTTAAGCCGATGCCCCATCTGCCCTCTCGGGTGGATGTAAAAGATCCCATGGCACTATTTTGAAGAACAGCAGGGGAGTTCACCCCGGTGTCCTGGCCAATATTTATCCTTCAACCAACATACTAAAAAGAGATTATCTGGTCATTATCACATTGCTGTTTGTGGGATCTTGCTGTGCGCAAATTGGCTGCCACGTTTCTGACATTACAACAGTGACTACACTTCGAAAGTACTTTACTGGCTGTAAAGCGCTTTGGGACATCCTGAGGATGTGAAAGGCACTGTATAAATGAAAGTCTTTCTTTTTACATTCGCATACCAGTGCACCACTACACAGAGTGGTAGGAGATGGGGGGTCATTCATTCGGTGAGCTCCTAACCTCAGGTCTGGTTGTTGTGGGGCAATGCTGAGCAGCAACCTCCTTACTTACCTACAAGGGAAGCAAAATGGTCTCGGTTTGCTCTCCAGCGCCTTTTAGTGGTTAGTTACGGAATATTAAAAGAAGTAGGGGGGCAGATGACTTACCTGTCGAATCATCCCTAGCTGTGGTGCAAGGCACAGGAAAACCACGGGAATGAAAATAGATAAAATATATTACCGGAAGAAATAATTATTCTAAAAACAGATTCAAATGACATTATAAAATTGAAGGAGTTCTGCAGCTTTAAAGACCGAATCAGATTAAGGCTCTGTAGACTCCGTGGAGTTACTTTGAACAACTAGGATTTTATGTTTCATGCCTTTTGAAGAAACGGAACATGCGTTAAAATATATGCCACTGCGTTACTTCTCAAAATGCCAACTAACCAGTCTGATATCATGCATGCTGCCATCCAAAAGATTTATTGGAGCGGGTGTCATGGTGAGAGTTCATTCACATAGAAAAGTAAAAGCCTTGAGGGTAATATTGTTGACGCTCCCAATAATTATCAATAACAAGTCGAAATGGGGCAGCGTATGGTGTTGGGTTCTCTTGTCTGGTTGAATATTTGTAGTGTATGTTGTGCCACATATTTTGCTTCAGGAAGTACCCCTGACAGGTATTCTTTCCTAGGTCAATCGTGTCGAATGCGCTATAACACAATACAGCCTGGTGGCAACTGAATTATAGAGCAGCATGCAGCACACTCCAAAAACTGCTGACTTAGACAGAGCCAGGGCAGCAATAAACCATTCCATGCTATGCCACACCATTCTACCACTTGACCTGTCAAATTATTGTAGGACAGCAGAAAACAAATTGAACAGGATGCTTAATTAGGTTGGTAAGTTCAGTATAAGTCTCCATTCAAAGTAATATCATGCGCCCTGTATCCAAAGTGATATCATGCGGCCTCTATCTAAAGTGTTAGACTGCAAACAGAGCAACCGGTTTGCTGTGAGAGACACTTATTCACAGGGAAAAATGAAGAGCCCTGAATTTGGAAAGTGATATTGTTGACACTCCCAACAGTTTTCAATAACCAGTCTGATTATAGTATAAGGCGTAATTATATGCAGGGTGGAATCCCTTTGAATTTGAGGATAAGCTGGCTATTGAAGATTTAAATTGCTTCAAATTAGTTTTCAATTCCATTTTGTTGTACAACTGCAAGTTCGTTAAGGCTGTTCAATAATTTTCACGCTCGATGAAACTGATGTCAAATTAGCGGCAGATTTTGCTGTGATCCCATGCCCACTAATCAGGTTGAGATGGACCAAATCATTCGATATTTGGAGGCAATAGCTGTTCGCATCATCAGTCAAAGATGGATTCAAACCTAGGTCTCTCATCTTAAAATTCCTTGGGGGAGAAATTGAGTTTGGGGCGCTAACTTTCGTGGTAAGGTAAAAGTAGTGCCGGGCGCCACGCCAATGAATCCGACGCGAACTTTGGGTTTAGTGCTCCAGGAAGGAAGTGGAGCGCTAAATCAAGCACTACCACTTCCCGTGGAGCACTAAAGTTCAGCAAGAGGGGCGATAGCAGTGCAGCGCTGCCCAATGTCGAGGGCAGCGCTACCAGGGATGGAGGCTCCTTCCCTCCCTTAAAGGGAAGGGCCATCACTACAGGCTCTGCATTGAAACGAGGTCACTCGTCGCCGACAGCAGCCGCGACCGGCGACGATCAGCCCCAAGCACTCTAACAGAGTGCAGGGCTGATCAGTTGCGGTGCAAGAAAAAGTGGAAAAAAGAACCTAAGGGGTAAAAACACATTTTTCATTGACACAAGTGGCCTTACCCTTAAATACCGCCCCCCCCCCAAGCGGCCGGCCTCCCTAACAACGCCTCCTGCAGCTGTCGGTGTCATCGCCCGGCGATGCTGCAGGGGGCGCAACCGAAGTTCGGATCCGGGGGCGCAGCGCAGCCGGATGACGTCACGATCTCAGGGCGCAGGAGATCGTGGCGCTAGTGGTTACCTCCACTTCAATTTCACGGGCATCGGTACTATCGCCGCGCCCGGTCGCAAAGCCGGTAGTGCCCCGTTAACGCCCACCGGAGGCGCTAATGGGAGGCACAAAGGAGGCCAATTTCTCCCTCCTTGTACCAACAGAAATGGGGGAGTGTGTTATTTTAGGTACTTTTCTTTGGGGAGGGGGGCAGGAGAAGGGCATGGATGAGAAGTGGAGGAAATTATATATTTGCTTGTTGTTTCTCTTGGCACAGAAATGAAAAAAATAGAAGCTTTGGCACCAGAAAGTGCCAGAAGCAGTATTCTCGCTTAATTTGCATGCAGAGCAGCATGTGATAAATAGGTTAACAATTGCTCATAGCACAAGACTAATCATGATCAACTGGGATTGTGCTGGTGTCTCAAAATAATGAGATCACAAATTATGGATCATTTTTCCACTATTTAAATAATTATAATAAGCAAAATTACATTACGCTGGCTACTTTCTTAACACAAATGTTGTTTATTGCCATAATCTGCTCTGCATGCAGCATAATGCACTGGTCCAGTTCAGCGCAATGTGAAATGTGAAGAAAATATTGATAAGGACATTATGCCATATGCTGCATATCATAGCATATTCCAGGAATAAATGTACTTCAAAATCTGCTCGCCCTAAATCAATAGGCTGTGCTCCATGGATCATGCAACAGATTTAAAGCACGAATGTAGAGAGTTACAGTGGACAAATGGGAAAATGTAGAATGGATAATTCAAATGAAAATCATGGTTGAATACGGGTAACTTGCATCTGATCTTTGCTACAGACAGTCCGAGAATCCCACATGCTCCATTCTGGAATGCACTTCTCTCAAGCTGTAAGTGTTGTTTGAATCACTATGGGGAAAATCTTATATTACAGTACCAGAGGCAGAGCAATATTTCAGGGGCTGATCTTAACAAATGTTTGTCGGGGAAAAACCTTCTTGATTTGTTTGTGTTTAGAAGCTGCCGTGGAATTTCAGTATTGCGTTGATTAAAGCAACAACTTGCATTTATATAGCGCCTTTAACACCAAGGCACTTCACAGGAGCGTTATCAGACAAAATTTGACACCGAGCCACATAAGGAGATATTAAACTGATGACCAAAAGCTTGCAACATGAGTCAGGTGAAACACGGAGAGAGGACAGAAAAATCCATCAAATGAATGAATGATATTCAGTTGGATCCACCATGGAAAAAAAGAAATTGTATTTACATAGCACCTTTCATGACCTCATGACATCCCAAAGCACTGTACAGCCAGTGAAATGCTTTATTTTGAAGTGTGGTCACTGTTGTAATGTGTAGGGAAACACAGTAATCAATTTGCACACAGCAAGCTCCCACAAAAAGCAATGAGATAAATGACCAGATAATCTGTTTTTGTGATGTTGGTTGGGAGATAAATGTTGGCCAGGAAACTGAGATAACTCTCTTGCTCTGCTTTCAATAGTGCCATGGGATCTTTAAATCTTTAATGTTCATCTGAGGAGGGCAGACTCTGGTTTAATGTCTCATCTGAAAGACAGCATTTCTGACAGTGTTCCCTTAGCAACTAGCACTGAAGTGTCAGCCTGGATTACATGATCAAGCTTCTGGAGTGGGAGCTTGAACCCATGACCTTCTGACTGAGAGGCGAGAATGCTACCAAAGGTGATATTGTTCAGTCAATCTATGAAGGTGTGATTCAACCTGTGATTGGGTGGGATGCTGACTTTTGTGCCGTACGTGACTTATTGTCATGTTCTGGTGCTGTGATCACAGGCTGCATTACTTGCTGGGAAAGGCTGGTGTCATATGTTTTGGTGGGTGATCAAGTGATCAAATTTCCACATGAACTCTTTAAAATTTGGTGGTAATTTATAAGATAGGCCTATATTTTCTGCATGATGATGCCCATGGATCCCTCCATAACCTCGCTCCATCCTATCTCTGTAACCTCCTCCAGCCCAACTGAACTCTGTGCTACTCCAATTCTGTCCTCTTGTGTATCCCCAATTTCCATCGCCCCACTATTGGTGGCTGTGCCTCCAGCTGCATAGGCCCTAAACTTTGAAATCCCCTCCCTAAACTGTTCTGCCTCTCTACCACTCTCCCCTCCTTTAAGACGCTCCTTAAAACCTACCTCTTTGACCAAGGTTTTTCTCACCTGTCCTTACATCTCCTTATGTCGTTCCTTATGTGGCTCAATGTCAAATTTTGTTTGATAACTGCATTGTCAGCTGTGGCTCAGTTGGTAGCACTCTTGCCACTCAGTTAGGAGGTTGTGGCTTCAAGTCCCACTTGAGCACAGAAACCTAGGCTGACACTCCAGCGCAGTACTGAGGGAGTGTCGTCTTTTGGCTGAGACGTTAAACTGAGGCCCCGTCTGCCCTCTCAGTTGGACATAAAAGATCCCGTGGCACTATTTCGAAGAAGAGCAGGGTAGTTATCCCCGGTGTCCAGGCCAATATTTATCTCTCAATCAACATCACTAAAACAGATTATCTGGTCATTATCAATTGCTGTTTGTGGGAGCTTGCTGTGCCCAAACTGGCTGCCGTGTTTCCTACATTACAACAGTGACTAAACTTCAAAAGTACTTCACTTGCTGTAAAGCGCTTTGGGACGTCTTAAGGTCGTGAAAGGTGCTAGATAAATGCAAGTCTTTTTTAAAGGCACAATATAAATGCAAGTTGTTGTTGTTGATGTATGTATAGAATTAGATCAGACCTGATTGGAAAATTGGAGGAGTTTCATTATGCTGGATCCGCTTGGTCTCACTGCTTGGCTTCACACCAGCTCCAGCACAACCTCAATCATTGCAACGTTTTAAACTTTAAAATTAGTGATCTAACGAGCCTCAGGGTAAGATTGCTTCACCAGCTTTGCTTTTAAAAGCTGACAGGGCAGATCATAACTAACTCTGCAAATGTCACTGTTATTGGGATGCCAACTGGCAAAGCTCTGTGCAGTGTAGGGGGAAACCTTTGGAAACATTTCAACACACAAGAGCTAACTTTCTCAGTAAGTTCAGTGCTGCTTTTAGAATTGTGCAATTCTCATCATGTATTTAATTTCTTTATTCATTCTCGCGATGCGGGTGTCACTGGAAAGGCCAGCATTTATTGCCCATCCTTATTTGCCCTGATACAACTAAATGGCTCCCTAGGCCACTTCAGAGGTCATTAAAGGGTCAACCACACTGGTGTAAATTATTTTTATTGTGGCATAATTTTTTCTTTGCATGTACACCCACGAGGAAACAATATGTCCACTCAAAGGATTTAAAGAAAATTGTGGAATTTGATTGGTCAGTTTGTGATTGTTGATGGCTTACAAACAGTAGCTTTCCAAATCAATTGAGCAATTTGACTGGTCGATTTGGTGGTGGTTTTGGATTCATAAATTTTCTCACCTGTCTATTGAATGGAAAGAAATGAAGCACAAAAGAACTTACATTTATATAGCGCCTTTCACAAATTCAGGCCATCCCAAAGCACTTTACAGCCAGTGAAGTATTTTTGAAGTGTAGTCACTGTTGTAATGTAGGAACACAGCAGCCAATTTGCTAACAGCAAACAACAATGAGCTAATGACCAAATAATCTGTTTTAGTGATGTTGGTTGAGGGATAATATTGGCCAAGAAACCAGGGAGAACTCCCCTGCTCTTCTTCGAAATAGTAGGGTGCAATTTTTTACATCTACTTCAGAGGGCAGGCGGAGCCTCGGTTTAACGGTTCATCCAAAAGATGACACCTCTGACAGTGCAGCACTCCCTCAGTACTGCACTGGAGTGTCAGCCTAGATTTTGTGCTCAAGTCCCTCAAGTGGGTCTTGAACCCACAACCTTCTGACTCAAGTGCGAGAGTGCTGAGCCACAGCTGACAATCTTACATCACGCTCTTATACAAAAACCATAACGTTGATTTAGTGCCAGGGCAAAGCCTGAGTCAACCACTGTGAGTAAAACTGCTTGCACTTTACACAAAGACAACGCTATCTTCATTTTGAATGCGCAGTTTAATCATCTCAATGTCTTCCTAATCACAATCAGTGAATGCAGCATTTATAATCATTTAGGACTTTTTGAGCTGTCAGATCCACTATGCTTGTAGTAACACTTATAGACACATTGGACAGTTTGACAGAATTGCACTGAAGTGTCAGTCTAGATTATATAGGGTGTGAAATTCGGTAGCGCCCCGTTTTGGGGCAGTAACGCTGGCGAGGCGGGACATCCTGCGCCCGATGAGGAAGTCCCGCCCCGGCCGCGAAATTCACCTTACCGCCCCGCCCAGAAAGTGGAGCACAATGTCGGGTGCTTCACTTTCTGGCGGGGTGGTAACTGAAGTGATGTCGGGGGCTCCGCGGAGCACTGCTCCATTTTAGTTAAAGGGGAGGGCCGCTGCACACTCTGCAGGGCCTCTGATGGCCCACACTAGGCCACCAGCGTGGCGTGGTGCCATGGCAGCAGCCTGGCACCAAAACTCGGTGCCGGGCTGCGTGATGGCGGCCAAGACCACGCCATGCACACCACGGAGGGCCGACCTGGAGGTCGGCCAAAAAAAGAAAATGGCGGCACGGGTTGTGGCTGCACCTGCCTTTTAACTACCACCCCGTGAGCGGAGGTCGGCCCGGCTCGCAACCCATGAGGCTGGCATTGACACCGCCTGCGGCAGCCTCACGGGGCACAGTCAAATTTCTGTCGTGGGGTGCTAAGGGGCCCCCGGAGGTGTTAACGGCAGGTGCAAAGGAGCCGAATTTCACCCCCATATGTGCTTTAGTTTCTGGAGTGGGACTTGAACCCACAACCTTCTGACTCAGAGGTGAGACTGCTACCCACTGAGCCACAGCTGAAAAGAAAGGCTTTTGATTTGTTGGTATTTAGTCGGTGGGGTATTTGAGCCAGTCGGCTTGCTATAACACCGGTACTGTTGATGTGCTCCATGGGCCTGTGCAGGAATGAGCGTCTGACCTTGCCCAATATCATGCCCAATGGTCTGCATAGTGTGGTCTTAAATGGAGTTCTTCAAAATAGAGTGTTAAAGTTGGAAATTTGTCTCTGGTAAGTACTGGGTGAGGACTAGCTGTAAAAAGTGAAATTTAGTTTAACATTTTGAATTTAACTTAGAACTTTAAAAACTGTAGTGAACAGAAGCTGCCTGTCAGTGGCAGTTAACTGTCAATCAGCTGTAAGTGTTTGTCTTGAATAGTTGCTAATTACTGTGAGCAGGGATCTGAGTCTGTAACATTTGCATATTGAATTATCATTGGCCCGCAGGCATCTGTAAGGAATACCTATTATATTCACATGTGATCACATGCTGAGTTGTCATTGGCCTGCAGGCATCTGTAAGGACTACTATTGTTTTGAAGACCCAGGCTAGGGGTCCTAATGCCATGCTTTCCCCAATGGTGCTGCGATGAGTAAGACCACAGACCTAATGCTTAATAAAAGAGTTAAACTGTAATACTCCGTTGTCCTACAATTTATTATTTTTATACAAAGTGTGTAAAACAAGACAGAGTCAGCACTTGTAAGTTGAGGGGCTCGTTCGACCCGACTGCCTGCCTCTCTTCCATGGCTACATTCATGCCTGGGTGGCCCTGAACATGGAGCATGCGGTGTCCACCGGCACGCTCGAGGCCTTCCGTGACCGGTGGACACTGGAGGGACTGGAGTGCATAATCACCCCCAGGAACAACATTTTAATTTGATTTGTTAAGGTTCCTTTCAAATTTATGTTAATTTACCATTTTTATTTGTTGTGCCCCTTTAAAAAGGGGGCACAAGGTTGACTTTTAATAGGCAATTGCCACATGAAGAAGAATCAGCACTTGTAACGTGAGGGGGTCCAAGGTGTATAAAAGTAAATAGTATCTGCTGACACACAGCGTGGTCTTAAATGGAGTGCTTCTAAACAGAGTGTTAAAGTTGGGAATTTGGAGAGAGTGGGAATTTGGAACAGAGGGGAAAGGAGGTGCTGTTGTTTGATTTCAATACTTGTAGTGCTTTGTGTTACAGATAAATATTTAATTTAAGCTACCTATAACTTAAAAAACTAGATCTAGTAATAGTTAAAAACTAAACTACAAGCTAAGTTAATTAAATACAAAAACTTTACTTAATTAAATAAATAAATAAATAAAACAAGATTAAATAGGGATGGCAGTGCAGGTGGTGTGCCGCAACTGCACGTCGGAGTTTGTGGAGAGCATCGCAATCCTGGATGACCACGTCTGCAGTAAGTGTCTGCATCCCGAGGAACTTCAGCTCAGAATTCTTGAGCAGGAGTCCAAGGTGCAGACATTGCGGGGCATCCGGGAGGGGGAGAGTTACCTGGATACTTTGATCCAGGAGGCAGTCACACCCCTTAAGTTAGGTAATTGTACAGGTCTGGTTAGTGGTCAGAGATAGGAGGGTGTGACTGCAACTCAGGCAGGTAAGGGGACCCCAGGTGCAGTGCTGGAGAAGCCTCAGCCTTTGCCCTTATCCAACAGGTACAAGGTTCTTACCACCTGTGTGGATAAGGGCAAAGTCTGCAGGGTGGATGAGCAAACTGGCCACTGCACCATGGTACAGGAGGCCATTCAAGTGGGGGGAGTGAAAAGGAACGTTGCAGTGGTAGGGGACATTATAGTCAGGGGGATAGATATTGTTCTCTGCAGCCACAACCGGGAGTTCTGAAGGCTGTGTTGCCTGCCTGGTGCCAGGAATAAGGATAGCTCCTCGTGGCTGGAGAAGAATTTGGAGAGGGAGGGAGAGAATCCAGTTGTTGTGATCCACATAGGAACTAACAACATAGGCAGAACTAAGAATTAGGTTTTGCTGAGAGAGTTTGAGGATCTAGGGTCCAAATTAAAAAGCAGAATCTCAAAAGGAATAATCTCTGGATTGTTACCTGCGCCATGTGTAAATTGGCATAGGGACAAGCAGATCAGCGAGTTAAATGCATAGCTCAAAGAGTGGGATGGGAGGAATGGGTTTCAATTCTTGCGGCACTGGCACCAGTACTGGGGAAAGAGAAAGCTGTTCCATTGGGACAGATTCCACTTAAACCAGGCTGGGACCAGTGTCCTGGTGAATCGAATAACTAGGGCTGTAGATAGTGCTTTAAACTAAAAAGGTGGGGGAGGGTTCAGGTGAGGGGAAATTTAGAAATCTAAAGAGAAAAGCCAAGGCAATGGAGCAGTGTAGCGATTTGGGTAAAGAGAAGCAGAGTGTGACAGGAAGGGACAGAGGCCTAGAAATTCAGTATAGCCACGTTTGGGGTGCTACAGCCGGGCGGCCGCTAAAGTTTGCGCCCGGCGCAACTTCGCGCCACCTTCGCCGATATTCAGTGGCATCGCCCCAAGAGGTTGCTGCTGCGCTAAAACAGGCGATGCACGACTATCATTAGGCGCTAAGCCGGCGGCCCGGGGCGAAACCCCCGAGGGCGGGCGCAGCGCAGGTGCGGCGAGTTGCTGATTGACGGCAGACACTCTGGCGCTGGTGAGCTCTTAAAGGGGGAGGGTGGATTTGTTTTTTTGAAAGGCCGAGACTGGTGTATTTGTGTTTTTTGAAAGGCCGAGACTGCTCGATTTGTGTTTTTGGGGGGGGCTTCTCTCCATTAGTTTGTTATGTGGGAAGGGCACAGAGGTATCAAAGTAATAAATGTTCTTAAATCGCACTGTCCATGCTTTCTTTTGGAAGTCCTGGTTGCCCTGCTCGGCTGAGGGCTTGTGGAGCGGCTACATTCATCTTGTGCCATTGACTGGGAACCGTTCCCCTCTACCAGTCGCTAGGGGCGCCAGGCGCGCAATAGGCCGGCGCCACTGAATTTCCGGTTTGGGGCGCACAAAGGGCGTTGCACGATGAAATGACGTCAGGATCTGCGCGTGCAGCTGAGCGCGCGCAAAGGCTTTGCGCCGCCGCTAAATCTTTACTGAAGTTGGGGAGAGGCGCAGATCGCGCAGCGCCTGGCCGCTAGCCACCTAGCGCCCCACATCTCCTCCTCCTAAGGCGCTAGCGGCTGGCGCAAACAACTGAATTTCTAGGCCAGAGAGTTTAACGGTAATAGTGCTTCAGGGAATAATGGTAAAAAGTTAAAATTAAAGATTCTTTATCTGAATGCATGAAGCATTCGTGACAAGATAAATGAATTAGTGGCACAAATAGAGATAAATGGGTTTGATCTAATAGCCATTACAGTTGGTTGCAAGGTGACCAAGGTTGGGAACTAAATATTCCAGGGTACTTGACGTTTCAAAAAGACAGGAAGAATGGAAATCGACATGGGGTAGCCCTGATAATGAAGAATGACAGAAGGATAGTAGTGAGAAAGGATCCTAGCTCGGAAGATCTGGAAATAGAATCAGTATGGGTGGAGATAAGAAATAACAAGGTGCAGAAAACAATGGTGAGAGTCGTTTTTGGCCCCCCTAACAGTAGCTATACCATTAGGCAGAGTATTAATCAACAATTAATAGGAGCTTGTAACAAAGGTAATGCACTAATTGTGGGGGACTTTATCTCATAGTAAAGGATCCTCTGGGGAAGAATGATCATAAGATGATAAACTTTCACATTGAGTTTGAGAGTGAAATAAAAAAGCCCGAAGCTTAAATAAAGCCAAATACATAAACATAGAAACATAGAAGCTAGGAGCAGGATTAGGCCATTTGGCCCCTCGAGCCTGCTCTGCCATTCAATGAGATCATGGCTGATCATCCACACTCAGTACCCTGTCCCTGCCTTCTCCCCATATTCCTTGATCCCTTTAGCCTTAAGAAATATATCTAACTCCTTCTTGAATATATTAAATGAATTGGCCTCAACTGCCTTCTGTGCTAGAGAATTCTGCAGGTTCACCACACTCTGGGTGAAGAAATTCCTCCTCATCTCTGTCCTAAATGGCTTACCACTTATCCTTAGAGTGTGGCCCCTGGTTCTGGACACCCCTGCCATCGGGAACATCCTTCCTGCATCTAGTCTGTCTTGTCCTGTTAGAAATTTATAAGTTTCAATGAGATCCCCTCTCATTCTTCTAAACTCCAGCGAGTATAAGCCCAATCGACCCAATCTCTTCTCATACGTCATTCCTGCCATCCCAGGTATCAGTCTGGTGAATCTTCGCTGCACTCCCTCCATGGCAAGAACATCCTTCCTCAGATAAGGCGACCAAAACTGCACACAATACTCAAGGTGTGGTCTCACCAAGGCCCTGTACAACTGCAGCAAGACATCCTTGTTCCTGTACTCGAACATACCATTTGCCTTCTTAACCGCCTGCTGCATCTGCATGCGACTGGTGCACAAGGACACCAAGGTCTTGTTGCACTTCCCCTTCTCCCAATCTATTGCCATTCAGATAATAATCTGCCTTCCTGTTTTTGCCACCAAAGTGGATAACCTCGCATTTATCCACATTATACTGGATCTGCAAGGCATCTGCCCAATCACCCAACCTGTCCAAATCATACTGGAGTTTCTCGGCATCCTCCTCACAGCACACACGCCCACCCAGCTTTGTGTGATCTGCAAACTTGGAGATATTACATCTAGTTCCCTCGTCTAGATCATTAATATATATTATGAATAGCTGGGGTCCTAGGACCGATCCCTGTGGTACCCCACTAGTCACTGTCTGCCACTCGGAAAAAGACCCGTTTATTCCAACTCTTTCCTTTCTGTCTGCCAACCAGATCTCTATCCAAGTCAGTACCTTGCCCCAATCCCATGTGCCTTAACTTTACACGCTAATCTCTTATGCGGGACCTTATCGGAAGCCTTCTGAAAGTCCAAATACACCACATCCACTGGTTCTCCCTTATCTATTCTACCAGTTACATCCTCAAAAAATTCCAGTAGATTAGTCAAGCACGATTTACCTTTTGTAAATCCATGTTGACTTTGTTCGATCCTGTCACTGTTTTCCAAGTGCTCTGCTATTACATCTTTTATAATGGACTCTAGCATTTTCCCCACTACCGATGTCAGACTTACCGGCCTATAATTGCCCATTTTCTCTCTACCACCTTTTTTGAATAGTGGGGTAACTTTAGCTACCCTCCAATCCATGGGAACTGTTCCAGAATCTATAGAATTTTGGAAGATGACCAGCAATGCATCTACTATTTCTGGGGCCACTTCCTTAAGTACCCTAGGATGTAGATTATCAGGCTCTGGGGATTTATCAGCCTTCAATCCCGGAATACCCTGGGAGGGTAAGGTCTCCTGTGCAGAGGCCTGCATGGTGGCATAGTGGTTAGCACTGTTGCCTCACAGTGCCAGGGACCTGGGTTCAAATCCGGCCTTGGGTGACTGTCTGTGTAGAGTTTGCACATTCTCCCCGTGTTTGCGTGGGTTTTCTCCGGGTGCTCCGGTTTCCTCCCACAGTCCAAAGATGTGCGGGTTAGGTTGATTGGCCATGATTTAAAAAAAAATTGACCCTTAGTGTTAGGGGGGATTAAATACATGGGGTTACGGGGATAGGGCTTGGGTGGGATGGCTGTCGGTGTAGGGACCGGGTGCTAGGGTTTGGATGATCAGCCATGATCTCATTGAATGGCGGAGCAGGCTCGAAGGGCCGAATGGCCTACTCCTGCTCCTATCTTCTATGTTTCTATATGTTGGCCCTCCTCCGTCTGGCCATGATTGCCACTCTCTCTCTGCGTCTCTGTTGCCTCTGATTCTGCAGGTGCAGGACGACACCCCGAATCAGTGCAGCCCCCATAGTCTCTTGGCTATTGAATTAATGAAGGTCAAATCCAAAAGTACCTGCAAAGTGATGCTCAGTAGCCAAAACTACTTCACACCATGTTGACTCTATGCAGAAGTCTCTCCTCTCTCTCAGAATGTCTCTCTCTGTCAGAATGAGTGGTGCAAAAATGTCTACCACAGAAAAAGTCAGGAAGAGGCCACCTTTAAATAGCGCCCCCCCTCCCCCCCAGCCCCTCACCGACTGGGAAACGTTCCAGTCTACCTGTCGTTGCTTGCGCCAGGCGGAAAGGAGGGGGCCGCCACTCAATATCCGGTCCGGGGCGCCACCAGGGTGTTGCATGCTCGACTGACGTCACGATCTGCGGGCGCAGGAGATTGGGGCGCTAAACTTTTGCGCCGCCGCAAAAACACTAGTCAATTTCGGGAGCCGCGCAAATATCGCCACGCCCAGGCGCTAGTTGCTTTGCGGCCCATTAGCGCCCTCTTAGGGCACTAACGGGAGGTGTAAACCAAACGAATTTTTCCCCCTTAGAAACTAGCAAAGGATGAGCAAAAGCTTAATAAAAAGGGAGAAAATAGAACATGAGACTAAACTAGCAAGAAATATACAAACAGATTGTAAGAGCTTCGACAGGTATGTAAAAAGGAAGAAAGTAGCAAAAATATGCATTGGTCCCTGAGAGGCTGAAACAGGAGAAATTATAATGGGGAATAAGAAAATGGCAGAGACTTTAAACAAATACTTTGTAGCTGTTTTCACAGTAGAAGACACAAATTGCATTCCAAATATAGTGGGGAATCAAGGGGCTAATGAGAGTGAGGAACTTAAAGTAATTAAGATCAGTAGAAAAACAGTACTTGAGAAACTAATGGGACTAAAAGCCAACAAATCTCCTGGACCTGATGGCCTACATCCTAGGAATCTTAAAGAAGTGGCTGCAGAGAGAGTGGATGCATTGGTTGTGATCTTCCAAAATTCCCTACATTCTAGAATGGTCCCAGCGGATTAGAAGGTAGCAAAGGTAACCCTGCTATTCAAGGAAGGAGGGAGAGAAAAAACAGGGAACTACAGGCCAGTTACCCTGATATCAGTCGTCGAGAAAATGCTGGTATCCATTAGTAAGGAAGTAATAACAGGGCACTTAAATCACAATATGATTAGGCAGAGTCAACATGGTTTTATGAAAGGGAAATCATGTTTAACAAATTTATTAGAGATTTTTGAGGATGTAACTAGCAGGGTAGATAAAGGAAACCAGTGGATGTAGTATATTTGGATTTCCAAAAGGCATTCGATAAGATGTCACATAAAAGGTTGCGATGCAAGATAAGAGCCCATGGGGTTGGGGGTAATATATTAACATGAAAAGAGGATTGGTTAATGGACAGAAAACAAACAGTATGGATAAACGGGTCATTTTCTGGTTGGCAGGCTGTAACTAGTGGAGTGCCACAAAGATCAGTGCTTGGGCTTCAGCTATTTACAATCTATATTAATGAATTAGATGAAGGGACTGAGTGTAACCTATCCAAGTTTGCTGATGATACAAAGCTAGGTGGGAAAGTAAGCTGTGCGGAGGACACAACGAACCTGCAAAGAGATATAGACAGGTTACGTAAGTGGCCAATAAGGTGGCAAATGGAGTATAATGTGGAGAAATGTGAGATTATTCACTTTGGTAGGAAGAACAGAAAAGCAGAATTTTTTTAAATGGTGAGAAACCATTAAATGTTGGTGTTTAGAGAGATTTAGGTGTCCTCGTACAGGAAACAGGGTTAGCATGCAGGTACAGCAAGCAATTAGGAAGGCAAATGGCTTATTGGCCTTTATTGCAAGGGGGTTGGAGTACAAGAGTAAGGAAGTCTTTCTACAATTCTACAGTGCTTTAGTGAGGCTACACCTGGAGTACTGTGCACAGTTTTGGTCTCCTTATCTGCAGAAGGATATACTTGCCTTAGAGGCGGTGCAACGAAGGTTCACTAGATTGATTCTTGGGATGAGAGGGCTGTCCTATGAGGAGAGGTTGAGTAGATTAGGCCTATACTCTCTGGAGTTTAGAAGAATGAGAGGTGATCTCATTGAAACATATAACATTCTGAGGGGATTGATAGATGCTGAAAATCTGTTTCCCCTGGCAGGAGAGTCTAGAACTAGGGGCCACAGTCTCAGGATGAGGGGTCGGCCATTTAAGATTGAGGTGAGGAGCAATTTCTTCACTCGGAGGGTTGTGAATCTTTGGAATTCTCTATCCTAAAGGGTTGTGGATGCTGAGTCATTGAGTATATTTAAGGCTGAGATAGATAGATTTTTGGACACTAGGGAAATCAAGGGATATGGAGATTGGGCGGGATAGTGGATTGAAGTCGAAGATCAGCCATGATCTTGTTGAATGGCGGAGCAGGCTCAAGGGGCCATATGACTTACTCCTGCTCCCAATTCTTATGTTCTATGTTCTTATTTGAATAATCTCCTGGTGCTCTGTGCACATTATTCATGAGGTAGGTGTCCCGAGATTGACTTTTCTCTGTGGAAGTGCGACGGGCGCCAACAGTTTGCCCTGAATATGCCGATGAGGCCCGTGAACCAATTGCTGGTGATCCTCAGGCCCTTATCTACATACTCGGGGAGAAAATGGGCTCAGACTAATTTCTACCCCATTAATTCCACATAATGCACAATAGTCTCCTAACAATTCCTTAGCTTCTTGCAGTCTGCATTGGTGCTGGCATCATACGCTGTTTTTAACAAAGTTACATTTTTATTAAGCTAGTAAAAGCCTCCCGTCATCTTCAGTTGGTTTGTGGCATCATTGTTCCCAATCATTAACTCTTCCCCTGCTACCGACACCATTTGGCACCCTCCTGACTCCAATCTCTGCTCCCGGAAGACATCAAACAAACTTGCACCAAGTCCTGTTCACCCATCACCCCTGTGCTTGCTGACCTCCATTGGCTCCCACTCCGGCAATGCCTCGATTTTAAAATTCTCATCCTTGTTTTCAAATCCCTCTAAGGTCTCGCCCCTCCAAAACTATGTAACTTCCTCCAGCCCTACAACCCTCTAGGATCACTGCGCTCCTCCAATTCTGGCCTCTTGCAAATTCCTGATTTTCATCACTCCACAATTGCCGGCCATGCTTTCAACTGCCTAGGCCCTAAGCTCTGGAATTCCCTCCCTAAACCTCTCTGTTCTCCTTTAAGATGTTCCTTAAAACCTACCTCTTTGAAGGTCACCTGTCCTAATGCCTCCTTATGTGGCTCGGTGTCAAATTTCTGTTTGATAACACTCCTGTGAAGTGCCGTGGGATGTTTTACTATGTTAAAGGCGCTATATAAATGTAAGTATTTGTTGCTGTTGATGCCATGATCAGATCGGCAGCAGAACTGACAGAGGCCAGAACGTAGCAGTGAATGAGTTAAGATGAGCTCCTAATCTGTTCGAGGCGCAAACTAATATGCAGTTAAATTCAATTAGAATGCAGTATAATTCCCCAAACAACTACCTGCTCGGCTCCTTACTTCCAACAAATCTCTGGAAGCAGCTGCTGTCACCATGTGCTGGAAATTCTGTAACGAAGGACAGTGGCAGAATGCCAAGAAGGCAAATGAGAACACCTGTTTGCTAAAGAACACTGGCTTGATTATAAAAAAGACATGCCTGCTCCTACTCAATTGTTATTACCTCTTTCCCCAGAGACTTCATAATTAATAAACTGCTCTAATACTTGAGTAAACCCACTCTACTTATCTCCATTTCTGAAATCTGCAAGCCTCTCTCCTCCCAAAAAGGCCGTGGATGTGAGGACAATTGGAGCTTTCAAGACTGAGATTAAGGGGTGATCTAATAGAGGTATTTAAAATAATAAAGGGATTCAATAGGGTAGACACAGAGAAATTATTTCCTCTGGTGACGGAATCCAGAACTAGGGGGCACAACCTTAAAATTAGAGCTCGGCCATTCAAAACCAAAATCAGGAAACAAAGGGTAGTGGAAATTGAAACTCTCGTCCCCAAAAGGCTGTGGATGCTGGGTCAGTTGCAGCTTTGCAGACAGAGATGGATAGACTTTTGTTAGGAAAGGTTATTAAGGGATATGGAGCTAAGGCGCGTAAATGGATTTGAAGTACAGATCAGCCATGATCTATTTCAATGGCGGAGCAGGTTCGAGGGGATGAATGGCCCACTCCTGCTCCTATATTCTACTTGTTCTGCTGAGGGATATTTTTCTTTTCAAAGAATCAAATCTTAAATGTCAAGGGGCTGAATTTCTGCAGGACTTCTCCTGATGGCCCTCTGTAACTTCGTCGGAGGAACTGCAGGGAACGGCTCTTCCACTGAATTTACAGCGGACAAATGGGAGAATCGCTCCCCACCCCGAGGAAATACATCCCCCAAGTTTCTTCACCATGCGCTACATATCATGAACACGCTGCCCAAGAGTACAACAAAAATGATCTTTCATCGGTTGGAAGGCCAAAAGCCATTGGTACCTTTAGGCAGTGAATGCTAGGGCAATTGGAGCTTTCAAGACTGAGATCAATAGACTTTTGTTGGGTAAGGGTATCAAGGAACAGAGAGCAAAGGCATGTAAATCTAGTTGAGGTGCAGATCGGCCATGATCTAATTGAATGGTAGAGCAGGATCAAGGGGCTGAATGGCCTACTGCTGTTCCTAATGCTCTTATGTTCTTAAAGAAAGATGGAAGAAACAGCGTGGTCGAATGTCCAGTGAGAGTGCAACAGAAAAGGTTGGGACTTAGGCTAGGGTCTGGTTATGTTTCCATGGGGGCTTGGTTGGGATGGACCCTCTGCCAACTCCAGAGAGGGAGTAGCCGAGGGGAGTGGATTCTCAGGCCAGGAGTTTCTTTGTCCTCAGCCTAACACATCTGCAGTGGGCACAGCTTGCTGAGTGAAGCAGGAAGTGGAGCCCACCTGGGGTTCTAGACCTGGGTTGTGACATGGACTTCTGAGGATATTAAAAATTAGGAGGTTCTTTCACCCCATCCCTTACAAAGAGGACTCTTGGGCAATATTAAATCATCTTTCCAGAAGGGCAGAGGGCCTCAGCGCCCCCTCCCCGAAGCGGGACAACTACGCTGGAAATTCTGGCCTCCTCTCTCAGGCAGATTCCCAAGATGTGGCCCCAGTGGCACGGGCACCCACAGGCAGTACTTAGATAAGGTGACCTCTCCCTGATCCCACGTACTTCGGCAGGGTCAGCGCTGGAGATCACGGGCGAGCACATCCGACACTTACACCGGGATACCTGGCTCATGGATTTTCAGGCTCAATGCATAAATAAAGAAAGCAGCAGTCTTTTCCCGATCAATAATGTCCCCTGTAAATTTTTAGTTATCTCTACCTGGAGCATTAGAAAGAAAGACTTGCATTTATATAGCACCTTTCACAATCTCAGGAGATCATAAAGCACTTTACAGCCAATTAAGTACTTTTTGAAGTGTAGTCACTGTTGTAATGTAGGAAACACAGCAGCCAATTTGTGCACAGCAAGGTTCTACTGACTGCAATGTGATAATGACCAGATAATCTGTTTTAATGATGTTGGTTGAAGGATAGATATTGGATACCATGAAGAACTGCCCTGCTCTTCTTCAAAATGGTGCCAATGGATCTTTTACATCCACCTGACAGTGAAGACGCAGCCAAGGTTTAATGTTTCATCCAGAAACTAGGGTCCTCAATTTAAATAAAGGAAACTACGATGGTCTGAGGAGCGACTTGGGTAGGATTGATTGGGGAATGGCACTCAAAGGGTTGACGGTGGATAGGCAATGGCAAACATTCAAAGACCGAATGGATGAACTACAGAAGTTGTTCATCCCAGTTTGGCATAAAATTAAACAAAAAAGGTGACTCAACCGTGGCTAACAAGGGAAATTAGGGATAGCATAAGATCCAAGGCGAGGACATACAAATTGGCCAGAAAAAGCAATGATCCTGAGGGTTGGGAGCAGTTCAGGATTCAACAAAGGAGGACAAAGGGATTAATTAAGAAAGGGAAAATAGAATATGAGAGTAAGCTTGCATGGAACATAAAAACTGACTGTAAAAGCTTTTATAGATATATGAAGAGAAAAAGATTGGTGAAGTCAAGCATAGGTCCCTTGCAGTCAGAATTGGGGGAATTTATAATGGGGAACAAAGAAATGGCAGACCAACTAAATACATATTTTGGTTCTGTCTTCACAAAGGAGGACACAAATAACCTCCCAAAAATACCAGGGAACATAGGGTCTGATGAAAGGGCGGAACTGAAAGAAATCAGTATTTGTAGGGAAATGGTGTTAGGAAAATTGATGGGACTGAAGGCCGATAAATCCCCAGGGCCTGATAATCTACATCCCAGGGTACTTAAGGAAGTGGCCCTAGAAATAGTAGATGCATTGCTGGTCATCTTCCAGAACTCGATAGACTCTGGAACAGTACCCATGGATTGGAGGGTAACTAATGTTACCCCACTATTCAAAAAAGGTGGCAGAGAAAAAGCGGGGAATTATAGACCGGTAAGCCTGACATCGGTAGTGGGGAAAATGCTAGAGTCCATTATAAAAGATGTAATAGCAGAGCACTTGGAAAACAGTGACAGGATCGGACAAAGTCAACGTGGATTTACAAAAGGTAAATCATGCTTGACTAATCTACTGGAATTTTTTGAGGATGTAACTGGTAAAATAGATAAGGGAGAACCAGTGGATGTGGTGTATTTAGACTTTCAGAAGACTTTCGATAAGGTCCTGCATAAGAGATTAGCGTGCAAAATTAAGGCACATGGGATTGGGGGCAAGGTATTGACTTGGATAGAGAACTGGTTGGCGGACAGAAAGCAAAGAGTTGGAATAAACGGGCGTTTTCCGAGTGGCAGGCAGTGACTAGTGGGGTACCGCAAGGATCAGTCCTAGGACCCCAGCTGTTCACAATATATATTAATAATCTGGATGAGGGAATTGGATGTAATATCTCCAAATTTGCAGATGACACAAAGCTGGGTGGGAGGGTATGCTGTGAGGAGGATGTCGGGAAACTCCAGTACGATTTGGACAGGTTAGGTGATTGGGCCGAAACATGGCAAATGCACTTTAATGTGGATAAATGTGAGGTTATCCACTTTGGTGGCAAAACAGGAAGGCAGATTATTATTTGAATGGCAATAGATTGGGAGAAGGGGAAGTGCAAAGAGACCTGGGTGTTCTTGTGCACCAGTCGCTGAAGGTAAGCATGCAGGTGCAGCAGGCGGTTAAGAAGGCAAATGGTATGTTGGCCTTCATAGCAAGAGGGTTTGAGTACAGGAACAAGGATGTCTTGCTACAGTTGTACAGGGCCTTGGTGAGACCGCACCTTGAGTATTGTGTGCAGTTTTGGTCGCCTTATCTGAGGTAGGACGTTCTTGCCATGGAAGGAGTGCAGCGAAGATTCACCAGGCTGATACCTGGGATGGCAGGAATGACGTATGAGGAGAGATTGCGTAGATTGGGCTTATACTCACTGGCGTTTAGAAGATTGAGAGGGGATCTCATCGAAACCTATAAAATTCTGTCAGGCCTGGACAGACTAGATGCTGGAAGGATGTTCCTGATGGTCGGGGAGTCCAGAACCAGAGGTCATAGTCTAAGGATAAGGTGTAGGACATTTAGGACTGAAATGAGGGGGAATTTCTTCACCCAAAGAGTGGTGAACCTGTGGAATTCTCTGCCACAGAGGGCGGTGGAGGCCAGTTCATTAAATATATTCAAGAAAGAGTTGGATATATTTCTTAAGGCTAAAGGGATCTGGGGAGAAGGCAGGGACAGGGTACTGAATTTGAATGATCAGCTATGATCTCATTGAATGGTGGAGCAGGCTCGAAGGGCCGAAGGGCTTACTCCTGCTCCTGCTCCTATCTTCTATGTTTCAAGATGGCACTTCTAGCAGTACAAATCTCCCTCAGCACCAGCCAAGATTGTATGCTCAAATCTCTGGAGTGGGGTTTGAACCCACTACCTTCTGAGTGCAAGGTGAGAGTGCTACCACTGAGCCACATCTGACACCTATTTGCTAATGATATGGGAAATGGCTATATCGATATTATGCTACAGTTAGAGTAGCAATGCATTCTTGTTAACATCTGTATAGTCATAATTGGACAGTATAGTGTACCAAATGAGTCAGCATTTTGTACCAGTAGAAAGCCCATCCTGTGTAACTTGTCTGAGCTAGTTGAACCCTTTCTCCACCGCTACTTCGGCGGAAACCCCGGTTACGCCTGAACAAGGTTTCTGCCATGCTTCTGGTAAAGTAACGCTGGCGGAGTGGGAGCAGCCCTGAGGAGTTTCACATCCCTTTCACTTTGGGCAAATAGCACCGTGACAGGTTGGAAAGGGTAACTTATTTTGGGGCCATGTTGGCAACATAATCATAAACAAGTGTTTGTTCTTAAATGTGACAATGTCTGCACTGCTTCATCAGCAGATTGGTAAGGGAGAGGTTCACATCAACAATTCCCTGCACAATGAGTTCATTCAGGTGGCCTGTCAAGGTGGAGGCAAAGTATTCCCTCACTGGGAGTAAGGGAGGTTTACAAAGTGAATTGTTGTTGTCAATATATATTCACTCTCTTCCCTTGGCGCAGGCTGATTAACACGCTGACAGGCCATGACATGAATGGTTCATCCATGGTTGTAAACATCTTTTAATACCCTATACGGCAGGAAGATTTTATGGGTACCCATAACCCACTGGATGAGTGGGGGGCACCCACATCTACCAGGCTCAAGTACGCTGTTGGATGACAATCCTGAATTCAGAGCCAGAGCTTCGGTCTCTACACGCCAGGACTGTCTGGAGCAGGAGTTTGAACCCCGCACCTCCTGACTCAGAAGAGGGAATGCTACCACTAAGCCAAAGACGAGCTCCAGAGCGTGAGTCAGTGGTCACTCTTACACATCACCTGGTGGACAGTCATTGGCAGGGGCCTGGCACTAGGTAAATGCCACGCCTTTTCAGTTAGGGAACGGCAAATATCAGAGACAGGAGTCCCAAAGGAAAAATATTCAGCTTTGGCTTGTTGGGAGGACGTTGGGAGTATCAACGTACAATTTACATGGAAATGTTTTACTGCAGTTGTACCTTTGCATTAGTTACACCTATTTATTATAATTGTGTCCTATGTGTAAAGGAGTTGTGTTGTCTTGCAGAAAAAAACATACAAGATAGTGACTGCAGGCAAAGAAAAAAAGAACTTAAGTTGATATAGTGGCTTTCACAACCTCAGGATGTCCCATAGCGCTTTACAACCAATGAAGTACTTTTAAAGTGTAGTCAAAAACGTGGCAGCCAATTTGTGCACAGAAAGGTCCCATAAACTTTTCCAAGATCATTTTCGAGGCTAAAATTTCCTGGGCATTATATAAGTATGAAAGGAAGGAAATGTTAGAGAGAGTCACTCCCAGAGTGGTGCCATACAGTGACTACAAAGTGGCATCAGCAGAGGGCTAGAAGCAGATACCTACCCTCACGCAGTGGTAGGGATTTGTACATAACCCCAGAAAACTTAAAAAATGTGTAGGAGGGGAAGAAAGCTAAAAATAGAATAAAGTTTTAATTCCACGCAAAATGTTGATGAGTAGTGGGAATAGCAGCAGCTGACTATGTGGCATCATAGCAAAAACAAGAAGTTGCATTTATGTAGCATGGTAGCATAGTGGTTATGTTACTGGACTAGTAATCCACAGACATGCGTACAAATCCCACCATGGCAGCTGGGGAATTTAAATTCAATTAATTAAATCTGGAATACCATGAAACTATCAGATTGTCGTAAAAGCCCATCTGATTCACTAATGCCCTTTGGCCTTTATGTGACTCCAGACCCATAGCGGTGTGGTTGACTTTGAAATAGCCAATAATAAGAATAAATCCAGACGGACCACCTGGCATCAACTTAGACACTGGTTTCAGACATGACAATGGCACACCCAGCCCAGTTGACTCTGCAAAGTCCTCCTCACTAACATCTGGGGAATTGTGCCAAAATTGGGAGAGCTGTCCCACAGAATAGTCAAACAACAGCCTGACATAATCATATTCACAGAATTATACCTTTCAGCCAATGTCCCAAACTCCTCCATCACCATCCCTGGGTATATCCTGTCCCAAAGGCAGGACAGACCCACCAGAAGTAGTGATATACAGTCGGAGGGAGTGTTCCTGGGAGTCCTCAACATTGACTCCGGACCCCATGAAGACTCATGGCTTCAGGACAAACATGGGTAAGGAAACTGTTGTGTATGTGCCTTTAAGAGAAGAACTGATTCTATACTGCAGTACCAGCAGTGACCACCCCTGTATATAAAGCCATAGCAGGCTTCTGTATTTCAGTCTTGAATTACTCTCTGTTTTATTGTTCTCCTGCAGTCTGAGTATTATTGATCCTCGGACACTACACTGGCGACGGGCAGGTTTGAACTCACCTGCAGTACTGCATCACCTCACGGGGATCTTTTCCCTGAAGAGAAGCTTCTTGGAGGTCGAAGTCAGAACGGCGGGCATCGACCGCGGGCAACCGCCCAGGGATCCATCGGAGAGTTGCAGGGGAGGCTGTGGAGAGCTGGGCCTGGCTCCCCAGTCGAGGTGTTCCAGCAAGTCGTGCTGGTAGCAGGTAGTGCGCTGACCCTTCCGGACTGCGGCGGGCTCGGGCTCGATCCAGCGGCTCTGCAAAGGGGCCATGCAGCGTCATCGGGAGGAAGAGAGAGAGAGAGGGTGGAGCGCACAGGGCGCGGTCGGTGCTCAAGAACAGGGCAGCGTGGAGAGGATAGAACGCAGGGAAGGAAAAGTGAGACGCGCCAAAGCCGCGGGTCGCTGCCATTACCCTGTAGAACGCTAGGAGCAGCGTGGCAGCAAGGGGAAGAAGGAAAAGCGTGGGAGGCGCCATTTTATTCCATTGGGGAAGAAGGAGAAGCGCAGGAGGCGCCATTTTATTACATTGGGGAAGAAGAAAAAGCGCGGGAGGCGCCATTTTAAATCACCCAAGATGCCGAAGAGTGGCAGTATCACTGCTTTCGACAACGAGGTAGAAGACTGGACCATGTATGTGGAAAGAATTGAAGTGTACTGCAATGCCAATGAGGTGGCCAATGGAAAGAAGGCGTCGGTATTATTAAATTTGATGGGCGCGAGAACGTACGGCCTATTGCGGAATTTAATTACCCCAGCTAAACCAATGGAGAAAAGTTTTGAAGAGATTGTCAATATCTTACAGGAACACTTAAACCCTACACCGCTGCTGATAGCAGAAAGATTCAAGTTCCATAAAAGAAACCAGCACAAAGATGAGAACAATGCTGACTATCTTACGGAACTACGCAAGTTATCGAAGCACTGCCAGTTCGGAGCAGGACTGGCAGACACCTTGCGGGATAAGTTTGTCTGCGGGCTCCAGAGTGAAGGAACCCAGAAACGACTACTTTCGGAAAAGGACCTGACGCTAGAACAGGCTTTCAGCGTGGCAGTATCCTAAGAAGCAGCAGCACGGGGAGCTGCGGAAATACAACAGAAACCACAGGTATACAGCGCTAACGAAATGGCGTATGGAGCAGAAAAGTGCTATCGCTGCGGCAGAACAACCCATGATCAGAAGGACTGCTGGGTTAAGGACAAAGTATGCAGGCAATGTGGGAAAATGGGACACATAGCAAGAGTCTGCAGGTCGGGAAAGAAAACCAACACTACAAGAACTACTAAGGAAAAGTACAAGAAAGTAAAGAAATTGACAGACAGTAGTTCGGAAGATCAGGAGAGTGATAAGGACTCCGGGAGCAGGAGACTAAGTTGTCTAAAGTTACACAACGTGATCGCAAAGGAGGACCACCAAACCATTTGGGTCACCCTCATGATAGCAGGGGCCCCAGTAAAGATGGAATTGGACACAGGATCAGCCCTAACTGTCATGAATCGACAAGACTATGAGCGGCTATTCTCACACATACCCTTAAAGGACACGTCCATTGTATTGAAGACATACACGGGGCAAAAAGTCTACCCCAGAGGAAAAATAAGGGTGCCAGTTGAATACAACGGCAAGGAAACACAGAAACTGTATCTATATATACTACCAGATGGAGGACCACCATTATTGGAACGTGAATGGATCCGAAAAATACAATTGGATTGGCATTCCATTCAGGCGCTAACTGTGACTGATAAAAAGGATGATGACGTCACACCTGGACGACTGTCAAAAATTCTAACTGACGCAAAAGAGGTGTTCCAACAAGGACTTGGGTCTTTAAAAGGAGTAACGGCAACGATAAAAATTGAAGATAACGCAAACACAAAATTTTTTAAGGCCAGACCGGTACCTTACGCGACCCGCCCAGCCATTGAAGCAGAGCTGGAGAGTCTGGAGCGTTCGGGTGTGCTGTCCAAGGTGGACTGGAGTGAGTGGGCCACACCCATCGTTCCTGTAATGAAGAAATCATTGAGCAGCACGCCTGGGGAAGCGAAGAAGATTCGCATCTGTGGGGACTTCAAGGTAACGGTGAACCCAGTCCTGCACACAGTACAATATCCACTTCCACGGATAGAAGATATTTTCGCCTCACTATCTGGAGGGAAATACTTTACAAAGATTGATCTGGCCCAAGCGTATCTACAAATGGAGGTGGAAGAAGCGTCTAGGAAATACCTCACGATAAACACTCACAAAGGCCTTTACCAGCACAATCGACTGGTATTCAGGGTAGCATCAGCCCCGGCTATTTGGCAGAGGGCGATGGAACAAGTCCTGCAAGGGATCCCGGGGACCCAGTGTTATTTGGACGACATCCTGGTTACGGGCGAAAATGACAGTGAGCACCTTGCCAACCTGGAGCAGGTGCTCACGAGATTACAGGAATATGGGCTACGAGCCAACCGCCTCAAATGCGAGTTCTTCAGGAGACAAATCTCGTATTGTGGCCACATGATTGATGAGGAAGGGTTGCATAAGTCGCCGGACAAGATTGAGGCTGTAGTCAAGGCTCCAGCACCGGAAAATGTGTCGCAACTGAGGTCGTTCCTCGGGTTGGTGAACTACTAGCATAAGTTCTTGCCGAATTTATCTACAATTCTGCACCCACTGAACGCCCTACTGCAAACTGGAGTAACATGGAAATGGAGTGATGAGTGTAAGCGTGCCATTCAGAAATGTAAATGCCAAATCACTTCAAAAGAAGTATTGGCCCACTACAACCCAACACTACCGATTCGGTTGGCATGTGATGCGTCTCCCTACAGCATCGGAGCGGTGCTGTCACACAAATTCCCTGACGGTTCAAAGAGGCCAATAGCCTTTGCGTCGCGCTCGTTAACCTCAGCCAAGCGTAACTACGCCCAGATTGACAGGGAGGCCCTCAGCCTGGTGTGGGGGGTGAAGAAGTTCAATCACTATCTGCACGGGCAGAAATTCACGCTACTGACTGATCATCAGCCCCTGGTCTCCATTTTTAACCTAAAGAAGGGCGCTCCGGTGATGACGGCGCAACGGCTGCAAAGATGGTCACTTTTTCTAGGGGCACATCAGTACGACATAGAGTACAAGGGTACGAAACAGCATGGAAATGCTGATGGGCTGTCGCACCTACCGTTGCCTACGGTAGAGGAAGCACCTGCAGTGGACCCTGTTGAGATATTCCATGCGACCATAGAGAAGGAAACCCGAAATGACCCGACACTCTCTCGGGTCTATGATTTGATGTTGAAGGGATGGCCAGCACATGGCGACTCACTGTTGCCAGCATTCTCGCCAAGGAGAGAACAGCTGTCAGTGTGCCGGGGGACCTTGATGTGTGGATCCCGAGTGGTAATTCCACCCAAGTTGAGAGATAGAGTGCTCAATGAGCTTCATGAGGGTCATCTGGGAGGGGTAAAAATGAAGAGCCTAGCCAGGGCGTTTGTGTGGTGGCCGGGAATCGATAAAGAAATCGAGGATATGACCAAGAGATGCACAGGATGCCAGAAGGTCCAAAACGTTCCACCACAGGCCCCGCTACATCCATGGGAGTGGCCCTCATCTCCATGGCAACGGGTACATTGATTTTGCTGGTCCATTTATGGACTCAATGTTCCTAATCGCTGTGGACGCCCATTCGAAATGGCCAGAGGTCATCAAAATGTCCTCCACCACCACGGAGAAAACTATTGCAGTCCTACGGACCATCTTCGCCAGGAATGGCTTGCCAGAACAGATTTGCTCCGACAATGGGCCACAGTTTGTGTCAGAGGATTTCCGGAGGTTTCGGAGGAATAATGGGGTGAAGCATTACACATCTGCCCCATATCATCCAGCCACAAATGGATTGGCTGAGAGGTTTGTTCAGTCCTTTAAAAAGGCCATAAAGGCAATGCATAATGATGACATACCACTACAACACAAGGTAGATAATTTCTTGTTTGCTTACCGGAATGCAACACATGCAGTCACCAACCAAGCTCCAGCCATAATGTTCTTCAACCGAAGGCTAAGATGTCGCCTGGATTTGCTCAAACCAAACATAAGACGAGATGTTGAGGATAAGCAATTCCAGCACATAAATGAGAAGCCAACCAGGAGCTTCAAGATAGGGCAACCAATCTTGGCCCGCGACTACCGAACAGAAAAATGGCAGCCAGGAACGATATGCACACAGCAGGGACCACTAATGTACACAGTGGACGTTGGAGAGAGCATCGTGAGGTGCCATGCTGACCAGATTCTAGAGTCACAGGAACAAGCCAAACCCATACCACGAGCAGGTAATCAACCCGAAGTACAGATTGCATCTACCTCAGAAGCAGTGGTATTGGAAGCTGACGAACCAACCAATGACAATGAGCCAGAATCAACTCCGCCGCAAGAACAGGATACTCGAGAAAGGCGCTATCCAGTCAGGATCAGGAAGCCTACTCAAAGACTGAACTTATAAATGATTATTTCAGTTGATGTATATAGTACAGAGAAAATTGTAATTGTAATTAGTCATTATTTAGTTGTTAAATGAATGTTATGTACTGTTTATCTAAAAGGGGAGGAATTGTTGTGTATGTGCCTTTAAGAGAAGAACTGATTCTATACTGCAGTACCGGCAGTGACCACCCCTGTATATAAAGCCATAGCAGGCTTCTGTATTTCAGTCTTGAATTACTCTCTGTTCAGTAAATACCTGTTTTATTGTTCTCCTGCAGTCTGAGTATTATTGATCCTCGGACACTACAGAAACCTTCTGCTGACTACCAGCTACTGCCTCCCTCAGCTGATAAATCAGTGTTCCTCCATGTTGAACACCACTTGGAAGAAGCACCAAGAATAGCAAGGGGGCAGAATGTACTCTGGGTGGGGGATTTCAATGTCCATCACCAAGAGTAGCTCGATATCACCACTACTGGCCGAGTCCTGAAGGACATAGCTGCCAGAGTGGGCCTGCGACAGGTGGTCAGAGAACCAACACAAAGGAAAACTTGACCTCGTCCTTGGCAATCTACCTGTCGCAGATGCATCTGTCTATGACAGCATTGGTAGCAGTGACCACCGCACAGTCCTTGTGGAGACTAAGTGCCATCTTCACACTGAGGACACCCTCCAACGTGTTGTGTGGCACGACCACCATACTAAATGGGATAGATTCAGAACAGATCTAGCAGCTCAAAACTGGGCATCTATGGGTCATCAGCAGCAGCAAAATTTTATTCAACCACAGTCTGTAACCTCATGGCCCAGCATATCCCTCACTCTACCATTACCATCAATGCAGGGGACCAACCCTGGTGTAATGAGGAGTGCAGAAGAGCATGCCGGGAGCAGCACCAGGCATACTTTAAAATGAGGTGCCAACCTGGGGAAATTGCAACACAGAACTACGTGCATGCTAAACAGCGGAAGCAGCATGCTATAGACAGAGCTAAGCAATCCCACAATCAACAGATCAGATCAAAGCTCTGTAGTCCAGACACATCCAGTCGTGAATGGTGGTGGTCAATTAAACAACTAACGGGGGGAGGAGGAGGCTCCATGAATATCCCCATCCTCAATGATGGCGAAACCCAGCACGCGAGTGCAAAAGACAAGGCTGAAGCTTTGGCAACCACCTTCAGCCAGAAATGCCGAGTGGATGATCCATATCGGCCTCCTCCTGAGTTCACTACCATCACATATCAAGAAATGGCTGAGCCCACTGAATACTGCAAAGGCTATGGGCCCCGACAAAATCCCGACTGTCGTGCTGAAGACTTATGCTCCAGAACTAGCCACGCCTCTAGCCAAGCTGTTCCAGTACAGCTACAACACTGGCATCTACCCGACCATGTGGAAAACTGTCCAGGTATGTCTTGTCCACAAAAAGCAGGACAAATCCAATCCAGCCAATTACCGCCCCATCCAGCCTACTCTCAATCATCAGCAAAGTGATGGAAGGTGTCATTGACAGCGCTATCAAGCGGCACTTAATCACCAATAACCTGTTCGCTGATGCTCAGTTTGGGTTCCGCCAGGACCACTCGGTTCCAGACCTCATACAGCCTTGGTCCAAACATGGACAAAAGAGCTGAATTCCAGGGGTGAGGTGAGAGTGGTTGCCCTTGACATCAAGGCAGCATTTGACCGATGTGGCATCAAGGAGCCCTAGTAAAATTGAAGTCAATGGGAATCAGGGGAAAAACTCTTCAATGGCTGGAGTCATACCTAGCACAAAGAAAGATGGTTGTGGTTGTTGGAGGTAAATCATCACAGCCACAGGACATTGCTGCAGGAATTCCTCAGGACAGTGTCTTAGGTCCACCCATCTTCAGCTGCTTCATCAATGACCTTCCCTGCATCATAAGGTCAGAAGTGGGGATGTTTGCTGATGATTGCAGTGTTCAGTTCCATTCGCAATTCCTCAGATAATGAAGCAGTCCATGCCCGCATGCAGCAAGACCTGGACAACATTCAGACTTGGGCTGCTAAGTGGCAAGTAACATTCGTGCCACACAAGTGCCAGGTAATGACTATCTCCAACAAATGAGAGTCTAACCACCACCCCTTGACATTCAAAGGCATTACCATCACCAAATCCCTCACCATCAACATCTTGGGGGGTCACCATTGACCAGAAACTTAACTGGGCCAGCCACACAAATATTGTGGCAACAAGAGCAGGTCAGAGGCTAGGTATTCTGCGGCGAGTGACACCCCATCTACAAGGCATAAGTCAGGAGTGTGATGGAATACTCTCCACTTGCCTGGATGAGTGCAGCTCCAACAACACTCAAGAAGCTCTATACCATCCAGGGCAAAGCAGCCCACTTGATTGGCGCCCCATCCACCACCGTAAACATTCACTCCCTCCACACATACCGTGGCTGCAGTGTGTACCATCTACAAGATGCACTGTAGCAACTCGCCAAGGCTTCTTCGGCAACACCTCCCAAACCAGCGACCTCTACTACCTAGAAGGACAAGGGCAGCAGGCGCATGGGAACACCACCACCTCCTAGTTCCCCTTGAAATTACACACCATCCTGACTTGGAAATATATCACCGTTCATTCATCGTTGCTGGGTCAAAATCCTGGAAACTCCCTCCCTAATAGCACTATGGGAGTAACTTCACCACACAGACTGCAGCAGTTCAATAAGATGGCTCACCACCACCTTCTCAAGGGCAATTAGGGATGGGCAATAAATGCTGGCCTTGCCAGCGATGCCCACATCCCAGGAATGAATGAATAAATGTTTTTTTAAATATAGTGCCTTTAATGTAGTTAAACGTCCCAATGCGCTTCTCAGGAGCGTTATAAAACAAAATTTGACACCGAGCCACATAAGGAGATATTAGGGCAGAGAGGTAGGTTTTAAGGAGTGTCCTCAATGAGGAAAGAGAGGTAGGGAGGCGGAGAGGTTTTGGCAGGGAATTCCGGAGTTCAGTGCTTTGGCAGCTGAAGGCACGTCCACCAATGGTGGAGCGATTGAAATCGGGAATGCTCAAGAGGCCAGAATTAAATGAGTGCAGATATCGCGATGGGTTGTGGGGCTGGAGCAGATTACAGAGATAGGGAGGGGTGAGGCCATGGAGGGATTTGAAAACAAGGATGAGAATTTTAAAATCAAGGTGTTGGTTAACCGGGGGCCAATGTAGGTCAGTGAGCACAGGGGTGATGGGTGAACAGGACTTGGTGCGAGCTAGGACATGGGTAGCGGAGTTTAGGGACTCAGAGTGCTACCTTTGAGCCAAGGCTAACACACTAAATACAGTCAAATCTACACGTACTGAACATACAAAGCCATTGTACACAAATCACTGATGAATGTACAGTTCCCAAGGCCCAATTATGCTTCTCACAAAGTCAGTTCTACAAATGCAGTTATGTGTGAATTGTTTTGCATCCCAGTCTACCATGTATACCAATACCTGGGACTGTTACAAGGCAGGAATCTAGCTGAGAGGTTTGCATGGGCAGTGCATGGTATTGGGTGCAATTACAAGGCAGGAATCGAGAATCAAAATTCCTAAGCACTGGAACTCATCAGTGCCATTAACTGGGTGGACGGGACAGAATTTGGGATGGGAACTCGGTTATTCCGGGTCTCTTTTGGATTTCCAAATTCCGGCAGAGGTAAGGGCCAGCGTTTCCATCCTGACATCGTAGAAAGAGGCAGGACTGGTGGGATGACATTATCCATCGGAATTTCCACCAGTTCCACTCCCTCCCCTCATTTGCTCCCATCACAATCTATGCCAGCATGAAGCAGGCCTTACTTGCGCCCCAAGATCTCCTCCCAGCGCAAGTGGGGGGCAGTGTCATTTTACCATGGCTGATTTTCCACTGGCAAAGCAACAAGTTCGAATTTGGAAAGGTTTTTTTAACATTTTCCTCGATCTTAAATCAAACCGTGGCAATGTGTTGCAGCGATCTCCTTCCCCCCCTGTCCCAGGTGCAGCAGTTGCAGGAAAAATGGTGCAGGTCCTCAGCCAATATATACTAATGCCCTTGACCCCCCCCCAGGATGTGGGATGGAATCGGGGACGTGTCCATGGGGCAGGTGGAAAGTCCACCCAATCCAGATCTGCTCCAGTAACCCTCCAGAGGAACTTCAGTGCTCTAATCTTGGAGTGAAGATTGGTTGTGCAGAGAATACTGAGTACTGAACATAAGAATGTTTTAGGAACAGTAAATGCCTGTAGGCCAAAATAAAGCCATCATGTTTTCATAGATCACTTCCACCTACCCACCTTCTCATTGTATCCCCTAATCACTAATTCCAGAAATACATCAAATTCTCAAATTTATTCATACTGTTTGCTTCACTTCTGTTCCCTGGCAATCTAATTCACAACTCCATTACCCTTTAGGTAACAACGTTCTGCCTGAATATCCTTATTACTCCTTGCGTCCTGATCTACAGCTTGTGTATTTGAACACTTAGCCTGGGTGAAAAATGTGCCCGGATCAATACTGTCAATCCCCTTCATAATGTCAGCTTGGTGTCAGCTGTGGCTCAGTTGGTGGCACTCTTGCTTACATAAGAACATAAGAACATGCTTCTGAGACATGAAAGTTGTGGGTTCAAGTCTCACTCCAGAAACTTGAGCCCATAATCTAGACTAGCACCTCAGTGCAGCACCAAGAGAGTGCTGCACTGTCAGAGGTGCTGTCTTTCGGATGTTAAGCCGAGGCCCTGTCTGCCCTCTCAGGTGGATGTAAAAGATCCCACTGTTTGAAGAAGAGCAGGTGAGTTCTCCCTGGTGCCCTTGAAAGATGTTATATAAATGCAAGTTCTTTTTATAAACTTGAAAGCTTCAATTAGATCTAAATCTCCGGTTTTCTGATAATGGCACAATTGGGGTTTGAAATGGATTGTACCATGAGCTAGCTAGCTTAGAGGGTGGTCCATGCAGAATTTTCCAATGGGAGCACTTCCCCTAATTTGAATAGACTACCTGCACGTGGAAAGTTTGGTCTGCAGCACGTGTAAAATCTGGTGAGGCAGGAGCTCTTAAAGGGAAAGAGCTCGCCGTTAAAGGGGAAGTTATGGTGCTGACAAAAAGGTTGATTAAATGTTCAAAGCCAGAACTTTCAGCGTGGCTCACATGAGCTGGTAGTATTTTTGGTCCCGAACGGCCTCGCCTAAATTTGCAAGCAATGCAAATCGGGCGTGCGGGTCGGTAATTGGATTTTTCTGAGCCGCGCCCGCAACCAGCAGGGCTCTGCTCCATGGGCAAGGGCCTCTGGAAATTGATGGTTGAAGCCTCCTCTTTTTGAAAGAAGTCAAGCATAAATTTATTAGCTTTTAATTCTTGATACATAGAGAGAGAGAAATTCGGTATCGCCCCGTTTGGGGCACTAAATTTTGAAATCGTGAAAAAGTAGCGCCAGGCGCTAATGAGTCTGAGGTTCCCTAAATTGGCTGTTAGCGCTCCTGGAAAGAGCCGAAGCATTAAATCAAGTGCTAATTGTAATGATCAGTAACATGTCATTCTAGAATGGTACACTAGGTGGAGCTGTATGTTTAGTAGTGGGCTACCCACAAGGCAGTAGTCAAGATGGATGCCTGTACACTAGTCCACATGGCTGAATAAATTACTAGCTCAAGCTAGCTGTTCATAATGAAAACGTCTATTTATTTATGAACATAACACGGTACCAGAATTGGTAATATCTGCTGAATATTGTGAAACGTGACATGGAGAATTTGAAGCCACCGGAGGGTTTGAAACTCACGGGGAATGTCGACTGCAATTGGCGGACTTTCAAACAACAATTCGAACTCTACATTGCCGCCATCGGGTTCGGTACGATGCCAGACGCAAGGAAAATAGTGTTACTGCTCACGGTTGCAGGCCGCAGGCGATAGAGGTATTTAATACATTTGTATTTGATCAAGAGAAGGACAGAGAAAAGATGGACAATGTGCTAAAGAAGTTTGATACACATTGTTCTCCCAAAAAGAACGAGACCTATGAGAGGTACATGTTCCGTTCACGGACACAGCAGCTGAGACTTTTGATAGCTTTGTGACCGATCTGAAACTGAAAGCACAGACATGTAATTTCTCTGAACTGAAATCATCCATGATTCGTGACCAGATTGTGTTTGGTATTCATAATAAAAAGGTCAGGGAACGTTTGTTGAGAGAAACTGAACTAACATTGGAGGATGCTGTGAAAATATGCCATGCCAGTGAGCTAGCTCAACAGCACGCAAAGACTTTCAGTGAAATTAATAATGATGCGACTGTAATGAGTGACTGTGCTGCTGTCGGTGCTGTGTCCTACAAGGGGAAGAAACATGGGCAGAACAGAAATGTAAAGTAATTGGAGGATGGAATTTGTAATTGTAAACGCTATGGTTCCCAGCACCAGTCAAGACAATGCCCAGCGTTTGGGAAAATGTGCACAAAATGTAATGGAAAGAATCACTTTGCCAAACAATGCTTTTCAAAAGTAAAAACAAAGAAAGGGCAACAAGTCAATGTGATTGAGGACACTGATTTAAGTGAGACATTTTTTGTAGGAATGGTGTCATGTGACAATATAGAAAAGGATACAGAAAATGTGCAGCCCTCAGGAATGGACAATGCTGAAAATAAAGTTAATGCAGTCAAAGAGGACAAATGGATGATGCCACTGCAGGTAAATGGAGCATTAGTTACATTGAGACTAGACACTGGGGCAAAAGCAAACTTAATCAGTATGAGTGACATTAAAAATATGAAAGAAAAGCCCAAAATACAGAAAAAGTCAGTACTACTGAAGAACTATAATGGACAGAAAATAGATAGCTTAGGTGTATGCAGACTTAAAGTGACAGTCAAAGACAAAGTGCATCATCTCATGTTTTCTGTTGTGGCTGAAGGACTTGATTCACTACTAGGTGACAAAGCTTGTGAGGACTTAGAACTGGTCAAGAGAGTCCACCGTATAAACTGTGCCATAAGCAGACCAGATGACTCAGTGAATTCTGTAGTGAGTAATTTCCAGGATGTGTTCAAAGGATTTGGAGTTCTACCATTCACTTACAAGATCCAGCTAAAGGACAATGCTCAGCCAGTGGTACATGCTCCATGGAGAGTTCCAGCACCCCTGCGTGACTGGCTCAAGAAAGAACTGGACAGAATGACCACACTAGGAGTCATCAGGAAAGTCGAAGAGCCAACAGGCTGGGTTAACTCCATGGTATGTGTAAAGAAAAAGAACAATGATCTAAGAGTATGCATGGATCCAAAGGACTTAAATGCAAACATAAAACGTGAACACTACCAGATTCCCAAGCGTGAAGAAATCACCAGTGAAATATCAGGTGCCAGATACTTCACAAAGCTTGATGCCTCACAACGATTTTGGCAACTAAAACTGGATGAAGAGAGCACCAAATACTGTACCTTCAACACACCATTTGGCAGGTATTGTTTCCTCAGAATGCCTTTCGGGATAATATCTGCATCTAAAATCTTTCATAGAGCGATGGAACACATAATTGAAGGTCTGGAAGGAGTTCGGGTCTATGTTGATGACATCATCATCTGGGGCTCCACACTGAAAGAACACAATGAGAGACTGACTAAAGTGCTACAGAGCATACGCCGGAATGGACTGAAGCTCAACAAAGCCAAGTGTCAGTTTGGCATCCAGGAAGTCACTTTCCTAGGAGATAATCTATCTGGTAAAGGAATAGAGCCAGATATAGAAAAAGTAAACGCCATACTCAAAATGCCCAGACCCACTGACAAAAAAGGAGTGCTACGCATCATGGGGATGATAAACTTCATTGGAAAGTTCATTCCTAACTTGTCAGCCAAGACAGCCTGTCTGCGAGACCTGCTACATAAAACAAATTAGTTCGCATGGACAGAAAGACATGAACAAGAGTGGATGAACCTCAAAACAGTGGTGACAACCAGACCTGTACTCACCTTCTTTGACCCAACAAAGAGAATCAAAGTGTCAACAGATGCATCAAAAGATGGCCTAGGCGCGGTCTTGCTACAAGCAGAGGGTGAAGATTGGAAGCCTGTTGCCTATGCCTCCAGGTCTATGACTGATTCTGAGTGTCGATACGCCCAGATTGAAAAGGAATGTCTAGGCTTGGTAGTTGGTCTAGAAAAGTTCCATGGCTACATATATGGACTTCCCACCTTCACAGTTGACAGACCACTGCCCACTGGTTGCCATCATTAAAAAAAACCTGAATGAGATGTCTCCAAGGATTCAACGACTCATGATGAAGCTACAAAGATATGACTTTGAACTGATCTACACACCAGGCAAACACATAGGCCTAGAAATTCAGTATAGCCACTTTTGGGGTGGTAAAGTCGGGCGGCCGCTAAAGTTTGCGCCCGGCGCAAAGTCGCGCCCCATTCAGCGATATTCAGTCGCATCGCCCCAAGAGGTTGCTGCTGCGCTAAAACAGGCGATGCACGACTATCTTTAGGCGCTAAGCCGGCGGTGCTGAGCGATACCCCCGAGGCCGGGCGCAGCGCAGGTGCGGCGAGTTGTTGATTGACGGCAGACACTCTGGCGCCGGTCAGCTCTTAAAGGGGGAGGGTGGATTTGTTTGCCTGCCACGCCCTGCACACTGCAGCCCTCAACCTAGGCCTGACCACTTCTGCTTCATCTGTGCAACGCCCAGGGCTATGGAGAAGGCCAGGGAGAGAGCGCAGCGCTTCAGCGACGGTGACCTGAGGGTGCTGGTTGGCGGAGTGGAGCGCAGACGCCATGTTCTGTTCCCAGAAGGTGGCAAGAGGCCGCTGCCCAGCGCCTACTGGAAAGCCTGGAGGGAGGTCTCAAACAGGGTGTCTTCCAACAGCGTGGTTGCCAGGACTCCTGTGCAATGCCGGAAGAAGTTCAACGACCTCACTCGGGTTGTCAGGGTGAGTACCCTTTCCAGTGTCCTCCTCATCCCTGCATGTGCACCTCACTTTATGGGCAAAGGGACCTCAAAGCCCTAATGGCCAGGCCTCATCCAGCAGCTATGGGACTGTCATGAAAATCACTTGCACATTCAGCACTTTACACACTGTACAAGCTATTCGACCATGGGAGGCAGTGCAGACAAGATCAGGGCTACACACTGTTCAAGCTATTCGACCATGGGAGGCAGTGCAGACAAGATCAGGGCTACACACTGTTCAAGCTATTCGACCATGGGAGGCATTGCAGACAAGATCAGGGCTTCACACTGTTCAAGCTATTCAACCATGGGAGGCAGTGCAGACAAGATCAGGGCTTCACACTGTACTTAGAGGCCGTCCTTTCTCTTGCAGGCCAAGGTGGCACACAACTGGCGCAAACGAATTGACACCGGGGGAGGCCGTCCTGACGTCAAAGAGCTCTCCGACCTCGACCAGCGTGTGGAGCGCATTATGGCAGGCCGGCTGATTGGCCCCGTCGCCAGTGGAGATGCCGACCCTGTTCTGGGCACCAATGGTAAGGGCATCACCTTTTTGACTTCGCTCGTTCCACTGGCACCTCATATCAGCATCCTTTGCCACTGTCCGACCAATGCTGTGAATGGCACCACTCATGCCTCCCTCGCTGCCGCCCTGTCCTCACTCTAAAGCTACTCTTGTGCCTTCCTGCTTTCAGATGGTGAATCGCCAGGTGAGGAGGCGGGCCCTCAAGCTGCCACTGTCAGCGCTTCGGAATACGAGGAGGAGGAAGAGGAAGCCGGCCCATCAGTGCCACCCTCAGCCGCGCCAGCCCATGGCGATGTAGGGGACACGTCTTCCCTGGAGGGGAGCCGGGGGGGAAGGGTCGGAGGAGAGTGAAGCTCCGGGGCCCAGCAGCCTGCAGCAACGCAGGAGGGGTGGGGAAGCTCGGCGGACTTCTCCCCAGAGGGTGAGTGCGGCCCCCAGTCCTGCGATGGTCAGCGCAGAGGAGGTGCGGCTCCTGGAGGAAATGGCCGTCCAGGCTGAGCGCAGGCACACTGAGCTCATGGCTGCAGTGGCAAGGATGCCTGACTCCATAGAGTCTCTGTCAAGGAGTGTGCAGGAATTCGCAGCAGCACAGGCCAGGAGTCTGCAACAATACAGTGCATCACAGGCCAGGAGTCTGGAACAATTCAGTGCAGCACAGGCCAGGAGTCTGCAGGACTTCGCGGCAGCACAGTCGGCTTCTAGCCAAGTGCTCAGTCGTGCCGTCCATTCACTGGCTGGTGTCATGCGGACACAGACCAGGGCCACACGGGCACTAACTGCTGCCACCCTCGCTGGATCAGCCAGGCATCGCCAGGGCACTCGCCACGCAGCAGCAGCCCAGCAGTCTGTTCTTCAGCTGTTTGCTGCGCATGCTGCAGTGCTGGCCCGTGCGAGTGCCAATGTCTCAGGCAACCAGCGAGCACCTGCGATCTGCCAGGTTGGCACCATTACTGCAGGCAACACTGCCACTCCGCCATTGCAGCTGCCACGAGCCGCTGGACAGACTGCTGCCGCCCAGCCAGAGTTGGAGCAGTCAGCAGCCGGCCACTCCAAGGCGAGAGCTGGTGCAGGCCAACCCCCAAGGGCATCTGCCGTCTCGCCATCTGCCCCTCAGCAGCCTTCCCCCAGCCTTGCTGCAGCCACTGGGCTCCCATTGAGGAGGAGCTGCAGGGCGGGCAGGGGCCAGGTAAGGATGCGCAAGGCATCGCCCTCGCAGGGCAAAAAGTAGAGGTATGCACAAATGCCTGGTGCTTGTTGTAAGGCCGAGACTGGTGCAGTTGTGTTTGTGTAAGGCCGAGACTGGTGTCTTTCTTTCTTTTTGTAAGGCCGAGACTGGTGTATTTCTTTCTTTTTGTAAGGCCGAGACTGGTAGTTTTGTGTTTTTGGAGGGGGCTTCTCCACATGAGGGTGTAATGTGGGAAGGGCAGAGGTTTGCAATAAATTATTGTTGTTAAATTGCAGTGTGCATGGTTTTTTTGTTAAGTCCTGGTTGCCCTGCTCGCCTGAGGGCTTGTGGAGCGGTTACATTCATCTGCTGACATTGGCACAAGCCATTCCCTGAGAGGGGGCCTAGAACCGATGTTCAATAAGCCGGCGACGGGCGGTCCTTGCACTTTCTGCCTCCCTCCTGTGCTGGTCCTCCTCCTCCTCCTCCTCCTCCTCCTGAGGTGGTCCTCCAATCTCTGGTGGCAGTGCCCGAGTCCTGCGGATAGCCAGGTTGTGCAGCATGCAGCAAACGACCACAAAATGGGAGACTCGCTCCGGCGAATACTGTAGGGCTCCACCGGAACGATCCAGACAGCGGAACCGTTGCTTCAGGATGCCAATTGTTTGTTCGATGATGTTCCTGGTCGCTTGATGGCTCTCATTGTATCCCTCTTCAGCAGGTGTGCTGGGCGCACGGAGCGGGGTCATCAGCCAGGTACACAAAGGATAGCCTTTGTCCCCGATAAGCCATCCTTGTGGGTGAGGCTGTGCCTGGAACATGTCTGCCACAGAAGTCTGTCGCAGGATGAAGGCATCGTGGCTGCTGCCTGGAAAGCGGGCATTGACAGCTAGGATGAGCTGCCTGTGGTCACACACCAGCTGGACGTTGAGCGAATGGTAGCCCTTCCGGTTGCGGTAATCCTCGGCATTCTCCAGAGGTGCCCACAAAGCCACATGTGTGCAGTCAATGGCGCCCTGCACCATGGGGAAGCCCGCGAATGCTGCAAAGCCCATTGCACGCTGTTGCTGCTTGGCAAGGGCCATGGAGAAGGAGATGAACTGACGTCTCCTTTTGAAAAGGGCATTGGTCACCTGGCAGATGCAGCAATGCACGGCGAACTGGGAGATGTTGGCAATGTCCCCAGTAGCGGATTGGAAGGAGCCGGTGGCATAGAAGTTGAGAGCCACCGTCACCTTCACTGCCACCGACAGAGACATCCTGCTCCTCAGCTGTGGCTGCAGATCACCGCCAAGCAGCTGGCAGATCTCTGTGACCACCTCCCTTCGGAATCGCAGCCTCCGAACACACTGCTCGTCAGACATGTTGAGATAGGAGAACTGCTGGCGGTATACCCTGGGTGGGTAAGGCCTCCTTTCCCGACGCCTGTTGCCCCCTCTCCGTCTAGCCAGGGCTGCCACTCTCTCACGGCGTCTGTGAGCCCTTTGGATGTAATTGAGAAAGCCAGCGTTGACACCCATTGCAGCCCCCATAATATGCTGGCAAACAATGAGATGTCAATGAAGGCAAAGACTAGTGGAAAGCTGTGGCCTGAAGCCAGAAGTACCTGTCCGAGTGCTGGGCCAAAGCAGAAAGCTCTCTACCTTGGTCTCTCTGCAAAGATCCGTTTCTCAAGAAGGAGTGCTGCGAAATGGCAGCCTTTTATAGTGCAGGAGGAGTGCCCTTTAATTTGCGCCCCCCGCGCCCCGCATCGACTGAGCACCGTTCCACTCTAACAGTCGCTAGGGGCGTCAGGCGCACAATGGGGCGGCGCCACTGAAGTTCCGGTTGGGGGCGCACAAAGGGCGTTGCACGAGGAAATGATGTCATGATCTGCGCGCGCAGCTGAGCGCGCGCAAAGACTTTGCGCCGCCGCTAAATCTCTAGTGAAGTTGGGGCGAGGCGCAGATCGCGCTGCGCCCGGGTGCTAGCCGCCTAGCGCCCAACATCTACTCCTCCTAAGGCGCTAACGGCTGGCGCAACCAACTGAATTTCCAGGCCATAGTGTTAGCAGACGCACTATCCCAAGCACCCACAATGAGTCATGTGAGCTCTACTGAAGAAGACGTGGATGTTCATGTGAGTATGGTCACTGCTGCGCTGCCCGTGTCAGACACAAAATCAAAGCAAATAGCAGAAGAAACAGTAAAAGATACAGTGTTACAAACAGTAATAGAGAACATTCATCATGGTTGGCCAAAAGGTTCCTGTCCAAAGTACTATCACATCAGGTCAGAGTTAAGTGTCGCAAGTGGACTATTACTAAAACAGAACAGAATAGTCATTCCACAGGCTCTACGTCAAGACATGCTCAAAAGGATTCATGGGGGACACCTCGGAATTGAAAAATGCAAAAGGAGAGCAAGAGACACTGTTTATTGGCCTGGCATAAATAAGGACAGTGAGAACATGATAGGCATATGTGAGACATGTCAGAAACACCAAAACAAACAAGCAAAGGAACCAATGATAGTGGCTGACTTACCAACAGCACCATGGCAAAAGGTTGGTATGGACCTCTTTCATTTGAATGGTAAAGACTATCTAATAGTGATTGACTACTATTCTAACTATCCTGAGATGGCGCTGCTTTCAAGCACATCAGCAAGCAGTGTCATAATGCATGTTAAATCCATCTTCGCCAGACATGGAATTCCCAGGATTGCCATTAGCGACAATGGTCCATGTTTCAACTGTAAGGAGTGGCAACAGTTTGCAGCACATTATGACTTTCAACACATCACATCCAGTCCTCTGTATGCTCAGTCGAATGGTAAGGCAGAGAAAGGTGTTCACGTTCTCAAACAGCTACTGAAGAAAGCAACAGAAAGCAAGTCTGATCCTTATCTCGCCCTGCTGAGCTACCGAGCCTCCCCTTTAGACTGTGGTTCTTCACCTGCTGAGCTCCTAATGGGTCACAAGTTGCGCACCACGCTACCCTGCTGTGCAAAAGAAAAGCAGAGTAAGGAACTGAGACAGAGACTTCAACTGTTAAAGCTGAAACAGAAATCACACTATGACAAGTCATCCAAAACTCTGAAACCATTGACAAGGGATGATGTTGTCAGGATTGAGGATCCAGATGCATGGAACAGGAAAGCTACAGTTCTTGAGGAAGTAGGACCAAGGTCATACACTGTTAGAACTGAGGAAGGACAGATTCTCAGGAGGAATCGCCGTTCCCTCCTGAAAACACAAGAAACTATCCAAGAGCAAATCGATGACAATGCCGCAACTGAATCTTGTGACTCACCACCAGAACAATCTAACACAAACACACATACAGGCTCTCATGCAAACACATCAGACTTACCTGTACTGAGAAGATCCACACGTGAAGTAAAAAAGCCTGATAGACTTAATCTTTGAGCACAAAGAAAACTATAATAAAAGAATGAAAAGCTTAGAGTTCATAAAGTAAAGCTTTGAAAATATGTTGACCATTGTGAAGATGTTTGTCATTATGATTGATTTTGATTGATATTGATTTTGTTTAACCTCTAAGGAAGGGGGATGTAATGATCAGTAACATGTCATTCTAGAATGGTACACTAGGTGGAGCTGTATGTTTAATAGTGGGCTACCCACAAGGCAGTAGTCAAGATGGATGCCTGTACACTAGTCCACATGGCTGAATAAATGACTAGCTCAAGCTAGCTGTTCACTACAGGGGCGCTACCAGCAGAGCAATAATGAATTTCAGGTGCTATGCAATTGGGAATGACCCTTCACACTGGTTCCTTCCAGCTCTTAAAGGGGAGGTTGTATCATTGTGCAGATCCTCATTATCAGCATTGCTGGCTATGAAGGTGACCTGCAACCTGATGCGCTATCAATTACTCATAAAAGACTGAGAGTTAAGAGAGTAACTAAAGGCTTTTATTAACAAAAGAATGAAGGTCTGCCTCGAGTGGTCGACCGGTCCAGAAATACAAAGGGCAGGGGAGCAGTCACCTTTATACTAGGACTTGTGGGAGGAGTCAGCCGAGGCATGTCCAGGCATGTACACAGTGGAATACAAACAGTGGTTTACCACATTCACCCCTTGTTTAAAATTGAGTCCGGCGGGGTGAAGTGTATTAAAAGTTAATGTATTGGAGTCTCTCCGGAGGTCTTGTCTGCCGCTGTGATCGGCGTGGCGACGGCAGGGGTAGTGGAGCTTCCGGCGTCGAGTCCTGCGTAGGCTGTGGCACAGGCGTGTCGTCCTCGTAGATGTCGAGCGGGTCGCGGGGCCCAGGCCTGCCGTCTGCTGGGGCTGGATATCGGATCATGGGGGGGGGTGGTAGTGAGTAGTGGGTTATTGCGGCCCCCGAGGGTGCAAGGTCTCTTATGGAGACTGTGTCCTCCCGCCCGTCCGGGTATGCAATGTAAGCATACTGGGGGTTGGCGTGGAGGAGGTCGACCCTCTCGACCAGGGGGTCCGTTTTATGGGTCCTCACGTGCCTTCTCAGTAGGACCGGCCCTGGGGACGTCAGCCATGGCGGTAGCGATGTCCCCGATGTGGACTTCCTTGGGAAGACAAACATTTTCTCATGAGGGGTGGCATTAGTGGCAGTGCAGAGCAGTGACCGAATAGAGTGGAGCGCATCGGGGAGCACATCCTGCCAGCGGGAGGTTGGAAGGCCCCTAGACTTTAAGGCTAGCAGGGCGGCCTTCCAAACTGTCGCATTTTCTCTTTCCACCTGTCCGTTCCGCCGGGGGTTGTAACTGGTGGTCCTGCTTGTGGCAATACCCCTAGTTAGCAGGTACTGACGGAGTTCGTCGCTCATAAACGATGAGCCCCGGTCGCTATGGATATAGCTGGGGAAACCGAACAGGGTGAAGAGGTCGTTCAGACATTTAATGACCGTGGCACTGGTCATGTCCGGGCAGGGGATGGCGAATGGGAAACGGGAGTACTCATCAATAATATTGAGGAAGTACACATTGCGGTCGGAGGAGGGGAGAGGCCCTTTAAAATCAACGCTCAGGCGCTCGAAGGGGCGAGTGGCTTTTATCAGGTGGGCCCTGTCTGGTCTATAAAAGTGCGGTTTGCACTCAGCGCAGACTTGGCAGTTCCTGGCCATGGTCCTGACCTCCTCAATAGAGTAAGGCAGGTTGCGGGCCTTGATGAAGTGGAAGAACCTGGTGACCCCCGGGTGGCAGAAGTCATTGTGGAGGGCCCGCAGTCTATCGATCTGCGCGCTGGCGCAGGTGCCACGCGATAGCGCATCCGGGGGTTCGTTGAGCTTCCCGGGCCGGTACAAGATCTCGTAATTGTAGGTGGAAAGTTCGATTCTCCACCTCAAGATCTTGTCATTTTTGATTTTGCCCCTCTGCTTGTTGTTAAACATGAAAGCAACTGAACGTTGGTCAGTGAGCAGGGTAAATCGTTTTCCGGCCAGGTAGTGCCTCCAATGACGCACAGCCTCCACAATCGCCTGGGCCTCCTTCTCAACAGCGGAGTGTCTGGTCTCCGGGCCTTGGAGGGTTCGTGAAAAGAAGGCCACGGGTCTCCCCGCCTGATTGAGGGTAGCGGCCAGGGCAAAGTCGGACGCGTCGCTTTCCACCTGGAAGGGGATGGATTAGTCCACTGCGTGCATGGTGGCTTTGGCAATGTCTTCCTTGATACGGTGGAAGGCTAAGCGGGCCTCTGCCGTCAAGGGAAAAGAGGTGGACTTGATCAGCGGATGGGCCTTGTCCGCATAGTAGGGGACCCACTGGGCATAATAGGAGAAAAACCCTAGGCACCTCTTCAGGGCCTTGAGGCAGTGGGGCAGTGGGAGTTCCATAAGGGGACGCATCCGGTCGGGGTCGGGGCCGGTGACTCCGTGTTCCACAACACAGCCAAGGATGGCGAGACAGTTTGTGCGGAATATGCACTTCTCCTTGTTATATGTCAGGTTCAGGAGTTGGGCGGTGCGGAGGAATTTTTCGAGGTTTGCGTCATGGTCCTGCAAGTCACGGCCGCAGATGGTCACATTGTCCAGATATGGGAAAGTGGCCTGCAACGCATTTTGATCTACTATCCGGTCCATCTCCCTTTGGAAGACGGAGATTCCATTGGTGACGCCAAAGGGAACCCTAAGGAAGTGATAGAGGCGGCCGTTTGCCTCAAAGGCAGTATACTGGCAGTCCTCAGGGCGGATAGGGAGCTGGTGGTACGCTGATTTCAGGTCAATGGTCGAGAAGACGCGGTACTGCGCGATCTGGTTGACCATATCAGCTGTGCGGGGGAGTGGGTAGGCGTCCAGCAGGGTGTAGCGATTTATTGTCTGGCTGTAGTCGATGACCAGGCGCTGCTTCTCGCCGGTCTTAACGACCACAACCTGGGCTCGCCAGGGGCTGGTGCTGCCCTCAATAATCCCTTCCTTCAGGAGCCGCTCCACTTCGGTTTTAATGAAAACCCTGTCCCCGGAACTGTATCGCCTGCTCTTTGTGGCGATGGGCTTACAGTCGGGGGTGAGGTTAGCAAACAGTGGGGGGGGGTGACTCTGAGTGTGGAGAGGTTGCACCTGGTGCGCGGCGGGCAATTTGGGAGCTGCTGGCTGCGGACTGTGAGTGGGGGGAGGGGTCCACCGTACGCCATCGTAACACTTTTAAGGTGGCACTGAAAATCTAACCCCAGCAGGACGGCAGCGCAGAGGTCGGGCAGGACCAGAAGTTTAAAATGATCGTACACGGTCCCGTCTACTACGAGTGTCACTACGCAGTAGCCGCTGATGTCCGCCAACTGGGACTCGGAGGCCATAGAAATCCGCTGGTGCGCAGGCAGGACTGGGAGAGAGCAACGCCGCACCGTGTCAGGGTGGATGAAGCTCTCCGTGCTCCCAGAGTCAAAAAGGCAGATTGTATCGTGGCCATTTACCTTAATGTCCATTGTGGAACTGGCCAGCTGGTGCGGTCTCGCTTGGTCCAGTGTAACGGATGCCAGCGTAGGGGTCGGTGTGTCGCTGCGGGTATCAGATGAGGCAGTGTTGGGGGCCTGCTGCGTTCCGGCTGTCGTCCAAGATGGCGCCGTCCATGATGCCCATGTGGCTGGAGGCGTCCAAAATGGCTGCTGTACCGGTGGTTCGCACATGGCCGAGGAGGCCCAAGATGGCGGCCCGCATGGCCCACATGCGGCGCTGCTGGGGTTCGGGGTGGCTTTGGCCCGAGCAGATCGCGTTTTTCGCCGGGCAGCGCGCTCTGGGGTGTTTTGCCTGGCCACAGAAGTAGCATTTCTGGCCTTGGGGCACTGCTGTCTGGCCTTGGGACACTGCTGCGGTAGTTGGGCCGTTGCTGGGGTGTGGCTGGGGTGGCACGGCACTATGAGGCGGTCCTACCGTGTCCCAGGCTGTCATTCCCTGCGGCGTCCACGGTGCAGAGGAGTAGGCATCCATGCCCCGGTAGGCTGCATCCAATGATAGTGCGAGTTCAGAGGCCTTGTTGAGGTTGAGGTCACTCTGCTCCAACAGTCGCTGTCGGGTGTAATTGGATCTGTGGCCCGCTACAAAAGCATCCCGGATAAGTTCCTCTGTGTACACGGCGGCCTTTACATCCTTACAACCACAGGCCCGGCCAAGCACAGACAGTGCCTGAAGGTATTCCGCGGTCGATTCCCCAGGTTGTTGTTTATGACTCCCCAGAAGGTGCCTGGCGTACACTTCGTTCACTGGGCGCGTGTACTGGTCCTTGAGGAGCTTGATAGCGTCCGCGTACGAGGTCGCGTCTTGGATGACCGAGTACACTCGATGGTTCACTTTGGAGGTCAGGACATCCAGTTTGTCCTCGTCCGATTTGATTGCTGCGGAGGCGGTCAGGAATTTTTCGAAACACTTAAGCCAGTGAGTAAACTTGGTGGATGAGTCCGCCTCCCGATGATCTAAGTCCAGGCATGCTGGTGTGAGGATCTTCTCCATTATAAAAATTTTGTTAATAAAATTGATGCGCTATCAATTACTCATAAAAGACTGAGAGTTAAGAGAGTAACTAAAGGCTTTTATTAACAAAAGAATGAAGGTCTGCCTCGAGTGGTCGACCGGTCCAGAAATACAAAGGGCTGGGGAGCAGTCACCTTTATACTAGGACTTGTGGGAGGAGTCAGCCGAGGCATGTCCAGGCATGTACACAGTGGAATACAAACAGTGGTTTACCACACAACCAAATCAATCCCCTGATTGTGATGGCTGATTCCACTCCCAGGGAGAGAGGCAAGTCTCAGACTGCTCTCACGCAATCTCTGACTGCTGCCATCATCGCTGGGTCAACCACAGTCCACCGGGGATCTCACGGTGCCACAGCAGCCCAGCAATCTGTGCTCCAGCAGATTGGTAGGGATGCTGAGGTGCTGCCCCGGGGGAGTGGCAGTGGGTCAGTGGAGCAGGAACCTGCTGTCCTCTCTCAAGATGACAGCATTCCTGATCCCACCACTGCCACTCCACCATTGCACTTGTCGCTGCCTGTCATCCAGCCAGCCCAGACAGCTGCCGCCCAGCCTGAGGTGGTGCAGTGTACAGCCGGGTCTTCCAGGCCCAGAGCTGGTCAAGGGTGTCCTGCAAGGCCATCTGTAGTCTCTGGCACCGACACCCAGCAGCCTTCCACCAGCCCTGTTGCAGCCACTGGGGACATACGACGTAGGAGCAGTAGATTAGGAAAAGGCTCTGTAAAGAGGGGAAGTAAGGGTTTCCACAAGGGTGATTGGTTAATATTGTTGCTGTATATATGTGGTTGCTGAATTTGGATAAATTTATTATTGGAATATTGCAGATTTGGGACTGTGTCTCATTTCAGCTTTGGGGTGTGGTATGGAATGAGACATTGATGGAATGATGGGGATGTGCTGAGCAACTGGGAAGTGGCCTCCAGTTCATTGGAACCGAAGTCTGCTGAGGCTGTCGCGGACCGCCCTTCCACAAGGCCGATTTCCGTCGCTGATGTTCATGCTCCTGTTCCTCCTCCCCCTCGTCTCCATCTTCCTCCTCCTCCCCCTCGTCTCCATCTTCCTCCTCTTGAGGTGGTGCGGCTCTGCCTGGTGGCAATGGCTGGGCACTCATGATGGCCAAGTTGTGCAGCATGCAGCAGACGACGACAACAAAAAGTGACACCCGCTCAGCCGAGTACTGGAGGGCTCCTCCCGAGTGGTCAAGGCAGCGGAACCATTGCTTGAGCACTCCGATGGTCTGCTCAATGATGTTCCTGGTGGCAGCATGGCTCTCATTGTATGAGTGCTGGGCACGAGTGTTGGGGTTGCGGAGGCGAGTCATGAGCCAGGTGGAGAGCGGATAGCCCTCGTCTCCCAGCAGCCAGCCGCGAGCTTGATATGGTGGCTGGAATAGAGCTGGCACACCAGTCTGGCACAGGATGAAGGCATTGTGGCTGCTGCCAGGCTAGTGGGCATTGACGGTAAGGATTCGCTGTGCGTGTGCGCACACCAACTGCACACTAAGTGAATGGTAGCCTTTACAGTTACGGAATACCTCGGGATTGTTACGGGGTGCCCGCAGAGCGACGTGGGGGCAGTCAATGGCACCCTGCACCATGGGGAAGCCCGCTATCCTGGCAAAGCCACATGCACATTCGCGCTGCTTCTCTTTGGTCATGGGGAAGGAATTGTAATCCTTCTCCTTCTGTAGAGAGCATTTGTGATCTCATGGATGCAGCAATGGACGGCGAACTGCGAGATGTTTGCTGGTGTAGAAATTGAGAGCGACGGTGACATTTACTGCCACTGAGAGACGTGGTGCTCCTGATGTGAGGCTCAAGGTGTGGCTGCAGGAGGTGGCAGAGCTCTGTGACCACGTCCATGGTGAAGCGGAGCCTTCTAAGACACTGTTCCTCAGTGAGATTGATGTAGGAGAAATGCTGCCGGAATACCCTGGGAAGGTAAGGCCTCCTGTTGAGAGCCCTGTTGGCTTTCCTCCCTCTGGCCACATTTTGCAATCTCTCTCTCTGCCTCCGCCGCCTCTGATGTTGACGCTGGAGTGTGAGGTCCAGTATCAGTACAGCCCCCATTGAAGTATGGAAATGTTCCACTTTCAAATCTCACTGAAATGAAAGTGAATAATTTTTCTGAGGCAGAAAACTCCTTCAACTGATAAATGCTGAAATCGCTCAAAACACCTGTTTGACAATGTCAAACTGACAAAGGCAGCAGTCTTTGCCGACTAAAAATAAATCGGATGTTGACACCTTTATATAGCGCTCAGGCAGGGGGCAAGCGTGAATTTCTGAGCCGGGGATCTACTGGGACACTGCGCAACTGGATGACGTCACGCTCTCTGGGCAATAATAGCCTTCCTATGATTGAGTGACCAGAACTGCACACAATATTCCAGTTGGGGTATGATCAATGCCATACCTGGCAGTCAGTAATCTAGTAGAAGGGTTCAGGTGATTTGCGTATTGAATAATGGATACCAAGACTAGGAAGGGAGAAGGACTTTACATTTATATAGCGCCTTTCACAACATCCGGACATTCCAAAGTGCTTTACAGCCAATGAAGTACTTTTGAAGTGTAGGCACAGTTGTAATGTAGGAAAAGTGGCAGCCAATTTGCGCACAGCAAGCTCCCACAAACAGCGATGTGATACTGACCAGATAATCTGCTTTAGTGACATTGGTTGAGGGACAAATATTGGCCAAGGCATCAGGAAGAAGTCCCCTGCTTTTATTTGAATAGTGCCATGTGATCTTTTACATCCACAGGCAGGTAGTGCCTCGGTTTAACATCTCATCCAAAAGCTGGCACCTCCGACAGTGTCGCATTCCCTCAGTGCTGCATTGAAGTGTCAGCCTAGAGTTATGTGGTCAAGTGTCTGGTGTGGGACTTGAACCCACAATCTTTTGACTCTAGACACAAAAGGCATCAAGGGGTATGGGGAGAGAGGGGGAATATGGTATTGAGATAGAGGATCAGCCATGATCATATTGAATGGCGGAGCAGGCGCGAAGGGCTGAATGGCCTATTCCTGCTCCTATTTTTCTATTTCTATGTTCTCAGAGGCAAGAGTGCTACCCTCTGAGCCAAAGCTGAATTATTACACGGCAGGGGTGTAGACCAACCTGTGAGAGTGAAGCCTGAGCAATTTATAATGCTCACACCAACACCAATATTAAATTCCATCCTTGTAATCTCTCCATCGATATACCGCAGAGTTTAAGGGATGATTTTTTTGGCTTCAAAGATGTTTCTATGCTGGCCATGCATGGCAGCCTGTTGAGGACCAGGGATACATGATGGCTGGCCTCCCACCTTACACCCTCAATGAACTTCAGCTCATCCAAAACTCTGCTGCCCGTGTCCTAACTTGCACCAAGTCCTTTTCATCCACCACCCCTGTGCTCGCTGACCTACGTAGGAGTCAATTACAAAGGCGCCACTTATAACGTATTAAGCGCGTCGTCTATTTTGGGGAATTCAGTAAGTACTTACCCTGTACTTAGCAATTTAAACGGCTCTGCTGACTTAGAAGAGGCAGTTGCTAAGTGGGCTGGATTTTCTCAATGGAGGCGACTTGGAGGTGGGACTGCTGCTTGTCGTGTCAATGTCCCGCCTACATCCTCACCTGACCATTCAGAGGGATTTTCCCCTGATTGAGCTTGTTAAACCCGCCCGGCGGGCTCAGCAAGCCAATTAGGGAAGAAGTCACTGACAGATCACGTCAATGTCAGACGTGCTATCTGTCAAGACTTCTTGAAAGAAGAAATGACAGCTCTGTGAAGCTGTCAAACATTGACATCCTCTTGAGTTTGATTCGTTTTTGTGGTGAGGACTGAAAAAACATTGTAAAAAAAGTAAATTTCAGATGTCTGATGGATCGGAGGGTCCATCAGCCATTACCTGAAATTGACAAGTGGATGTCCACTCTCCCGATCCAGCACGGCTAAAGGCTACAGAAGTAAAAAAAGGTAAGTGAACACTTTTTTAAACTTATCACTCAATTCAATTCAATTAAATTCAAATCGCTTTATTGGCATGACAAGTTACATCTTATGTTGCCAAAGCATCGGAAAACATTCATGTTTGTTCACAAAAATACAGATCTATCCATACAGTGTATAAACAGATATATCCCTGAGTGTATAAATATATACTTTCATATAATTTATATATACTCTTTTCTTATATTTACTGGTTGTCCCTCTGTTTATGGCAAGCTGTAACATAGTGTGCCACTAGTGTTATGCAATTTCTCTCTTCCCCCAGTAGGTATGGGAGTTTTTGGTCGTCATTCAAATTTCTGAATTCCGGGCATATTTTTGTGAATTTTGGGTAGAAATTCTCCCTTATGCCCTGATATTTTCTACAAGCTGTGAGGAAGTGCATCTCTGTCTCCACCATTCCCTGACTGCAGTGAGAGCATATCCTGTCCTCTCTTGGTAGCCGGGTCTGTCTGTGTCTACCTTTTTCGATCGCCAGGTTATGTTCACTAAGTCTGTACATTGTCAAAGTTTTTCTCAGTTTGCTATCCTTTACCATGGTCAGGTAATCAGCCATGTTGTATTGTCTGTTTAGGGCCAAGTAGCAATTGAGTTTGCTTTGGGTTTTTGTTGTTTCTGCCCAATATGACAGATATTTTTCCTTTTGCTTAGCGACGATTGTGTTGGGTCGAATTCTTTGTGTTACGCTGTCACTGTCCTGGGGCTGGTTATTGTTAGTAGTGTTAGTAGTTACTTCACTGAGTCCCAGGACTAGTTGACTGAGGGTATTCTTCTTTATGGTCCTCTCTTGGCATTTCAGGGCTTCGTAGTGATAGCATTGGGGGTTGCTCATTTCTAGGTGTTTCCAAAATTTGGTGGCTCTTTTTTGGATAGTGATTATTAATGGATATTGGCCTAGTTCTGCCCTGCATGCATTATTTACGGTTTTCCTTTGAGTCCGGAGTATACTTTTACAGAATTCTGCATGTAGGATCTCAATTGGGTGTTTGTCCCATTTTGCAAATTCTTGTTGTGTTAGCGATCCCCACACCTCACTGCCATAGAGTGCAATTGGTTCAATTACTGATTTGAAAATTTTGAGCCAAATGCTAATTGGGATTTCTATTTGGATTGATTTTTTAATGGCATAGAAAGCCCTTCTTGCTTTCTCTTTCAGTTCATTCACAGCCAGTTTGAAATTTCCCGTAGAACTGATTTTTAAGCCCAAGTATGTGTAGTTAGTGGTTTGTTCAATTTTGGTTGTTCCTGGTGTGAAATTTATTTTGGGTCCCTGATGTCTGGATCTTTGCTGGAACACAAGGACTTTGGTTTTTTGGGGATTTATTGTCATGGCCCAAGTCTGGCAGTATGACTCCAGCAGATCCAGGTTCTGCTGTAGACCCTCCTTAGTTGGTGACAGCAGAACCAGGTCGTCTGCATAGAGGAGGAATTTAACCTTGGATTCATATAGGGTGAGGCCGGGTGCTGTAGATTGTTCAAGTAGTTTTGCCAATACATTTATGTAAATATTAAAGAGTGTCGGTGAGATTGGCGAGCCCTGCATCACCCCTCGCCCCTGTGGGAAGTATTTTGTTTGTTTGTCTCCAATTTTAACTGCACAATTGTTGTTTGTATACATTGATTTAATTACATCATATGTTTTTCCCCCTACCCCGCTTTCGATAAGTTTCAGGAATAAACCAGCATGCCAGATGGAGTCGAAAGCCTTCTGGAAATCTATAAAGCATGCGTAGATTTTGCTTTTGTTTTGATGAACGTGTTTGTCAATTAGGGTCTGTAGGGTAAAGATATGATCTGATGTTCTATAGTTTGGCAGGAATCCAATTTGGCTTTTACTCAAGACATTGTGCTCCTCAAGGAAGTTTATAAGTCTTTTGTTTATGATGCTGCAGAATACCTTCCCCAGGTTACTGTTTACACAGATGCCTCGATAGTTATTTGGGTCGACTTTGTCCCAACTTTTGTATATGGGCGTTATGAATCCTTTGTTCCAGATATCAGGGAAGTAACCGACACTCAGAACCAAGTTGAAGAGTTTTAGGATAGCCAGTTTCATTTTATCGTCTGTGTGTTTAATCATCTCGCTTAGTATGCCGTCTGCCCCGCAAGCTTTTCCTGGTCGCAGGTCCTTGAGTTTTTCAAAAAGTTCTTTTTCTGTTATTATGGACTCTAGCGGGTTTTGGTTATCTTTTATGGCCATTTCTAGCTTTTCCAGTTTTTTGCATATTTGGTGTTGCTCTGGCCTTAGTGTGTTTTTCTGGTATAATTTTTCAAAGTGGTTTTCCCATGTGTCTCCATTTTGAATGGCCAATTTGTCGTGTTGTTTTTTGTGTAATGTATTCCAGTTGTCCCAGAAACAATTGGAATCAATGGATTCCTCAATGGAGCTGAGTGTTGATGCGCTATCAATTACTCATAAAGACTGAGAGTTAGAAGAGTAACTAAAGGCTTTTATTAACAAAAGAATGGAGGTCTGCCTCGAGTGGTCGACCGGTCCAGAAATACAAAGGGCTGGGGAGCAGTCACCTTTATACTAGGACTTGTGGGAGGAGTCAGCCGAGGCATGTCCAGGCATGTACACAATGGAATGCAAACAGTATACAAACAGTGGTTTACCACATTCACCCCTTGTTTAAAATTGAGTCCGGCGGGGTGAAGTGTATTAAAAGTTAGTGTATTGGAGTCTCTCCGGAGGTCTTGTCTGCCGCTGTGATCGGCGTGGCGACGGCAGGGGTAGTGAAGCTTCCGGCATCAAGTCCCGCGTAGGCTGTGGCGCTGGCGTGTCGTCCTCGTAGATGTTGAGCGGGTCGCGGGACCCAGGCCTGCCGTCTGCTGGGGCTGGATATCGGACCGTGGGGGGGGGTGGTAGTGGGTAGTGGGTTACTGCAGCCCCCGAGGGTGCAAGGTCTCTTATGGAGACTGTGTCCTCCCGCCCGTCCGGGTGCGCAATGTAAGCGTACTGGGGGTTGGCGTGGAGGAGGTCGACCCTCTTGACCAGGGGGTCCGTTTTATGGGTCCTTACGTGTCTTCTCAGTAGGACCGGCCCTGGGGACGTCAGCCATGGCGGTAGCGATGTCCCCGATGTGGACTTCCTTGGGAACACAAACATTTTCTCATGAGGGGTGGCGTTAGTGGCAGTGCAGAGCAGTGACCGAATAGAGTGGAGCGCATCGGGTAGCACATCCTGCCAGCGGGAGGTTGGAAGGCCCCTAGACTTTAAGGCTAGCAGGGCGGCCTTCCAAACTGTCGCATTTTCTCTTTCCACCTGTCCGTTCCCCCGGGGGTTGTAACTAGTGGTCCTGCTTGTGGCAATACCCCTAGTTAGCAGGTACTGACGGAGTTCGTCGCTCATAAACGATGAGCCCCGGTCGCTATGGATATAGCTGGGGAAACCGAACAGGGTGAAGAGGTCGTTCAGACATTTAATGACCGTGGCACTGGTCATGTCCGGGCAGGGGATGGCGAACGGGAAACGGGAGTACTCATCAATAATATTGAGGAAGTACACGTTGCGGTCGGAGGAGGGGAGAGGCCCTTTAAAATCGACGCTCAGGCGCTCGAAGGGGCGAGTGGCTTTTATCAGGTGAGCCCTGTCTGGTTTATAAAAGTGCGGTTTGCACAGCGCAGACTTGGCAGTTCCTGGTCATGGTCCTGACCTCCTCAATGGAGTAAGGTAGGTTGCGGGCCTTGACGAAGTGGAAGAACCTGGTGACCCCCGGGTGGCAGAGGTCATTGTGGAGGGCCCGCAGTCTATCGATCTGCGCGCTGGCGCAGGTGCCACGCGATAGAGCATCCGGGGGTTCGTTGAGCTTCCCGGGCCGGTACAAGATCTCGTAATTGTAGGTGGAAAGTTCGATTCTCCACCTCAAGATCTTGTCATTTTTGATTTTGCCCCTCTGCTTGTTGTTAAACATGAAAGCGACTGAACGCTGGTCAGTGAGCAGGATAAATTGTTTTCCGGCCAGGTAGTGCCTCCAATGACGCACAGCCTCCACAATAGCCTGGGCCTCCTTCTCAACAGCGGAGTGTCTGGTCTCCGGGCCCTGGAGGGTTCGTGAAAAGAAGGCCACGGGTCTCCCCGCCTGATTGAGGGTAGCGGCCAGGGCAAAGTCGGACGCGTCGCTTTCCACCTGGAAGGGGATGGATTCGTCCACTGCGTGCATGGTGGCTTTGGCGATGTCCTCCTTGATACGGTGGAAGGCTAAGCGGGCCTCTGCCGTCAAGGGAAAAGAGGTGGACTTGATCAGCGGACGGGCCTTGTCCGCATAGTAGGGGACCCACTGGGCGTAATAGGAGAAAAACCCTAGGCACCTCTTCAGGGCCTTGAGGCAGTGGGGCAGTGGGAGTTCCATAAGGGGACGCATCCGGTCGGGGTCGGGACCGATGACTCCGTGTTCCACAACACAGCCAAGGATGGCGAGGCGGTTTGTGCGGAATATGCACTTCTCCTTGTTATATGTCAGGTTCAGGAGTTGGGCGGTGCGGAGGAATTTTTCGAGGTTTGCGTCATGGTCCTGCAAGTCACGGCCGCAGATGGTCACATTGTCCAGGTATGGGAAAGTGGCCTGCAACGCATTTTGATCTACCATCCGGTCCATCTCCCTTTGGAAGACGGAGACCCCGTTGGTGACGCCAAAGGGAACTCTAAGGAAGTGATAGAGGCGGCCGTTTGCCTCAAAGGCAGTATACTGGCGGTCCTCAGGGCAGATAGGGAGTTGGTGGTACGCTGATTTCAGGTCAATGGTCGAGAAGACGCGGTACTGCGCGATCTGATTGACCATATCAGCTATGCGGGGGAGTGGGTAAGCGTCCAGTAGGGTGTAGCGATTTATTGTCTGGCTGTAGTCGATGACCAGGCGCTGCTTCTCGCCGGTCTTAACGACCACAACCTGGGCTCGCCAGGGGCTGGTGCTGCCCTCAATAATCCCTTCCTTCAGGAGCCGCTCCACTTCGGTTTTAATGAAAACCCTGTCCCCGGCGCTGTATCGCCTGCTCTTTGTGGCGATGGGCTTACAGTCGGGGGTGAGGTTAGCAAACAGTGGGGGGGGGGGGTGACTCGGAGTGTGGAGAGGTTGCACCTGGTGCGCGGCGGGCAATTTGGAAGCTGCTGGCTGCGGACTGTGAGTGGGGGGAGGGGTCCACCGTACGCCATCGTAACACTTTTAAGGTGGCACTGAAAATCTAACCCCAGTAGAACGGCAGCGCAGAGGTCGGGCAGGACCAGAAGTTTAAAATTATCGTACACAGTCCCGTCTACTATGAGTGTCACCACGCAGTAGCCACCAATGTCCGCTGACTGGGACTCGGAGGCCATAGAAATCCGCTGGTGCGCAGGCAGGACTGGGAGAGAGCAACGCCGCACCGTGTCAGGGTGGATGAAGCTCTCCGTGCTCCCAGAGTCAAAAAGGCAGATTGTATCGTGACCATTTACCTTAATGTCCATTGTGGAACTGGCCAGTTGGTGCGGTCTCGCTTGGTCCAGTGTAACGGATGCCAGCGTAGGGGTCGGTGTGTCGCTGCGGGTATCAGATGAGGCGGTGTCGGGGGCCTGCTGCGTCCCGGCTGTCATCCAAGATGGCGGCGTCCATGATCCCCATGTGGCTGGAGGCGTCCAAAATGGCTGCTGTACCGGTGATTCGCACATGGCCGAGGAGGCCCAAGATGGCGGCCCGCATGGCCCACACGCGGCGCTGCTGGGGTTCGGGGTGGCTTTGGCCCTGCAGACGCTAGCGTAGTGTCCCTTCTTCCCGCAGCCCGAGCAGATCGCCTTTTTCGCCAGGCAGCGCGCTCTGGGGTGTTTTGCCTGGCCACAGAAGTAGCATTTCTGGCCTTGGGGCACTGCTGTCTGGCCTTGGGACACTGCTGCGGTAGTTGGGCCGTTGCTGGGGTGTGGCTGGGGTGGCACGGCGCTATGAGGCGGTCCTACCGTGTCCCAGGCTGTCGTTCCCCGCGGCGTCCACAGTGCAGAGGAGTAGGCATCCATGCCCTGGTAGGCTGCATCCAATGATAGTGCGAGTTCAGAGGCCTTGTTGAGGTTGAGGTCACTCTGCTCCAACAGTCGCTGTCGGGTGTAATTGGATCTGTGGCCCGCTACAAAAGCGTCCCGGATGAGTTCCTCTGTGTACACAGCGGCCTTTACATCCTTACACCCACAGGCCCGGCCAAGCACGGACAGTGCCTGAAGATATTCCACGGTCGATTCCCCAGGTTGTTGCTTACGACTCCCCAGAAGGTGCCTGGCGTACACTTCATTCACTGGGCGCGTGTACTGGTCCTTGAGGAGCTTGATAGCATCCGCGTACGAGGTCGCGTCTTGGATGACCGAGTACACTCGGTGGTTCACTTTGGAGGTCAGGACATCCAGTTTGTCCTCTTCCGATTTGATTGCTTCGGAGGCGGTCAGGAATTTTTCGAAACGCTTAAGCCAGTGAGTAAACTTGGTGGATGAGTCCGCCTCCCGATGACCTAAGTCCAGGCATGCTGGTGTGAGGATCTTTTCCATTATAAAAATTTTGTTAATAAAATTGATGCGCTATCAATTACTCATAAAAGACTGAGAGTTAGAAGAGTAACTAAAGGCTTTTATTAACAAAAGAATGGAGGTCTGCCTCGAGTGGTCGACCGGTCCAGAAATACAAAGGGCTGGGGAGCAGTCACCTTTATACTAGGACTTGTGGGAGGAGTCAGCCGAGGCATGTCCAGGCATGTACACAATGGAATGCAAACAGTATACAAACAGTGGTTTACCACAAGTGTATTCTTAATATATTGCTCTTTTTTGGTTCTGAGTGTGTTTCTGTATTGCATACTTACCACTCCACACTTGCACCCATCACTCACCTCTACACCTTACTTCCAGGTGCCTCCGACCGCCGCAGACCTCCTCCACGTCTCCTCCAACCCGGCAGGGTTCTCCGAGGTTGGGAAGCCTTCACCTGTGAAGGTAAAATGGCACTGATCCCTTTTTCTGCCTGTTAACTACCTGTTAACAGGCATTTAAAAGGATTAAAAGCCTGTCCCGCCTCCAGGAGATGGGACCCAAAGCTGCACATCTTCCCGCCTCCTGGCAAAAGGGCACGGAGGCGGGATGGGGGCGGATTTTCCACCCGCCCCCAATTTCTCCGATTTTATGTGCTGTCCCGCCTCCATGCCCGCCTCTTCGGGGCTTGGAAAATCGAGCCCATCTTGTTTTTTATTTTAAAATGTTGGTTACTTCACTTTTTGGTTTTACCAGCCACCGCATTTAGCGTGAAAATCGTGTTAACACCAGCGCGCCTTCTATAAGCGGTGGGGGCTGTAAAATGATACAGCGTCACGTAACAGTAGTGGAGAAAATAGCCAAACTCCTGTAAAATCATTCATGTGCTCCCTGTTTAATCTTCCTTCCGCTAATTGTTAATTTTCTATGTTTAATTGCATTGGTAGCCACGAGTCTGGAGGGTGCTTCATTAAAATGGTCAATAATGACTGCACATTAACAATGGCTGATGATTATGGCTTTTAATCCTGCATAACAATGTTGCAGCAAATATTTTCTCTCACCAGCCCACGTTCTTCATCTTATTAACGGCCCAGCGACAGCAAGCGCTGGTTGCTATGAGGTTGTGTGCCTGTTATTTTTAATTGGTTATTTGGGTGACACTTTCTTGAGTAACCGCCTACCAGAATGAGAATTGCACACTTGTAACTCATTCAAACACTCACTGATCACAGATCATTACCGACTGATAATAAACAAAAATCATTGCGGACCATTTGAGAAGTGATTCTTACACAGAAACATTTGTTTGCAAAGCATGGGCATGCACAAGAGGCCGCCTCATGGGAGTTAGAGGAAACCAACAAAGCAGATGCAGCAAACGAACAGATGGACACACTGGGATGTATGTCTCCTTGCTCATACCTCATCTACCACATCTACATCTGAATGTTGTTAACTCCACGGCCCATTTGTCACAGAGCTGTACTTATGTAGAATGTTTATTTACGAAATGCTAGGACACCTGTTCAATAGAAAGATCAGGCAGTAGATTTAATTTAAGGTTCAGTTATCTTTACTGTGCCCAGCAAAGGACTTTACGTGAATCATCTTTTACCAAATCCAGAGCCCAGAACAGGGCAGGATGCGCAGTCATAGCTTAAGCATTTTGTTTTTATTTGTTTATGGGATGTGGGCTTTGCTGGCAAGGCCAGCATTTATTGCCCATCCCTAATTGCCCTCGAGAAGGTGGTGGTGAGCTGCCTTCTTGAACCGCTGCAGTCAGTGTGGTGAAGGTACTCCCACAGTGCTGTTAGGTAGGGAGTTCCAGGATTTTGACCCAGCGACGATGAAGGATCAGCGATATACTTCTAAGTCAGGATGGTGTGTGACTTGGAGGTGAACTTGGAAGTGGTGGTGTTCCCATGCGCCTGCTGCCCTTGTCCTTCTAGGTGGAAGAGGTCGCAGATTTGGGAGTTGCTGTTGAAGAAACCTTGGCGAGTTGCTGCAGTGCATCATGTAGATGATACACACTGCAGCCACGGTGCGCCAGTGGTGGAGGGAGTGAACGTTTAGGGTGGTGGTTGGGGTGCCAATCAAGTGGGTTGCTTTGTCCTGGATGGTGTCGAACTTCTTGAGTGTTGTTGGAGCTGCACTCATCCAGGCAAGTGGAGATGGAATACTCTCTCCTTGTAGATGATGGAAAGCATGCCCCTTGCACACTGTGGTCAGTTTTATCAAGCCAACAAACCGGTAGTCTTTGAAGGGACTGCTAGAGGCTGCCACCAAAAAAAGTAATTGCCAAATCTTTCATTACCTGTATAAGAGACAAATGGAGCAGGATGTTCCTTCTGGTTCCACATTAAAATGGAGGTCACTTCCGGTTACCGCTTGCCTGATACCCACCCCGCCGATCTCCACTGAGCTCCTCCCTCCATCTCCTCCCCACAATCTACTCTCCTCCCCGCGATCTATTCTCCTCCCCGTCGATCTCCTCCCTCTTGCTCATCTCCTGCCATCTCCAGAATTGACGGTTGTTTCGCTGAGGGCCGGCCTATCTCCTCTCCTCACAAAAGGCGCACTTCCTCTTGGGGAGCAACGAATGACCCCAGCATGCCGGTTATGCCCTGATGATGATGCAGGAGAACCGGTTTTGTCTGGCCCTCTTGTCGGCACGCCAGGTCCTGTTTGCTGCTGGGCTTGTGCCCCAAGTTAGGAGTGAATCAATTTCCAGGCCGTAGTCTTTTCATTGGACTTTATCTGCAGATTTTACCTTTGCAATGCTTCCAAATTATAAGTCAATCAATCTCTCTGAATACATTCCTCTTTTTTGATGTTTATTTTCCATCTATTTCTATCTGTCTATCCACTTCTATTTCTCTCATAGTTCTCTCCCTCTATTTCTATCGCTCTATCCACCCCTCTACATGTCTATCCCTCTTCAATTTTCTCTATATATTTCTACCTCTCTCTACATATAGAACTATCCCTCTCCATTTCTCTCTTTATTTATCTAATGTCCCTCTCTCTATGTCTTTACTTACATATCATTTTTCTCTCTTTAACTATCTAATTCTATCTCTCTCTGCATCCCTCCATTTTTAAAAATTTATCTTTATCTCTCTCTGGCCCTTTCTCTTTGCATCTCTTTAATTATATACTATTTCTCTTTATCTGTCTATTTCTATGTTAGCTACTCCCTATTCCTCTATTTATCTATGTCTCAGTCTCTTTCTCTTTCTTTATCTATGTCTTGCTATCTCTCGCAGGATAGATGTGTATTTTTCACACTGTGTAAGGCAGCAGTGTCTCTGCCCAGCAGCCCTCATAATGTGGTGTTCGGATATTGCTGCCATTGACGTGATTTATCGATGCTGTGCGCAGGGGTTTCTGTCTTGCAGGCTCCAACTCCTGCAGATGCAAGCCCCCTAAATGGATCAAGTCAATTTGCTGGAATCTGATGAATCGGTTACAGTGGCGAAAACATTGATTTGAATTTGCTTTACATTTTCTTACCTTTTGTTTGGCAACTGTTGTAAGTCGAGATGTTAGCACAGTTCTAGAATCATTTTTATGCACCTAAAGTCTGTTGTTTGTCTGTCAAAACAGATGGGCGCTCTGTGTGATATACTAATTAATCTGCATTTTACTTTCACAAACACTTTCATCAATGAAAATGTTTGCCTGTGGCTCCTGCCAAAGGGGCTTTAGCTGTTTGAAATGCAATCTAAGCATTATTGAGAAGAATGATAGTGTCTCGATGCACACATATAGCCCCAGTCCCCAAGTGATTGGGCAGAGCCAAAGTCACTGGTAAGGCAAGACAAATTTAACCCTGAAAGAGCTGGTCACAGCATCTATTGTTCCTCATGGTGTAGTGAAAATGCATTAAGTCAATGCTACTTTTCACCTGAAGGGGCTGCGCCTTAATTTTACAAAGTATTACAGAGTATTTACGGCACAGAAACAGGCCATTCGGCCCAACTGGTCTATGCCGGTGTTTATGCTCCACACGAGCCTCCTCCCACCTTACTTCATTTCACCTTGTCAACATATCCCTCTATTCCTTTCTCCCTCATGTACTTATCTAGCTTCCTCGTAAATGCATCTATTCTATTCGCCTCAACTATTCCATGTGGTAGCAAGTTCCACATTCTAACCATTCTCTGAGGAAAGAAATTTCTTTTGAATTCCTTATTGGATTTATTCATGACTATCCTATATTTATGGCCCCTAGTTTTTGACTCTCCCACAAGTGGAAACTGACGTAATAAAGACTCACTACGCACTTGGTTGTACATAAAGCAAGGCTTTAATCGACTTGTAACAAAACATGGAGGTCTAGTTAGTAGTCACTAGCTTCCTGTTTCCAAACTGTCTCTGGCCAAGCTGGGCCCACGCCCGAGTATTTATACTCCTCGGGCGGCGCCCTCAGCTGGCCGTTCAGTAGTACTTCCTTGTAGAAATTTCGATTTATGACATAAACCTCTTCAGTACATCTACCCTGTCGAAACCCTTCATAATTTTAAAGACCTCCATCAGGTCACCTTTCAGACTTCTCTTTTCGAGAGAAAAGAGCCCCAGCCTGTTCAGTCATTCCTGATAGTTATAACCTCTCAGTTCTAATATCATCCATTTTTGCAGGTTCTCCAGTGCCTCTCTATCCTTTTTGTGATATGGAAACCAAAACTGAGCATAGTACTCTAAGTGTGGTCTAATTAAGGTTCTATATAAGTTTAACATAACGGGCAAGATTTTCATTGGGCCGTGGAGTCGGGATTGGAGGCGTGTGGGGGGGTTAAAATCCCGAAATCAGGGGTCCCGACCCCATCCCGCACCCCACCTGCCCCGCACTGGGACCCGCCTACCCGAGGCAGGAAGGGATTAGTGCCAACAGGTAGTTAACAGGCAGTTTTTAGCCTAATCCCTATTTTTAATGCTGAAGTGTGGGATTCCCGATGGCTCCAAACCACGCCAAGTTTGCGAGGCGGGCCGTCGGGTTGAAGGACTTGGAGGGGTCGAGATGTCGGTGTTCAGGTGAGTGATGTGTGCATGAGTGCAAAGGTAAGTGTGTTTGGTGTGTCTAAAGTGTTTAAAGAAGTTTAAATTACCTTTTCTTACCTTTTCAGCCTTCCTTTAGGTCTCAGGAGTCCCTCATCTCACCGGCACAGAAAGCAGAATGGCTGCGAACTGTCAAAAGTGACAGCCTTCAGCTTTCTGTGCAGGAGAGATTTCTAGCTGAGTCTGTGGAGTAGGACTCAGGTTAGAAGTGAGACTGTCAGTGTTTGACATCTTCAAACAGCTGTGAAACACTGATATTTCATGTCAAAACCTCTTGACAGATGAAATTTCAGTCTGTGATGTCACCTGTTGCCGGGTGGCCCTTAATTGGCCTGCTGAGCCCGCTGGGCGGGCTCAACAAGGTCAATCAAGTTAAAATCGCGTGGATTGGCCACATCTCGATGGAGGCGGGACTACAACCCCGAAAGTTGTAGTCCCGCCTCCTACCCGACTCCTGAATGAAAATCCAGCCCAACATCTCTGCTTTTCAATTCTATTCTTCTAGAAATGAATTTTTTGGCTACACTTCACACCCACACTCTGTTCACCCAGTGCACAGAGGGGCAAGCAGATCAGAAGACCTCTTGGTGTGTGGGCTCCCAGGGCCTGGCGATAACTGCCATCGACATGCCCAGTACGCGTAGGATGGTTGGGGGTAGGAAGCACTGCTCCGACTGCTTGCTGCTTATCCGAGCCCTAGTTTGCAGCTGGTGACCTTGGCGCAAGGCCCACCAGTTCACTTAAAGCTTTCCGCGACCCATGGGCAAATTTTTCCTTTTCAAGTATATATCCAATTCCCTTTTGAAATTTACTATTGAATCCGCTTCCACCGTCCTTTCGGGCAGCGCATTCCTGATCATAACAACTCGCTGCGTTAAAAAAAACAATCTCCTCCTCTCCCCTCTTGTTTTTTTGACAATTATCTTTAATTTGGGTCCTCTGGTTACCGACTCATCCGGCAGTGGAAGTAGTTTCTCCCTTGAATGGAGAAGACCAAATAGATGTCTTATTGTGAAGGGGGTTCGATGAATTTGCATGAATCTTTGAGTTGGCTGGGTCGCTTCCTTTGTTTTAATGGAGCCCTCCTCCGGGAGGGTGGAGGAGACACTTGTGATATTTGTTACGGCAGCTCTGGGCTTGCCCAGTGTCCAATCTAACCTTGAAAATTGACATTGTTTCTGACATTGCCTACTGTGTGCCAATGGAGGCAGGTTTCAGGCATCCACCTGCCACAGGATGGTGCAAAATATGACCTTGATGGCCAGGCCAGGAGAGAGGAAGAGTGGGTGTTGGATCTTCCTCTCTCCTCTCTAGAAACAGTCTGCAGTGACCTCCTGTGACCGCTAACCTCAGTAAATACAGAAGATCCCAATACATTAAATCTTTGGGAGTCGGAGACAGGACTCGGAGGTGGGACCCACAGCCATCAATGAAGGGGCTGATATGCCTCTTTTCGCTGGGCACTAAACCTCCAAAGATGCACCAACCTTTTAGGCCAGGGTTGTGGGGGGAGTAGGTACACCCAAGGTAGGGAGGCCCTTCCCCCTGCCCAATCACTGGCCGTGTAAGGGTCAGAGGCCACACTTGCCCCCATGGGAGCTATTCTTAGCAGCAGCTGTAATTTAGTTGGCCACAAAATAGTGCTCCAATCTTTTGACAGTCGGAACTTTCTGGAAATTCTCCGGTCTTTTCATATCTTGCGGTTTTCCTGCCAGTGGAACAGCAAAATTTTGAGGAGAACCCTCTGCAGAATTTGAGAGCCTGCCTTCTCCAAGCGGAACTCAAGTTGGTTTTGTTCTCTGCCTCTAGGGGCAATGTACCAGGTGGTGGCAAATGTAAGCGGTCAGCTTGCCGTTTGGTCACTGTGTTTGTTTTGCTTGTGGTTTAAGATGAGTTCTCAGTCCACCTGTACAGGCTAGGGACATGATTCATACATTGCTGGACTATGTGGGCCTTCCTTCAACATTGCATTTGTGGTTATTGAGTACTGCTGCACTGTCAGAGGTGCCGTCTTTCAGATGAGACATTAAACCGAGGCCCCGTCTGCCCTCTCAGGTGGATGTAAAAGATCCCATGGCGCCATCTCGAAGAAGAGCAGGGGAGCTCTCCCCGGTGTCCTGGCCAATATTTATTCCTCAACCAACATCACTAAATACAGATTATCTGGTCATTTACCTCATTGTTTGTGGGACCTTGTGTGCAAATTGTCTGCCTCGTTTCCTACATTACAACAGTGACTACACTTCAAAAAGTACTTCATTGGCTGTAAAGCACTTTGGGACATCCTGAGGCAGTGAAAGGTGCTATTTAAATGCATTGATTCCATCCCTCTTCTATTTCTCATCTACATGCTGCCCCTTGGCGATATCTTCTGAAAACACAGCGTCAGTTTCCACATGTACGCTGATGACATCCAGTTCTACCTCACCACCACCTCTCTTGACCCCTCCACTGTCTCTACATTGTCAGACTGCTTGTCCGACATACACTACTGGATGAGCAGAAATTTCCTCCAACTAAATATTGGGAAGACCGAAGCCATTTTTTTCGGTCCCCGCCACGAACTCTGTTCCCTAGCCATTGATTCCATCCCTCTCCCTGGCAACTGTCTGACGATGAACCACACTGTTCGCAACTTTGGTGTCATATTTGACCCTGAAATGAGCTTCCGACCATATATCCGCAGCATAACAAAGGCCGCCTACTTCCACCTCCGTAACATCGCCGGTTTCCGCCCTTGCTTCAGCCCATTTGCTGCTGAAACCCTCATCCATGCCTTTGTTACCTCTAGACTTGACTATTCCAATGCACTCCTGGCTGGCCTCCCACATTCCACCCTACGTAAACTTGAGGTCATCCAAAACTCGGCTGCCCGTGTCCTAACTCGCACCAAGTCCCATTCACCCATCACCCCTGTGCTCGCTGACCTACATTGGCTCTCGGTTAAGCAACGCTTTGATTTTAAAATTCTCATCCTTGTTTTCAAATGCCTCCATGGCCTTGCAGCTACCTATCTCAGTAATCTCCTTCAGCCCCACATCCCTCTGAGATATCTGTACTCCTCCAATTCTGGCCTCTTCAGTATCAAAAAAATCAATTAATCACCCTTGTGTATTCTCTTAGTGAGTGTCTTGCGTCTGCCTTTGCCTATCCTCATGCTCTTATGCAGTGCTACCCCAGAGGCTGCAGCATGGCTGGTGGAAGGCTGCTGACTTTCAGTGGGGGACACTGCAAATGGCCTTACAGGTTAACTTCGAAGAGCTGTTGGCTGGGAATGTGAAATCGAGTGACAGTGTTTCTTCTTCTTCGTCTTCACTCTCTTCTCCCTCTTGGCTGGGCAGGCTGGATTTTGTGGGTGTCTGAAATGAGGAAGGCACAAGGGTAGAGTTGGGATGAGGGGAGGGGGTAAAGCAAGAGGTGCATGCTTACACCATGTGCAGCTGGTAAATCAGAAGAGATTGTGGGATGAGGGGGAAGTGGGATGTGAGAAGGAGGATAACGTATGAGGATACCAGCATCTTATGTCCTTTCAGGCCCTCCACTGGCCAAGGGCTCAGCCATGCCCCTGCTAAGAATGGCCAGCACTGTCTCCTCCAAGGGGGTGAGGTGAAGCTAGGAATGTGAGGTGTGTCCTGTGTTTGGTAGAGATTCACAGAAATCACAGAAATCACAGAAACCCCACAGTGCAGATAGAGGCCATTTCGGCCCATCGAGCCTGCACCGACACATATCCCACCCGATCCCCGTAACCCCTACACCAACACATGACCCACCCTATCCCCGTAACCCCACGTATTTAATCCCCCTAACACTAAGCGTCAATTTTATCATAGCCAATCAACCTAACCCGCACATCTTTTGGCCTGTGGGAGGAAACCGGAGCACCCGGAGGAAACCCACGCAAACACGGGGAGAATGTGCAAACTCCACACAGGCAGTCACCCGAGGCCGGATTCGAACCCGGGTCCCTGGCGCTGTGAGGCAACAGTGCTAACCACTATGCCACCGTGCTTGTTGGTAGGTGAGTGATTGGGGCGGGGCGGGGCGGGGGGGGGGTCATGCAATGAGCAGTGTGTGAGGCTAGTGGTGCTGTTAGTAGGAGACGGCTGTTGAAGATGCATTCACTATCCTTGACCACTCGTCTGAGGTCATGAAACTTCTTTAGGCACTGGAGTCAAGTCCTGGGGGCAATACTGCTGACAGTGGCTGCCTCGGCGATTTGGTCCTACATCCTTCTTTTTGGAGGGACTCCTGTCTCATAAGAACATAAGAACATAAGAAATAGGAGCAGGAGTAGGCCAATCGGCCCCTCGAGCCTGCTCCGCCATTCAATAAGATCATGGCTGATCTGATCCTAACCGCCAATCCACTATCACAGAACCATCTCCTGAATCTAACAGAATTAGACACACGAAATAGGAGCAGGATCAGGCTACACGGCCCCTGGGCCCGCTCCACTACCCACAGGGCCATGACCGATCCGAACCTAGACTCATGTCCAAATTCCTGCCCGCTCCCCGTAACCCTTAATTCCCTTTACTTCTAGGAAACTGTCTATTTCTGTTTTAAATTTTATGTAATGATGTAGCTTCTACAGCTTTTTGGGGCAGCATATTCCATGGACCTACCACCCTCTGAGTGAAGTAGTTCCTCCTCATCTCAGTTTTGAAAGAGCAGCCCCTTATTCTAAGACTATGCCCCCTAGTTCTAGTTTCACCTATCATCGGAAACATCCTCCCCGCATCCACCCGATCCAACCCCTTCACAATCTTATATGTTTCAATAAGATCGCCTCTCATTCCTCTGAACTCCAATGAGTAGAGTCCCAATCTACTCAACCTCTCCTCATATGTCCATCCCCTCATCCCCGGGATTAACCGAGTGAACCTTCTTTGTACTGACTCGAGAGCAAGTATGTCCTTTCTTAAGTATGGACACCAAAATTGTACGCAGTATTCCAGGTGCGGTCTCACCAATACCTTGTACAGCTGAAGCAATACCTCCCTATTTTTATATTCTATCCCCCTAGCAATGAAAGCCAACATCCCAATGGCCTTCTTAATCACTTGCTGCACCTGCATACTAACCTTTTGAGTTTCGTGCATCAGGACCCCCAGATCCCTTTGTACTTCAGTACTTTCCAGTTTCTTGCCATTAAGATAATAACTTGCCCTACGATTTTTCCTGCCAAAGTGCATAACCTCACACTTTCCAGTATTGTATGCCATCTGCCACATTTCTGCCCACTTACTTAGCCTGTCTATGTCCCCTTGCAGGTTTTTTATGTCCTCCTCACTCACTACTTTCCCTCCCATCTTTGTATCATCTGCAAACTTTGATATGTTACACTCGGTCCCCTCCTCCAAATCGTTAATATAGATTGTAAAGAGTTGGGGACCCAGCACTGACCCCTGCGGAACACCACTAGTTACTGATTGCCAGTCTGAGAATGAACCATTTATCCCAACTCTCTGCCTTCTGTTAGATAGCCAATCCTCTATCCATGCCAGAATATTACCCCCAATCCTGTGATTTTTTATCTTAAGCAATAATCTTTTGTGTGGCACCTTGTCAAATGCCTTTTGGAAGTCTAAATACACTACGTCCACTGGTTCCCCTTTATCCACCCTATATGTTACTTCCTCAAAGAACTCCAGCAAATTTGTCAAACATGACTTCCCCTTCATAAAACCATGCTGACTTTGTCCTATTACATTATGATTATCCAAATGTCCTGTTACTGTCTCCTTAATAATGGACTCCAAAATTTTACCTACCACAGATGTTAGGCTAACCGGTCTATAGTTTCCAGCCTTCTGTCTACTGCCCTTTTTAAATAAGGGTGTTACATTAGCAGTTTTCCAGTCTGCCGGGACCTTTGCCGAGTCCAGGGAGTTTTGGAAAATGATTACCAATGCATCCACAATCCCTACCGCCACTTCCCTCAAGACCCTAGGATGTAAGCCATCAGGTCCAGGTGATTTATCCGCCTTGAGTCCCATTATTTTACCGAGTACCACTTCCTTAGTGATTTTGAGCGTGTTTAGCTCCTCCCCCCCCTTTAGCCCCCTGTTTGTCCAGTGTTGGGATATTCTTAGTGTCTTCTACTGTAAAGACTGATATAAAATATTCATTCAGTGTTTTTGCCATCTCCATATTTCCCACCATTAATTTCCCGGTCTCATCCTCTAAGGGACCAACATTTACTTTAGCCACCCTTTTTCTTTTTATATAACTATAAAAACTCTTACTATCTGTTTTTATATTTTTTGCTAATTTACTTTCATAATCTATCTTCCCTTTCTTAATCAATCTTTTTGTTATTTTTTGCTGTCTTTTAAAGTTTTCCCAATCCTCTATCCTCCCACTAGATTTGGCTACCTTATATGCCCTTGTTTTTAGTCGAATACTATCCTTAATTTCTTTACTTAGCCACGGATGGCTGTCTTTCCTTTTACACCCTTTTCTTCTCAGTGGAATAAAAAATTTTTGGGAAGTTGTAAAATAACTCCTTAAATGTACACCACTGATCATGTATCGTCTTACCCTTTAATCTATTTTCCCAATCCACTCTACTCAATTCCGCTCTCATACCTTCATAGTCTCCTTTATTCAAGCTTAGCACGCTTGTTTGAGATCCAACCTTTTAACCCTCTAATTGAATATGGAATTCAACCATGTTATGGTCACTCATTCCAAGGGGATCCTTTACTAGGACATTTTTAATTAATCCTGTCTCGTTACACAGGACCAGATCTAAGGTTGCTTGCCCCCTGGTCGGTTCAGTTACATACTGCTCAAGAAACCCATCCCTAATACACTCAATGAACTCATCCTCAAGGCAGCCCTGCCCAATTTGATTTGTCCAATTAATATGATAGTTAAAATCCCAAATAATTATAGATGTTCCCTTATTACAAGCCTCAACTATTTCCTGATTGATACTCCGTCCAACAGAGTTGCCACTGTTCGGAGGCCTATAGACTACGCCCACTAGCGTTTTTTTCCCCTTATTATTCCTTACCTCCACCCAAACTGTTTTATTATCCTGATCTTTTGACCCAATATCATTTCTCTGTATTACAGTGATTCCTTCTTTTATTAACATAGCCACCCCACCTCCCCTTCCTTCCTGCCTGTCCTTCCTGATCGTTAAATAACCTGGTATGTTTAATTCCCAGGCATTGTCACCCTGCAGCCATGTTTCTGCAATGGCCACAAGATCATACCCATATGTAATTATTTGTGCCATTAACTCATCTATTTTGTTACGAATGCTACGTGCATTCAGATAGAGAACTTTCAAATATGTTTTGTGACACTTAGTTCCTGCTTTTGCCCTTTTTATTACTTTACCTTTTACTCCATACCTTCTGCCCCTTCCTGACATGCTCTGGTTTTTAATTTCCCCACTGCTACCTAAGTCTATGACCTTCTCTGTTGTCATTTTTATTACTTGCTCTCTAGGAACCTCCCCCCCACTAGTTAGTGGGTAAGCGCCTTGAGATGTTTTACTATGTTAAAGGCGCTATATAAATACAAGTTGTTGTTGTTGTTAACCTCTCTTCTGGTGTTGACCCCCCTGCACGAAGCTCAAGTGCTGTGTCCGAAACCCTGAGTGCCCTTTTCCTGGCCTGTTGAGCCATTTGGGTTAGTGCTGAAACACATTTAAAAACTTTCATCAGCAGAAGGCAGCTCACCTTTAAGAGTTGCAGACTGCCTTTAAGAGGAGCAGGTTAGCTTTAAGTAAAGCTAGCTGCACTCAAACAACGCATACTTCAGCCCCCTACTGAGCGCACAGCCTGTCAACAGCATGTTCAGCGCTAGGCTGTGCGCTGCAGTTATTATAATTAGCAGGCAGCACCAAGTTGACATGCTGGCTGTGCTCTTTGAATGGGCGTGAGCATATCTCGCATCACAGTGCCTATGCCCATTTTTTTAGCGCCATCCAATTTCTAGGCCGCTATCTTTCATACCTCTATATGGTCTTGTTGTGTGAGGCCCCTTGGGGAGGAGCGATCATAATATGATAGAATTCTTCATTAAGATGGAGAGTGAAGTAGTTGACTCAGAGACAAGGGTCCTGAATTTAAATAAAGGAAACTACGATGGTATGAGGTGCAAGTTGGCTCGGATGGATTTATGGAACATTACTTAAAGGGTTGACGGTGGCTAGGCAATGGCAAACATTTAAAGATCGCATGGATGAACGACAGAATTTGTTCATCCCTGTCTGGCATAAAAATAAAACAAAAATGGTGGCGCAACCATGGCTAACAAGGGAAATTAGGGATAGCATAAGATCCAAGGAGAGGACATATAAATTGGCCAGAAAAAGCAGCAAACCTGAGGATTGGGAGCAGTTTAGGATTCAGCAAAAGAGGACAAAAGGATTAATTAAGCGGGGGAAAATAAATTATGAGAGTAAGCTTGCAGGGAACATAAAAACTGACGGTAAAAGCTTCTATAGATATGTGAAGAGAAAAAGATTGGTGAAGTCAAGCGTAGGTCCCTTGCAGTCAGAATCAGGGGAATTTATAATGGGGAACAAAGAACTGGCTGACCATTTAAATACATACTTTGGTTCTGTCTTCACAAAGGAGGGCACAAATAACCTCCCAGAGATGTCGGGGAACATAGGGTCTAATGAGAGGGAGGAACCGAATGAAATCAGTATTTGTAGGGAAATGGTGTTAGGGAAATTGACGGGATTGAAGGCCAATAAATCCCCAGGGCCTGATGATCTGCATCCTAGGGTACTTAAGGAAGTGGCCCGAGAAATAGTAGATGCATTACTGGTCATCTTCCAAAATTCTATAGACTCTGGCACAGTTCCCATGGATTGGAGGGTAGCTAAAGTAACCCCACTATTTAAAAATGTGGTAGCGAGAAAATGGGGAATTATAGACCGATAAGCCTGACATCGGTAGTGGGGAAAATGCTAGAGTCCATTATAAAAGATGTAATAGCAGAGCACTTGGAAAACAGTGACAGGATCAGACAAAGTCAAAATGGATTTACAAAAGGTAAATCGTGCTTGACTAATCTACTGGAATTTTTTGAGGATGTAACTGGTAGAATAGATAAGAGAGAACCAGGGGATGTGGTTTATTTGGACTTTCAGAAGGCTTTCAATAAGGTCCCGCATAAGAGATTAGCGTGTCAAGTTTAAGCACATGGGATTGGGGGTAAGATACTGACTTGGATAGAGAACTGGTTGGCAGACTGGAAGCAAAGAGTTGGAATAAACGGGTCTTTTTCCGAGTGGCAGGCAGTGACTAGTGGGGTACCACAGGGATTGGTGCTAGGACCCCAGCTATTCACAATATATATTAATGATCTAGACGAGGGAACTAGATGTAATATCTCCAAGTTTGCAGTCGATACAAAGCTGGGTGGGCGTGAGTGCTGTGAGGAAGATGCCGAGAAACTCCAGTATGATTTGGACAGGTTGGATGATTGGGCAGATGCATGGCAGATGCAGTATAATGTGGATAAATGCGAGGTTATCCACTTTGGTGGCAAAAACAGGAAGGCAGATTATTATCTGAACGGCAATAGATTTGGAGAAGGGGAAGTGCAACAAGACCTGGGTGTCCTTGTGCACCAGTCGCTGAAGGTAAGCATGCAGATGCAGCAGGTGGTTAAGAAGCCAAATGGTATTTTGGCCTTTATAGCAAGAGGATTCGGGTACAGGAGCAAGGATGTCTTGCTGTAGATGTACTGGGCCTTGGTGAGACCACACCTTGAGTATTGTGTGCAGTTTTGGTCGCCTTATCTGAGGAAGGATGTTCTTGCCATGGAGGGAGTGCAGCAAAGATTCACCAGACTGATACCTGGGATGGCAGGAATGACGTATAAGGAGAGATTGGATCGATTGGTCTTATATTCGCTGGAGTTTAGAAGAATGAGAGGGGATCTCATTGAAACTTAGAAAATTCTAACAGGACTAGACAGACTAGATGCAGGAAGGATGTTCCCGATGGCAGGGTTGTCCAGAACCAGGGGTCACAGTCTAAGGATAAGGGGTAAGCCATTTAGGATAGAGATGAGGAGGAATTTCTTCACCCAGAGAGTGGTGAACCTGTGGAATTCATACCACAGATGGCAGTTGAGGCCAATTCATTAAATATATTCAAGAAGGAGTTAGATATATTTCTTAAGGCTAAAGGGATCAAGGGATATGGGGAGAAAGCAGGGACAGGGTGATCAGCCATGATCTTATTAAATGGCGGAGCAGGCTCGAGGGGCCGAATGGCCTACTCCTGCTCCTATCTTCTATGTTTCTATGTTTCTATGTTTCTATGTCTTTTCTTGTTCACCTCTAATATCAGTAGGTTTTTTCAGTTAGTGCCAGGGCACGGTCTGAATTAGCCACTGCAAATAAATTCATTCGCACTTTACATGAAGTCAAAGTTATCTTCATTGTTATGTGCAGTTTAATCACCTCAATGTCTTCCTAATCAGTCAGCCCCCATAGCAAATGTAGCATTTAGTACCTTTTAACACATTTTGAACTGTCATCAGATCCACTATTCACACCCGTAAAATACATCAGCCAGCTAGACAGCACTTGTTGTCATGGTATCGCAACTGTGTGCTTCCCATACAGTTATTATAGTCATAGACTTGGTCTTGCTTTCTTTTCATTAGTCACCAATAAATCCAATAGGGAATTCAGGAGAAACTTCTTTACCCAAAGTGTGATTAGAATGTGGAACTCGCGACCACAGGGAGTTGAGGCGAATAGCAGAGATGCATTTAAGGGGCAGCTAGATAAGGACATGAGGGAGAAAGGAATAAAAGGATATGTTGATGGGGTTAGATGAAGAGGGGTGGGAGAGGACCTGTGTGGAGCATAAACACCGGCATGGACTAGTTGGGCCGAATGGCCTGTTTCTGTGCTGTAGATGTAATTCGCTTTTATCCTTCCTTGCTTTCCTTCTGTTGAATTAGTATTGCAGTATTCCTTTAGAGGCAAGACTTGGAAATCTGAAGCAAGATAACTACTGTGTAATAAAATATAGCGTACAAACACTTAATAATAGCACCCACACTGAGCTCACATAGGACAGCAATGACAGCAAGAAAGACTCAAAGCAAAACTTAAGGCATAGGGGGAACCGACAACAACCTCTAAATCATCCAAAGGTAAGAGACTTATGGCATGCTTGGCGTGGAACTGGAGTTTGAGGCCATTCAGGTGAAACAGTTATACAGACAAATCCAATTTATCATCTTGGTTGTGCTATTTACCACACTAGCTGGGTGCACAATCTTGAAATTAGAGCTGGGTCATTTAGGAGTGAAATTAGGAAGCACCTTTTCACCAGAAAGACTGTGGGGTGAAATTGGGCAAGTAGCGTCCAATTTTTGGGCGCTCCGAGTGCCCTTCGGGTTCCAAAATGGTGTCCGTGGAGCACATGCACACTTCTGATGCTAGGTGTGCCAGACGCCATCTTGGTAAAGGGGTTAGCGTGCACGCAGTTAACATCCATCGGAAGTATGCAGAGCAGGCATGTCATGGCGTCAATCGCCATGCAATGCTGATTTGATGCCAGTGATCTCATTTTGGAACTCCACGCTCCAGCCGACACCTCTTAACCTTGCACAGTTGAATACGATGTTAGGAAGGACTCACCACCAGCGCTATTTAAAGGGATCATCAACTACTTACAGGTTAGTTGCCGGTATATTTCTTCTGGCTGATGCTACGATTCTACATGTTTTTGCTGCTTTCCATTGTTGTTTCAAGTTTCAAAAGTCGACAGGGAGTGGGGTGGCAGGTGCTAAAGTACTTTTTGCTGACTTCAAGGCTTCTGCACAAATCAGTTGCTCCAGACATGGGTTCACCAGTAGGCCTTCCTCTTGGCATCGAGCATGACGGGGAGAATGAGCAGAGCAAGACAAGTTGCTAGAAGAGGGAGGAGGAGGAGGAGAAAGGGTCTCAGCAGGAGGCCATATCTGCTCAGGGTATTAAGAACATAAGAACATAAGAAATAGGAGCAGGAATAGGCCGCTTGGCCCCTCGAGCCTGCTCCGCCATTCAATAAGATCATGGCTGATCTAGGGCTCAAAGCCACTTCTCAGCCTGCTCCCCATAACCCTTCATTCCCTTATCTTGCAAAAATTTGTCTACCTCCACTTTAAATGTATTTAATGACCCAGCCTTCACAGCTCTCTGGGGCAGAGAATTCCACAAATTTACGACCCTCTGAGAGAAGAAGTTCCTCCTCATCTCAGTTCTAAAAGGGTGACGCTTTATTCTGAGACTGTGCCCCCGAGTTCTAGATTTCCCCATGAGGGGAAACATCCTCTCTGCATCTACCCTGTCTGTAGTGTGTGTACCTTTAAGACAGAACTACTTTTACAGCTCCTGTATACTGTAGTACCGGCAGTGACCACACCTGTATATAAGTCTTGCGGATGCCTCTGTACCCCCAGTCTTGAGACTACCCTCCTCCAGTAAAGACCTGTTTATTGTTAAGTTACAGCATCCGTGTGGTTACTGAAAAACATCATACTCGCAGACTCACGGATCTAACAGTGGCGACGAGTGTCGATTCGAATCTACCTGCAACTCTGCATTTCCCTTCGAGGATTCGCTCCGGGAGGGCGGTGTAAGAAAGTCAAGGCCAGGAACGCGGGCGTCGACCACAAGCAACCGCCCAGTCGTCCGGCAGAGAGTGAACATCGCAGGGGAGGCTGTGGAGAGCCGGGCTTGGTTCCCCAGCCACGACGATCAGCAAGAGACTGACGACAGGTCCAGCGCAGACCCTTCCCGGACAGTGGCGGCTGGAGCCGACCGATGGCGGAGAGAAAGCCGAGCAGCGTTGACGGGGTAAGACAGAGAGGGTGAAGCGCACAGGGCGCAGCCGGGGGTTGAAAACCGAGCGGCGTTGAAAGAAAAAAAAACCAAACCGGACAGAGAGAGGGTAGAGCACAGCCAGGGCTCAAGGGCTGAACAAAAGCTGCAGCGGAGAAGAAGGGTGATGCGCTATCAATTACTCATAAAAGACTGAGAGTTAAGAGAGTAACTAAAGGCTTTTATTAACAAAAGAATGAAGGTCTGCCTCGAGTGGTCGACCGGTCCAGAATACAAAGGGCTGGGGAGCAGTCACCTTTATACTAGGACTTGTGGGAGGAGTCAGCCGAGGCATGTCCAGGCATGTACACCGTGGAATACAAACAGTGGTTTACCACATTCACCCCTTGTTTAAAATTGAGTCCGGCGGGGTGAAGTGTATTAAAAGTTAGTGTATTGGAGTCTCTCCGGAGGTCTTGTCTGCCGCTGTGATCGGCGTGGCGATGGCAGGGGTAGTGGAGCTTCCGGCGTCGAGTCCTGCGTAGGCTGTGGCACAGGCGTGTCGTCCTCGTAGATGTCGAGCGGGTCGTGGGGCCCAGGCGTGCCGTCTGCTGGGGCTGGATATCGGATCGTGGGGGGGGTGGGTGGTAGTGAGTAGTGGGTTACTGCGGCCCCCGAGGGTGCAAGGTCTCTTATGGAGACTGTGTCCTCCCGCCCGTCCGGGTATGCAATGTAAGCATACTGGGGGTTGGCGTGGAGGAGGTCGACCCTCTCGACCAGGGGGTCCGTTTTATGGGTCCTCACGTGTCTTCTCAGTAGGACCGGCCCTGGGGACGTCAGCCATGGCGGTAGCGATGTCCCCGATGTGGACTTCCTTGGGAAGACAAACATTTTCTCATGAGGGGTGGCGTTAGTGGCAGTGCAGAGCAGTGACCGAATAGAGTGGAGTGCATCGGGGAGCACATCCTGCCAGCGGGAGGTTGGAAGGCCCCTAGACTTTAAGGCTAGCAGGGCGGCCTTCCAAACAGTCGCATTTTCTCTTTCCATCTGTCCGTTCCCCCGGGGGTTGTAACTGGTGGTCCTGCTTGTGGCAATACCCCTAGTTAGCAGGTACTGACGGAGTTCGTCGCTCATAAACGATGAGCCCCGGTCGCTATGGATATAGCTGGGGAAACCGAACAGGGTGAAGAGGTCGTTCAGACATTTAATGACCGTGGCACTGGTCATGTCCGGGCAGGGGATGGCGAATGGGAAACGGGAGTACTCATCAATAATATTGAGGAAGTACACATTGCGGTCGGAGGAGGGGAGAGGCCCTTTAAAATCAACGCTCAGGCGCTCGAAGGGGCGAGTGGCTTTTATCAGGTGGGCCCTGCCTGGTCTATAAAAGTGCAGTTTGCACTCAGCGCAGACCTGGCAGTTCCTGGTCATGGTCCTGACCTACTCAATAGAGTAAGGCAGGTTTCGGGCCTTGATGAAGTGGAAGAACCTGGTGACCCCCGGGTGGCAGAGGTCATTGTGGAGGGCCCGCAGTCTATCGATCTGCGCGCTGGCGCAGGTGCCACGCGATAGCGCATCCGGGGGTTCATTGAGCTTCCCGGGCCGGTACAAGATCTCGTAATTGTAGGTGGAAAGTTCGATTCTCCACCTCAAGGTCTTGTCATTTTTGATTTTGCCCCTCTGCTTGTTGTTAAACATGAAAGCAACTGAACACTGGTCAGTGAGCAGGGTAAATCGTTTTCCGGCCAGGTAGTGCCTCCAATGACGCACAGCCTCCACAATCGCCTGGGCCTCCTTCTCAACAGCGGAGTGTCTGGTCTCCGGGCCTTGGAGGGTTCGTGAAAAGAAGGCCACGGGTCTCCCCGCCTGATTGAGGGTAGCGGCCAGGGCAAAGTCGGAAGCGTCGCTTTCCACCTGGAAGGGGATGGATTCGTCCACTGCGTGCTTTGGCAATGTCCTCCTTGATACGATGGAAGGCTAAGCGGGCCTCTGCCGTCAAGGGAAAAGAGGTGGGCTTGATCAGCGGACGGGCCTTGTCCGCATAGTAGGGGACCCACTGGGCGTAGTAGGAGAAAAACCCTAGGCACCTCTTCAGGGCCTTGAGGCAGTGGGGCAGTGGGAGTTCCATAAGGGGATGCATCCGGTCGGGGTCGGGGCCGATGACTCCGTGTTCCACAACACAGCCAAGGATGGCGAGGCGGTTTGTGCAGAATATGCACTTCTCCTTGTTATATGTCAGGTTCAGGAGTTGGGCGGTGCGGAGGAATTTTTCGAGGTTTGCGTCATGGTCCTGCAAGTCACGGCCGCAGATGGTCACATTGTCCAGGTATGGGAAAGTGGCCTGCAACGCATTTTGATCTACCATCCGGTCCATCTCCCTTTGGAAGACGGAGACCCCGTTGGTGACGCCAAAGGGAACCCTAAGGAAGTGATAGAGGCGGCCGTTTGCCTCAAAGGCAGTATACTGGCGGTCCTCAGGGCGGATAGGGAGCTGGTGGTACGCTGATTTCAGGTCAATGGTCGAGAAGACGCGGTACTGCGCGATCTGGTTGGCCATATCAGCTATGCGGGGGAGTGGGTAGGCGTCCAGCAGGATGTAGCGATTTATTGTCTGGCTGTAGTCGATGACCAGGCGCTGCTTCTCGCCGGTCGTAACGACCACAACCTGGGCTCGCCAGGGGCTGGTGCTGCCCTCAATAATCCCTTCCTTCAGGAGCCGCTCCACTTCGGTTTTAATGAAAACCCTGCCCCCGGCACTGTATCGCCTGCTCTTTGTGGCGATGGGCTTACAGTCGGGGGTGAGGTTAGCAAACAGTGGGGGGGGGGTGACTCTGAGTGTGGAGAGGTTGCACCTGGTGCGCGGCGGGCAATTTGGAAGCTGCTGGCTGCGGACTGTGAGTGGGGGTAGGGGTCCACCGTACGCCATCGTAACACTTTTAAGGTGGCACTGAAAATCTAACCCCAGCAGGACGGCAGCGCAGAGGTCGGGCAGGACCAGAAGTTTAAAATGATCGTACACAGTCCCGTCTACTACGAGTGTCACCACGCAGTAGCCGCCGATGTCCGCCGACTGGGACTCGGAGGCCATAGAAATCCGCTGGTGCGCAGGCAGGACTGGGAGAGAGCAACGCCGCACCGTGTCGGGGTGGATGAAGCTCTCCGTGCTCTCAGAGTCAAAAAGGCAGATTCTATCGTGACCATTTACCTTAATGTCCATTGTGGAACTGGCCAGCTGGTGCGGTCTCACTTGGTCCAGTGTAACGGATGCCAGCGTAGGGGTCGGTGTGTCGCTGCGGGTATCAGATGAGGCGGTGTTGGGGGCCTGCTGCGTTCCGGCTGTCGTCCAAGATGGCGGCGTCCATGATCCCCATGTGGCTGGAGGCGTCCAAAATGGCTGCTGTACCGGTGGTTCGCACATGGCCGGGGAGGCCCAAGATGGCGGCCCGCATGGCCCACACACGGCGCTGCTGGGGTTCGGGGCGGCTTTGGCCCTGCAGACACTAGCGTAGTGTCCCTTCTTCCCGCAGCCCGAGCAGATCGTGTTTTTCGCCGGGCAGCACGCTCTGGGGTGTTTTGCCTGGCCACAGAAGTAGCATTTCTGGCCTTGGGGCACTGCTGTCTGGCCTTGGGACACTGCTGCAGTAGTTGGGCCGTTGCTGGGGTGTGGCTGGGGTGGCACGGCGCTATGAGGCGGTCCTACCGTGTCCCAGGCTGTCATTCCCCGCGGCGTCCACGGTGCAGAGGAGTAGGCATCCATGCCCCGGTAGGCTGCATCCAATGATAGTGCGAGTTCAGAGGCCTTGTTGAGGTCGAGGTCACTCTGCTCCAACAGTCGCTGTCGGGTGTAATTGGATCTGTGGCCCGCTACAAAAGCGTCCCGGATAAGTTCCTCTGTGTACACGGCGGCCTTTACATCCTTACAACCACAGGCCCGGCCAAGCACAGACAGTGCCTAAAGGTATTCCACGGTCGATTCCCCAGGTTGTTGTTTACGACTCCCCAGAAGGTGCCTGGCGTACACTTCGTTCACTGGGCGCGTGTACTGGTCCTTGAGGAGCTTGATAGCGTCTGCGTACGAGGTCGCGTCTTGGATGACCGAGTACACTCGGTGGTTCACTTTGGAGGTCAGGACATCCAGTTTGTCCTCGTCCGATTTGATTGCTGCGGAGGCGGTCAGGAATTTTTCGAAACACTTAAGCCAGTGAGTAAACTTGGTGGATGAGTCCGCCTCCCGATGATCTAAGTCCAGGCATGCTGGTGTGAGGATCTTCTCCATTATAAAAATTTTGTTAATAAAATTGATGCGCTATCAATTACTCATAAAAGACTGAGAGTTAAGAGAGTAACTAAAGGTTTTTATTAACAAAAGAATGAAGGTCTGCCTCGAGTGGTCGACCGGTCCAGAATACAAAGGGCTGGGGAGCAGTCACCTTTATACTAGGACTTGTGGGAGGAGTCAGCCGAGGCATGTCCAGGCATGTACACAGTGGAATACAAACAGTGGTTTACCACAAAGGGCGAGCGCGGGAAGGAAGGAAAGCACGGGAGACGCCATTTTGTGCCAGCGGAGAAGAAGGTGAAGCACGGGAGATGCCATTTTTAACAGTTAAATCACACCCAGGGATGCTGAAGAGTGGCAGTATCTCTACGTTCGACAATGAAGTCGAAGATTGGGCGACATATGTGGAACGTATTGAGGTGTCCTGCAGGGTGAATGAAGTGCCAGATGCTAGTAAAGCACAGGTTTTGTTAAATTCCATGGGTGCAAAAACTTATGGGTGACTGCGAAATCTAATAACCCCAGAGAAGCCGGTGAACAAGAATTTTGAAAGCATAGTAGAAATCCTACAGGACCACTTAAACCCCACACCGCTGCTGATAGCAGAACGATTTAAGTTCCATTAAAGGAACCAACACAAAGACGAAAGCAATGCTGAGTACCTAACGGAACTGCGCAAGCTATCGAAACACTGCCAGTTTGGAGCGGGACTAGCAGATACGTTAAGGGACAAGTTTGTGTGTGGGCTACAAAGTGAAGGAACCCAGAAACGGCTTCTATCAGAAAAGGATCTTACGCTGGACAAGGCTTTCAGTATGGCAGTATCACACGAAGCAGCCGCAAGGGGTGCTGCAGAGATACAGCGGAGACCGCAAGAATATGGCACCAATGAAATGTCCTATGGAACAGGGAAGTGCTATCGCTGCGGCAGAACAACACATGACCAGAAGGATTGTTGGTTCAAGGACCAAGTGTGCAGACAGTGTGGAAAAGCAGGACACATAGCAAGAGTCTGCAGGTCTAGGAAGAAAACCAACAGTAAGCAATCTTCACAGGAGAAGTACAAAAAGGTACACCAGGTGATGGACAGTGGTTCAGACGAACAGAAAAGTGACACAGAATCCGGAAGCAAGGAGCTGGGTTGTCTGAAACTACATAAGGTAACCAAAATGGAGGATCACCAGACTATCTGGGTTACACTCAAGATAGATGGAGTCCAAGTGAAAATGGAATTGGACACAGGAATCAGCCCTAACAGTCATAAACCAAAGGGACTACAAGCGGCTATTTTCACATATACCCTTGAAAGCTACAGAGATTGTCTTGAAGACGTACACGGGGCAAAAAGTCTACCCCAAAGGAAAAATAAGGGTGAAAGTGATATATAAAGGCCAGGAAATACCTAAAATGGATATATATGTATTGCCAGATGGAGCATCACCACTGCTAGGACGTGAATGGATCCGGAAGATACAATTAGATTGGCATTCCATACAGGCACTGAAGGTTGAGGCCAAAAAGGATGACGACGTCACACCTGGACGACTGTCAAAAATGCTAACTGACGCAAAAGAAGTGTTCCAGGAGGGACTCGGAACGCTAAAAGGCATAGCAGCAACGATTTAAATAGAGGAAAATGCAAGCCCAAAGTTTCTTAAGGCCAGACCAGTGCCTTATGCGATCAGACCAGCTGTCGAAGCAGAGCTGGAAGGGTTGGAACATTCAGGAGTGCTGTCCAAAGTGGACTGGAGCGAGTGGGCCACACCCATCATTCCTGTAATGAAGAGGTTGTTGAGTAATACGCCTGGGGAACCAAAGAAGGTCCGCATCTGTGGGGATTTTAAGGTGACAGTGAACCCAGTCCTTCACATGGTACAATATCTGCTTCCACGAATTGAGGATATTTTCACCTCGCTATCTGGAGGTAAACGCTTCGCCAAAATTGATCTAGCCCAGGCGTACTTGCAAATGGAGGTAGAAGAAGCTTCGAAACAATAACTTACGATTAACACTCATAAAGGTCTCTATCAATACAACCGGCTGGTGTTCGGGGTAGCCTCGGCTCCGGCTATCTGGCAAAGGGCAATGGATCAAGTCCTGCAAGGGATTCCAGGGACCCAGTGTTATTTGGACGACATCCTGGTCACGGGCGAAAATGACAGTGATCACCTCGCCAACTTGGAGAAGGTGCTCACCAGATTAAAGGAGTATGGGCTACGAGCTAATCGCCACAAGTGCGAGTTTTTCCAGAAACAGATCTCGTATTGTGGTCACATCATCGATGAAGAGGGGTTACATAAGTCCCCTGAAAAGATTGAGGCAGTAGTCAAGGCTCCAGCACTGGAAAATGTGTCACAACTGAGGTCGTTCCTCGGGCTGGTAAACTACTACCACAAGTTCTTACCAAATTTGTCCACGGTATTACACCCACTGAACACCCTACTGTAAACAGGGGTACCATGGAAGTGGAATGACGAACGTAGACGAGCTTTCCAGAAGTGTAAAGAATTGATCACATCAAAAGAGGTGTTGGCCCATTTCAACCCAGCACTACCAATTCGTTTGGCATGTGATGCATCACCCTATGGTATTGGAGCGATGCTGTCGCACAAATTCCCAGACGGGTTGGAGAGGCCAGTAGCCTTTGCGTCTCGGTCACTAACCTCAGCCGAGCACAACTACGCCCAGATTGACAGGGAGGCCCTCAGCCTAGTATGGGGAGTAAAAAAATTCAACCACTATCTGCATGGGCAGAAGTTCACCTTGCTGACTGACCACCAACCACTTGTCTCCATCTTTAATCCTAAGAAGGCCGTGCCAGTGATGACTGCACAACGGTTACAAAGATGGTCCCTGTTTCTAGGGGCGAATCAATATGAAATAGAATATAAAGGCACGAAACAGCATGGGAACGCTGATGGACTATCGTGCCTGCCACTGCCTACGGTGGAGGAAGCACCAGCAGTGGACCCTATCGAGATATTTTATTCGTCAATAATTGAACGATTGCCAGTAACGAACGCGGATATAGAGAAGGATCCGACGCAATGATCCGACACTGTCTCGGGTATATGAATTGACGGTGAGGGGATGGCCAACACATGGCGACTCACTGTTACCAGCATTCTCATCCAGAAGAGAACAGCTGTCAGTATGCCAGGGGACAGTGATGTGTGGATCCAGAGTGGTGATTCCACCCAAGTTAAGGGAGAGAGTGCTAAATGAGCTACATGAAGGTCATCTGGGGGGAGTAAAAATGAAAAGCCTTGCTAGGGCTTATGTGTGGTGGCCGGGAATCGATCAACAAATCGAAGACCTAACTAAGAGCTGCTCAGGATGCCAGAAGGTCCAAAATGCACCACCACATGCCCCTCTACACCCATGGGAGTGGCCCTCCTCTCCATGGCAACGGGTGCATATTGATTTCGCTGGTCCATTCATTGGCTCAATGTTCTTAATAGCAGTGGATGCTCATTCGAAGTGGCCTGAGGTGATAAAGATGTCCTCAACCACTACAGAGAAAACGATTGCAGTCCTACGGACCATATTTGCCAGAAACGGTTTGCCAGAGCAGATTTGCTCTGATAATGGACCACAGTTTATGTCCGAAGAGTTCCGAAAATTTATGAGAAGGAATGGGGTAAGGCATTACACATCCGCCCCGTATCATCCAGCCACAAATGGATTGGCTGAGAGGTTCGTACAAACCTTTAAGAAGGCAATAAAGGCCATGTGCGACGATGAAATTCCACTACAGCATAAGGTGGACAATTTCTTATTAGCCTACCGAAACACGACACATGCAGTTACCAACCAGACCCTGGCCATGATGTTCTTTAACCGAAGGTTGAGATCTCGTCTGGACTTGCTCAGACCAAATGTGCGAAGAAATGTTGAGGACAAACAATTCCAGCACATCAATGAGAAGCCGACAAGGAGCTTCAATGTAGGACAACCAGTCTTGGCCCGTGACTATCGAACAGAGAAATGGCAACCCGGAACGATATGCACAACGCAGGGGCCATTAATGTACACAGTGGATGTCGGGGAGAACAGTGTGAGACGCCACGTCGATCAGATCTTAGCGTCACAGGAACGAGTCAACCCCATGTCTCGAGTACCTGGGGATGAACCCGACATACCGGTAGCATCTACCTCAGAACCAGTAGCAGTGGAGACCAATGAACTACCCGATGAAAAGGGGCCAGAATCGCCTCTGCACCAAGAACAAGAACCTCAGGAAAGGCGCTATCCCGAAAGGGTCAGGAAGCCGCCCCAAATACTGAATGTATAAATGGGCTATTGTTGTTTAATGTACATGTTAAAGTGTTAATTGTTATTTGAATATTAGGGGTACTACTAATCTAAAAGGGGAGGAATTGTAGTGTATGTACCTTTAAGACAGAACTACTTTTACAGCTCCTGTATACTGTAGTACCAGCAGTGACCACACCTGTATATAAGCCTTGCGCATGCCTCTGTACCCCCAGTATTGAGACTACCCTCCTCCAGTAAAGACCTGTTTATTGTTAAGTTACAGCATCTGTGTGGCTATTGAAAAACATCATACTCGCAGACTCACGGATCTAACACTGTCGAGCCCCCTCTGTATCTTATATGTTTCGATAAGATCACCTCTCATTCTTCTAAATTCCAATGAGTATAGGCCCAGCCTGCTCAACCTTTCCTCATAAGTCAACCCCCTCATCTCTGGAATTAACCTAGTGAATCGTCTCTGAACTGCCTCCAATGCAAGTATATCCTTCCTTAAATAAGGAGACCAAAACTGTATGCAGTACTCAAGGTGTGGTCTCACCAATACCTTGTACAGTTGTAGCAGGACTTCCCTGCTTTTATACTCCAACCCCCTTGAAATAAAGGCCAACATTCCATTTGCCTTTTTGATTACTTGCTGTACCTGCATACTAACTTTTTGTGTTTCATGCACAAGGACCCCCAGGTCCCTCTGAACTGTAGCATTTTGCAACCTCTCTCCATTTAATTAATAGTTTGCTTTTTTATTTTTCCTGCCAAAGTGTATCACCTCGCGCTTTCCCACATTATACTCCATCTTCCAAATGTTTGCCCACTCACCTAGCCTGTCTATATTCCCTTTGCAGATTCTTTGAGTCCTCGGCACAACTTGCTTTCCCACCCATCTTTGTATCATCCGCAAACTTGGCTACATTACACTCGATCCCTTCATCCAAGTCATTAATGTAATGTAAATAGTTGGGGCCCCTGCACCGATCCTTGTGGCACCCCACTAGTTACTGTTTGCCAACCAGAAAATGACCCATTTATCCCAACTCTCTGCTTTCTGTTAGTTAGCCAATTCTCTATCCATGCTAATATATTACCCCCAACTCCGTGAGCTCTTATCTTATGCAGTAACCTTTTATGTGGCATCTTATCGAATGCCTTCTTGAAATCCAAATACACCACATCCACTGGCTCACCCTTGTCCACCCTTCTTGTTACATCCTCAAAGAACTCCAGCAAATTTGTTAAACATGATTTCCCTTTCCTAAAACCATGCTGACTCTGTTTGACTGCAGTATGTTTTTCTAAATGCTCTGCTACTGCTTCCTTAATGAAGGACTCCAGCATTTTCCCAATGACAGATGTTAGGCTAACTGGTCTATAGTTTCCTGCTTTCTGTCTCCCTCCTTTCTTAAATAGGTGTGCTACATTAGCGGTTTTCCAATCTGCTGGGACCTCTGCAGAGTCCAGGGAATTTTGGTATATTGCAACCAATGCATCCACTATCTCTGCAGCCACTTCTTTTAAGACCCTGGGATGCAGGCCATCTGGTCATGGGGACTTGTCATCTTTTAGTCCCATTATTTTACTGAGTACTATTTCCTTAGTGATAGTGATTGTCTTTAGTTCCCCACTCCCTGTGGCCCCTTGATAATCCATTATTGGGATGTTGTTAGTGTCTTCTACAGTGAAGACAGATGCAAAATATTTGTTCAGAGTCTCTGCAATTTCCCCGTTCCCCATTATTATTTCCCCAGTCTCATCATCTAAGGGACCAATGTTTACTTTAGCTACCCTTTTCCTTTTTATATACCTGTAGAAGCTCTTACTATCTGTTTTAATGTTTCTTGCCAGCTTACTCTCATAATTCATCTTCTCTCTCATTATTATTTTTTTACTCATTCTTTGCTGGTTTTTAAAAATTTCCCAATCCTCTGGTCTCTCACCAATCTTGGCAACATTGTATGCCTTCGTTTTCAATTTGATACCATCCTTTACTTCCTTAGTTAGCCACAGATGGTGCTCCCTTCTCTTAAAATCTTTCTTTCTCACTGCAATATATTTTTATTGAGAGTTATGAAATATCTCCTTAAATGTCTGCCACTGCATTTCAACTTTCTTACCCTTTAATTTGTTTTTCCAGTCCACTTTAGCCAGTTCTGCCCTTATGCCACTGTAATTGCCTTTGTTTAAGATCAGGACACTGGTTTGGGATACAACTTTCTCACCCTCCAACTGAATTTGCAATTCAACCATGCTATGATCACTCTTTCTGAGAGGATCCTTTACTATGAGATCATTTATTAATTCTGTCTCATTACATAGTACCAGATCCAAGATAGCCTGCTCCCTGCTTGGTTCCATTACATACTGTTCTAGGGAGCAATTCACCCACCTGAACATCAGCGATGACCAATGTTTGAGACGTCTGTGCTTCACTAAGGAGGTCCTCATTGAAATCTGCCAACTGCTGCAACCACAACTCCAACCTCAGAGCAGGGCAAGGACCGCATTTCCAGTGGCTGTGAAGGTGACCGTGGCTATGAACTTTTTTGCTGGAGCTGGAGATATTAGCAACATCTCGCAGTTTGCAATCCACTGTTGCATAAGGGAGGTCACTGAGGCTCTCTATTCAAAGAGAGATCATTTAATTTCATTCCCTCTTGCCAGAGAGAAGCAGGCAGAGCGAGCATGAGAGTTTGCAAAGTTTGCAGGCTTCCCCATGGTGCAGGATGCCATTGACAGCATGTACATTATTTGCGTTGCTATCAACTCTGCCTGTACTTGAACCGAAAAGGATGCCACTCCCTCAACGTCCAGCTGGTGTGTGACCACAAGCAGCGCATCATGCAGGTCAATGCCCGGTATCCTGGCAGCAGTCATGATGCCTTCAACCTGTGGCAGTCTGCTGTGCCAGCTGTATTTCAGCCACCACGGCAAACCAAAAAGTGGTTACTGGGCCACGAGGGCTACCTGCTGACAACATGGCTCATGATTCTGGTTCGCAACCCACGCACACATGTGCAGCATGCATACAATGAGAGTCATGCTGCCACAAGAAATGTGATAGAGCACACTGTTGGCATCCTGAAGCAACGATTCCGCTGCCTGGACCGCTCTGGAGGAGCCCGGCAGTACTTGGCTAAGCGGGTCGCATGACTTGTGGCAGTCTGCTGCATGCTGCACAACCTGGCCATCATGAGGGAACAGCCCTTGCCACCATCTATCAGGCGAGAAGCTGAGGAGCAGGAGCACGAGGAGGAAGAAGAGGAGGATGAGGAGGAGCAGGAGGCGGAAGAGGAGAAAAAGGAAGGGAGGCTGTAACTTAGACAGCCCCTTTCTGCCCAGGTTGTATGCAAAGAACTAATTCAAGTGCAATACCAGTAACCTAAACCCCAATTCCCCATTCACCAGCAGTCCCACACATTGTACCTTCCCTCTGTCACTGACCATCACATCGTCCTCTTGGCCAATAATAAAAGCCAACACAAAATAAACATTCCAAACCAAATTGTTAAATTAAATCATGCCATCCATCATTGCATACAAATTTAAACTAATCACTCTTGTGCATTCCCTCAGTGCCTGTCTTCCGTGTGCCTTTGCCTGCCCTGGTGCTCCTAAGAAGTGCTAGCCCAGTGGCTGCTGCTTACTTTCAGTGGAGGTGGCTGCAGATGGCCTTGGAGGACGACCTCGAGCAGCTCTGGCTTAGAAGGCTCGGCTTCAGACTACACCATTTTGAAATGAACGGCAGCAGTCTGGGCTGGCTGGCTGACAAGCAACAGCAAGGGCACTGGTGGAGTGGCAGGGGTAGGATCACAAGTACTGTCATCCTGAGAGAGGACAGCAGGTTTGTGCCCAATGGAGCCACTGCCACTCCGCCAGGGCAGCGCATCAGCAATCCTATAATCTGTTGGAGGCGAGGTTGCTGGACTGCTGTGACACCCTGCAAGCCCATTTGAACACTGGTGTCCATAGCCATGATGGCAGCAGTCTGAGCTTTCATGGTAGAAAGCTAACTGTAGTGTATGTACCCGTCTACCTTTAAGAGAACTATTGTATGTAACCGTCCACCTTTAAGAGAACTACTTTAGGTGTTGCACTACTTTGTTGGCTTCTGTATACTGTAATACCGACGGTGACCACACCGGTATATAAGTGCTGTGTCAGGATTTATTGGGCAGATTCGCCCTGACCTTCGAATAGTAAAGTCCTGTTTTAAGTTACTCTGGTAGTCTGTGTATTAATTAACTAAACAACCCACAGACTTTACAGTGGCGACGAGTCCGATCGTACCCTGCGGCAACAATACTTCCGAAGCAGTTAACGAGCGTCGAGAAGAGGCAACCGCCCTCGTCATTCTGCTGGGAGAAAACTCGAGTCTGCAGAGCTGGAAAGGAGGAAGAATTCAGAGACAAAGACTTCCATCAGCAACAGGCACTGACTGTCCCTTCTGCCATGGTGAGGAGTGAGCCGATCAGCACGAGAAGCAAGCCGGCCATGGGGACTGTGAGTAAGGGAAAAGTAAAAAGAATAACCGGAGGATAAGGGCGGTGCACTCGACCACGGTCGAGGGGGAAAGGAGCCGGACAGAAGTCGGGCCCAGAGGCGCTGAGACTGGGGCAGCGTGGAGCAAGGAAGCCGCGGTACAGACAGGCTGGGGACGCAACAGCGTCATGAGACAGCTAGACTGCGACCGGCGGAAAAGGCCGGGCAGCGACTGAAGCCACGAAGCGCTGCGACCGGGAGTGTAGGCGCAGGAAGATATAAAAACTCAGCCGCAGCCGGGGAGGGAAGCACCGGACTGCGAGAGGGCTGGGAGGCGCGATTGGGAGCCGAGCGAGCGGGAGAGGCAGAGCCGACCAAGGGAGACTGAGCGAGAGCCAGTCCAGCGGCTGAAACTGTTCGCCGTCAACGGGGTGTACCCAGCGCCGGTAGAGCCGAGCGAGCGGGAGAGAGACAGAGCCCGAGCAAGGGGAACTGAGCGAGAGCCAGCCCAGCGGCTGAAACTGTTCACCGTCAACGGGGTGTACCCAGCGCCGGTTGCCCTGCCGAGAAAAGGGAAAGCACTGAAGCCGACGCGCAGGCTGTGAACCTGAAAGCCAGCGGCCGTCGCCCGTGGGGAAAGTGTACCCCTCCCGCCAGGGGAAGAAACGCGGGAAGCCGCCATTAGGCAGAGAAGAAGACAGAAGCGGGGAACCGCCATTGAAGTGGGCGGGGAGAGAAGATAAGTGCGGGAAACCGCCATTTTCGCGGGAACCGCCATCTTGAAGAAAAAAAAAGAAAATTTAAAGAAATAATCCGTGATGTTATCAGGAAGAGAGGAAGATGCCTAAGCGTGGTAACATCAACGATTTTAATTCCGAGGTAGAAGACTGGGCCACGTATGTGGAACGCATTGAGATCTATGGTGAGGCCAATAAAATAGAAGAAGATGACAAAGCTATAACCTTGCTAAACTCGATGGGCGCGAAGACATATGGGCTCTTGAAGCATCTACTAGCACCAGCTAAACCGGCGGATCAGACTTTCGATGATATTGTTGCTGTCCTGAAGGATCATTTTAACCCCACACCACTGATGTTGGTGGAACGATCCAAATTTTACGCGAGAACGCAACGGAAAGAGGAAAGCAACGCGGAGTACCTGATTGAACTGCGTAGGCTAGCGAAACACTGTCAGTTTAGGGAAAATCTGGCAGAGGCACTCAGAGACAAATTCGTGTGCGGAATGTCGAAGGAAGAAACACAAAAATGACTGCTCGAAGAGAACGATCTTACACTTGATAAGGCTGTCCTTATTGCTGCATCGAACGAAGCCGCAGCGAAAGGAACGGCGGAAATGCAGCTAAAGGCAGCGGCACTCAGTGTGCAGCAAATTACTTCGGGTACAACGAAATGCTATCGTTGTGGGAAGACAACACACGACCAGAACCAATGCTGGTTTAAAAACCAGGAATGCAGGAAATGTGGCAAGCTCGGTCACATAGTTAAGGTACGCCGGTCAGGAAAGAAGACCAACAATAATGAGTCACCACAAAAGAGGTACAGGAAGGTACATGAGGTGACTAGGAAGAGTCCAGATGAACAGAATTCGGACTCAGACTCCAACAGCAAGGCACTGGGTAGTCTGAGGAGTCATAATGTGAGTAAAGAAGCTGACCGACAAGCTATCTGGATCACACTACAGATTGCAAAAGTCCAAGTGAAAATGGAAGTGGACACCGGATCGGCGTTGACGGTCATGAATAAGCATGATTATAAAAAGTTATTCAAGCATATTCCCCTACGGGATACGGAACTAGTATTGCAGACATACACGGGGCACAAAGTATACCCCATCGGAAAGATAGAAGTCAAGGTGAGATACAAGGACAAAGATCACCAAAGGATGGACCTGCATGTGTTGCCTGAGGGAGGTCCACCACTTCTGGGACGGGAGTGGATCAGGAAAATAAAGATAGACTGGCATTCACTAAACACCATGACGGTAGATTCCGGAAAGGAAGATGTCAAACCTGAACGGTTGTCCAGAATATTGGACGAAGCTAAAGAGGTATTCCAGCAAGGACTGGGAACACTGCGAGGAATTAAAGCAAAGGTTAAGATTGCAGAACATGCAAGCCCAAAATTTTTCAAAGCCAGATCGGTACCTTACGCGATACGACCTGCTGTGGAGGCAGAACTGGAAGAACTTGAACGATCAGGGGTACTGTCAAAAGTGGACTGGAGTGGGTGGGCCACGCCCATTGTTCCCGTCATGAAGTCTTCACCAAGTAACAAGCCAGGGGGACCGGGGAAGGTCCGCATCTGCGGAGACTTCAAGATCACAGTGAATCCGGTGCTTCACACGGTACAATACCCGCTTCCGCGGATTGAAGACATCTTTGCTTCATTGGCTGGAGGGAAACACTTCACCAAGATAGACCTGGCACAGGCATACTTACAAATGGAAGTCGAGGAAGAGTCGCGTCAGTACCTCACCATCAACACACACAGAGGCTTGTATCGTTATAATAGACTGGTTTTTGGGGTAGCTTCGGCTCCAGCAATTTGGCAGAGGGCCATGGAGCAGGTATTACAAGGAATTCCAAGCACGCAGTGTTACTTAGACGATATCCTGATTACGGGACAAGACGAGGAAGAACACCTCACAAATTTGAAACTGGTGCTCACTAGGTTGAAGGAATATGGCCTTCGAGTTAATCGCAAGAAATGTGAGTTCTTCCAAAAACGGATCTCGTACTGCGGTCATGTCATTGGCCGAGAGGGGCTGCACAAGTCACCTGACAAGATAGAAGCTGTCGTGATGGCCCCCGCTCCGGAAAACGTATCACAGTTAAGATCATTCTTGGGGTTGATTAATTATTATCACAAGTTTCTGCCGAATCTATCCACGGTGCTGCATCCGCTGAACGCTCTGTTGCGGAAAGAAGTACCATGGAAGTGGAGTGAGGAATGTAAAAAGGCCTTTCGCAGAAGCAAGGCGTTGATTACCTCTGAAGAAGTGTTGGCTCATTTCAACCCAACGTTACCTCTTCATCTAGCTTGTGATGCTTCCCCCTATGGAATTGGAGCAGTACTTTCACACAAGTTACCAAATGGCTCGGAAAGGCCAGTGGCATTCGCGTCCCGATCATTGACCTCCGCGGAGCGAAATTATGCTCAAATAGATAGGGAGGCCCTCAGCCTTGTGTGGGGCGTAAAGAAATTCAATCATTACCTGCAGGGCAAGAAGTTCACATTACTGACAGACCACCAGCCGTTGGTGTCCATATTCAACCCTAACAAGGCCGTTTCCACCATGACAGCGCAAAGGTTACAGAGGTGGTCCATGTTACTTGGGGCACACCAATATGACATTGAATACAAAAGGTCCAAACAGCTTGGAAATGCTGATGGGTTATCGCGCTTGCCATTGCCGATAGTAGAAGAAGCGACTACAGTGGACCCGGTAGAGATGTTCCACTCATCCATAGTGGAATGTCTACCAGTAACAAATTCGATGATCGAAAACGAAACAAGAAATGACCCGACTCTCTCACGAGTCTATGATTTAACGGCGGAGGGATGGCCAGCACAGGGCGAACCAACGCTGCCAGCATTTTCGCAGAGAAAAGAACAGCTGTCAGTGTGTCGAGGAACCCTGATGTGTGGATCTAGAGTGGTGATTCCACCCAAACTTCAACAGAAGGTGTTAAAGGAGCTGCACGAGGGACATCTGGGTGGAGTGAAAATGAAGAACCTAGCAAGAGCGTTTGTGTGGTGGCCAGGCATTGATGGGGACATCGAAGAAATCACTAAGAGCTGTCTAGGATGCCAGAAGGTCCAAAACGCGCCACCACAGGCTCCTCTGCATCCATGGGAGTGGCCCTCATCTCCTTGGCAAAGGGTACACATCGACTTTGCTGGTCCATTTATGGACTCAATGTTTCTAATAGCGGTGGATGCACACTCCAAGTGGCCGGAGGTAATAAAGATGTCCACCACCACCACGGAAAAAACCATCACAGTGTTAAGGACCATGTTTGCTAGGAATGGGCTGCCGGAACAGATCTGTTCTGATAATGGACTGCAATTTGTGTCCGAAGAATTCAAGAAATTCTTAAAGAGCAATGGGGTTAAGCACTACACGTCAGCCCCATACCATCCCGCCTCCAATGGATTGGCTGAAAGGTTTGTCCAGACCTTCAAGAAGGCCATAAAGGCCATGGGTAATGAAGCCATTAACTTACAACATAAGGTGGATAGCTTCTTGTTGGCGTACAGGAATGCAACACATGCGGTCACAAATCAAACTCCCGCCATGATGTTTTTTAATAGACGACTAAGATGCCGGCTGGATTTGCTTAAGCCAAACGTCAGAAGGGACGTAGAGAACCGGCAATTCCAGGGCATGAATGAAAGGCCAACTAGATCTTTTCAGATAGGTCAACAAGTTTTGGCCCGGGACTACCGTACCGAGAAATGGCAGCCTGGAACTATTGGAAAAAGGCTAGGGCCGTTGATGTATACGGTGGACATTGGGGACAGTATAATAAGGCGCCATGTTGACCAGATCATAGGGTCAGCCACAAATGGCCAACCTACTCCACCACCTTACACGGTTAATGTTGAGACAGAGATACCCAGAACACCTACCTCCAATCTGGTAATACTGGAATCAGATGAACCTGACACTGTCCTTCAAGCCGAATCGACCTTGCCAGAAGCACCTACTACCCCGCCGGGAGTTACGACACCACCGAGGCGTTATCCGGACAGAGTCCGGAAACCTCCAGAGAGACTGAATCTGTGAACTGTCTTGCATAAAGTTGTATATATGTTATAATGTATGTTTAATGGGGAATTAGTATGTTGTAAGCTAAAAAGGGAGGATTGTAATGTATGTACCCGTCTACCTTTAAGAGAACTATTGTATGTAACCGTCCACCTTTAAGAGAACTACTTTAGGTGTTGCACTACTTTGTTGGCTTCTGTATACTGTAATACCGACGGTGACCACACCGGTATATAAGTGCTGTGTCAGGATTTATTGGGCAGATTCGCCCTGACCTTCGAATAGTAAAGTCCTGTTTTAAGTTACTCTGGTAGTCTGTGTATTAATTAACTAAACAACCCACAGACTTTACACTGACCTTGCATGACATCAGTCTGACTTTTGGTGGAAACTGCTTGTGCTGCAATGGAAGCTGAGACATCGGCTACCAGACACTGCTTCATGGTTGGGTTCACGTGTGTTGATTGAGTTGGCCACCAGTTCCATGCTGGAAAGGATGGGCTCCAAGCTCTGCGCAAAGTCCTGTGCCAAGTTGGTGCAGGACTCCTCCAGGCTCCTGGACATTGAACGCAGGCTTTCTGGCAGGCTTCCCAATGCACCAAGCATTTTTTGTGTACACCCAACAGTCTTCTTTTTTTCATTTCAGATTTCCAGCATCCGCGGTATTTTGCTTTTGTATTAGCCTTCTTCTGCAGCCTGGCCCATCGAAGTCCTCATCTGAGTCCTCTGCAGCAGAACTCGTGTGCGACCTCGCCCTCCTGCGCTATCCTTGCCCCCTGCCCTGGCTGCAGCGCACTTGTGCCTGGTGTCTCATCACGTACACATCTCTCCTCTAAGATACGTGCAGTGTCAGTATCTGAGCTGGTGACTGCGAATGTGAAATCAAGTGACGGGGTGTCTGCATCATCATTGTCTTCTTGGTCTTCCTCCACTGCCTGGGCAGGTTACAGTTCTTGGGTATCTGAAAGGAAAAAGGAACAAGGGTAAGGTTGTAGTGAGGGGGAGAGGGGAAAGTAAGAAATGCATGCTTACATCATCTGCAGCTTGTAAGTCAGAAGAAATTGTGGGATGAGGGGGAAGTGGGATGTGAGAAGGAGGATTAGGATTCAGCACCGCCGCTGGCCATGGCCTCACCAATGGCCCTTCCAATAATGGCCAGCATTGTCTCCTCTATGGGGGTTAGAACATGCAGGCACACCACTCCGCCACCGGTTAGTTCCTGCTGCCTCCGGTTGTGCAATCTGTTTGGGTGTTGTGGCTGTCATGGATGAATAGCTGGCAGTGTGTGCAAGCTGTGAGATGTGGGTGTGAGGCTTGCAACTGTGCTAAATGTGTGAGGGTGAGGTGAAGCATATGAATGTTAGGTATGAGTCCTGATTGTTAGAGATTGTTGGTGGGATATGGCATTTGACGACGCATTCACTGACCTTGACCACTCGTGTGAGGTCATTAAACTTCTTGTGTCACTGTATCCAGGTCCTCAGGTCTAAACTCCTGGCATTTTCCTCTTCGGCTATCTGTTGCCACTGCCTTCTCATTGTGTGTCTGGAGGGTCTCCTGCCCCCTAAGGATACAGGACATCTCTCCTCGTTTCCACCTCTTCCACCAAGACCTCCAGTGCAGCGTTGGAAAACCTTGGTGCACGCTCTCACCCATGGTCAGCCGTTGTTGTTTTTTGCACAGCACTATTCTGAATGATGTCAGCACCTCCAGCAGCCACAATGCACCTTCCCTTTAAGCGATACAGGCTAGCTTTAAGCAGTGCAGGCTAGCTTTAAATAGTGCTAGCGAGTAACGATATTGGCCCCCCTGCTGATGCGTGCAGCCAATGAACAGCGCGGTTAGCACTGGTTGCACGCAGCAATCATTATACTGAGTAGGCAGCACAAAGATGGCGTGCTGCCTGCATTACATTGAATGAGCATAGGATAATTGCGCATCGTGATCCCTGCACCTGTTTTCCAGGGACTGTCTGACTTAGACCCCTGTGTATGCTATGTCAATTGAAATTTTGAAGACTGAGATTGATAGATTTTTGTTGAGTATGGGTATCAAGGGATATGGAGCAAAGGCGAGTAAATGGAGTTGAGGTACAAATCAGCAATGATCTAATAGAATGGTGGAACAGGCTTGAGGGGCTGAATGGTCTACTCCTGTACCTATATCCACAGACATTCTGCCTCCCCTGAACTTAAGTTACAATAAAAGCGCAGGAGTGGAGCTAGTGAAAGAATTAGAGCAGCGTATTTGGTTCCCTGAGGATTGGGAGCAGTTTAGGATTCAGCAAAGGAGGACAAAGGGATTAATTAAGAGGGGGAAAATAGAGTATGAGAGTAAGCTTTCTGGGAACATAAAAACTGACTGTAAAAGCTTCTATAGATATGTGAAGAGAAAAAGATTGGTGAAGTCAAGCGTAGGTCCCTTGCAGTCAGAATCAGGGGAATTTATAATGGGGAACAAAGAAATGGCAGACCAATTAAATATATACTTTGGTTCTGTCTTCACAAAGGAGGACACAAATAACCTCCCAGCGATGTCGGGGAACATAGGGTCTAATGAGAGGGAGAAACTGAATGAAATCAGTATTTGTAGGGAAATGGTGTTAAGGAAATTGATGGGATTGAAGGCCGATAAATCCCCAGGGCCTGATAATCTACTGTCCATCCTAAGGTACTTAAGGAAGTGGCCCTAGAAATAGTAGATGCATTGCTGGTCATCTTCCAAAATTTTATAGACTCTGGAACAGTTCCCATAGATTGGAGGGTAACTAATGTTACCCCACTATTCAAAAAAGGTGGTAGAGAGAAAATGGGGAATTATAAACCGGTAAGCCTGACATCGGTAGTGGGGAAAATGCTAGAGTCCATTATAAAAGATGTAATAGCAGAGCACTTGGAAAGCAGTGACAGGATCGGACAAAGTCAACATGGATTTACAAAAGGTAAATCATGCTTGACTAATCTACTGGAATTTTTTGAGGATGTAACTGGTAGAATAGATAAGGGAGAGCCAGTGGATGTGGTGTATTTGGACTTTCAGAAGGCTTTTGATAAGGTCCCGCATAAGAGATTAGCGTGTAAAGTTTAGGCACATGGGATTGGGGGCAAGGTACTGACTTGGATAGCGAACTGGTTGGCAGACAGGAAGCAAAGAGTTGGAATAAATGGGTCTTTTTCTGAGTGGCAGGCAGTGACTAGTGGGGTACCGCAGGGATCGGTCCTAGGACCTCAGCTATTCACAATATATATTACAGGAGACTTTGGTTTATCCGGAGGTTGTATGTCCGGAAACCTCGATCTACCGGCAGAAATCAGGAGCCGTTTCGTTAGGTTTTTTTTCTTCTCGTGGCTTTTTTTTCCAACAGTCAGGCTCTGGAAAGTCTCTCTGAAGCTGTTGCTAAGCTACAGAGATGCTTCCAAGGTACGGGCCGACTGTTTGAAGCTGTTGCTAAGCAACAGTGTTTGTTGTCAGATACGGAGATGAAAACCTCCGTATGCTTCAACAGTAACGCCGGTATGTCCGGCAGTTTTGATAGATCGGCAACAGCTCGGTCCCATCGGTGCCAGATATAACAACGTTTCCTGTAATGATCTAGACGAGGGAACTAGATGTAATATCTCCAAGTTTGCCAATGACACAAAGCTGGGTGGGTGTGTCTGCTGTGAGGAGGATGCCGAGAAACTCTAGTATGATTTGGACAGGTTGGGTGATTGGGCAGATGCATGGCAGATGCAGTATAATGTGGATAAATGCGAGGTTATCCACTTTGGTGGCAAAAACAGGAAGGCAGATTATTATCTGAACGGCAATAGATTGGGAGAAGGGGAAGTGCAACGAGACCTGGGTGTCCTTGTGCATCAGTCGCTGAAGGTAAGCATGCAGGTGCAGCAGGCGGTTAAGAAGGCCAATGGTATGTTGGCCTTCGTAGCGAGAGGGTTCGAGTACAGGAACAAGGATGTCTTGCTGCAGTTGTACAGGGCCTTGGTGAGACCACATCTTGAGTATTGTGTGCAATTTTGGTTGCCTTATCTGAGGAAGGATGTTCTTGCCATGGAGGGAGTGCAGCGAAGATTCACCAGACTGATACCTGGGATGGCAGGAATGACGTATGAGGAGAGATTGGGTCGATTGGGCTTATACTCGCTGGAGTTTAGAAGAATGAGAGGGGATCTCATTGAAACATATAAAATTCTAACAGGACTAGACAGACTAGATGCAGGAAGGATGCTCCCGATGGTGGGGGAGTCCAGAACCAGGGGTCACAGTCTAAGGATAAGTGGTAAGCCATTTAGGAGCGAGATGAGGAGGAATTTCTTCACCCAGAGAGTGGTGAACCTGTGGAAATCTCTACCACAGATGGCAGTTGAGGCCAATTCATTAAATATATTCAAAAAGGAGTTAGATATATTTCTTAAGGCTGAAGGGATCAAGGGATATGGGGAGAAGGCTGGGACAGGGTACTGAGTTTGGATGATCAGCCATGATCTCATTGAATGGCGGAGTAGGCTCAAGGGACCGAATGGCCTACTCCTGCTCCTATCTTCTATGTTTTTGTGTTTGTATGTTTCCCCATCCCTCATTTTTTTACCAGTTATTTTCTGCAGTCATCCTTGTGTGCCTTTCTATTCCCCAAGAAGACTGCAGGCAGGTGCCCGATTTCCCTCTTGTGAAAGATTCCGGATAGTCATAAGATAATTACAGACGAGGAAGGCCATTCGGCTTATCTTGATCCATCTATCCAGAAAGATCTAATGGTTTCTTAAATGATTCTGTGCTTTTTGGCTCCACTACACTTAACTCAAATTTTATTCCACACATTGGATGGTATATGAGATTAAAGTATGTTAACTCACCTCTCGATTTTTTCTCCCACTTACCTATAGGGAAGCACCACCTCTGCTCCACTTTTTCCCCTGGATGTACATGTGTCGGGTGTTCAGGTGTTGGGTGTTCCTGTGTCAGGTGTACATGTGTCAGGTGTAAATGTGTCGGGTGTTCATGTGTCAGGTGTTCGCATATTGGGTGTTCATGTGTCGGGTGTTCATGTGTCGGGTGTTCATGTGTCGGGTGTTCGTGTGTCGGGTGTTCGTGTGTTGGGTGTTCGTGTGTCGGGTGTTCATGTGTCAGGTGTTCATGTGTCGGGTGTTCATGTGTCGGGTGTGACGTAATAAAACTCACTACACACTTGGTTTGAGCATAAAGCAAGGCTTTAATCAACTTGTTTCAGAACATGGAAGTCCAGTTGTATTCCACTAGCTCCTTGTCTTACAAAATGTCCCCGGAAAGCTGGGGCCCACGCCCGAGTATTTATACTCCTTGGACGGCGCCACCAGCTGGCCGTCCAGCATTATTTCATAAGTAGTTTCTTGATGATGAGATTCATAACATTCTTCCTGCCTAAAAGATTTGGAAGTCCGACGACTTCCTCTTAACGAATTAGGTGGACCACGAATAGCCGCAGTCTTTTAGATTTTTGTTTATGGCCAGAAGGCACGTCTCCCCGGACCGTGTCTTGGTCCCTGGGCCGCTTGATCCGTGCCGGTGGATCGACAGGGCCCGTGTTGCTCTGATTGACCCGAGGGAGGCTGGGGAGATCGTGACTCCGGGTGCTGGTCCCCACAGGCGCAGAACTGGCTTTGTCCCGTTGGTTAACCACAGATTGACCGGCGTCCTGGCCCGGGGTGGCCATCCCACGGGGAGCGCTCAGCTCCCCGAGTGGATCCGGCGGGGCAGCCGGCAGATCCCTCGATGTTCCAGGTAGGGCGTCATCCTCGGGGGAGCACAGAGTGTCGACCTCATCCCCGCGGGTCCCTCCATCAGTCGGGTCCGCGGAACTGGCCGGACAGGGAGCCAGGTCCCGGAGCGAAACGGTGGACTCCCGGCCATCCGGGTACCGCACGTGGGCGTACGTGGGGTTGACATCCATAAGTTCTACCTCGTCAACTAGAGGATCGGTTTTCAACGATCGGACGAATCTTCGGAGCAGCACGGGGCCAGGAGCTGCCAACCATGACGGTAGAGACGTCCCATGGGTGGAGCGACGCTGGAAGCTGAAGAATCGCTCGTGAGGTATGACATTGGTAGAAGTAGAAAGGAGAGACCTGATGGAATGCAACGCGTCAGGGAGCATAGTTTCCCACTGCTGGTCTGGTAGATTGCGCGACCTCAGCGCAAGACGAACAGCATTCCAAATGATAGCGCTGTATCTCTCAACCTATCCATTACCAATGGGATGGTACGGTGTCATTTTACTTGTGGCGATTCCCCATTGGGAGAGATAACTTTTGAGTTCGCTTGACATGAAGGAGGGACCCCGATCAGAGTGGATGAAATTGGCCGTACCGCAAAGGGAAAAGACTTGACCAAGGCATTTGATCACTATGGAAGTAAACATATTGGGACAGGGGAAAGCAAATGGAAAGCGTGAATATTCGTCCACCATAGTCAGTAAGTAGGTGTTCCGCGTTGAGGAAGGCAACGGCCCTTTAAAGTCAATGCTGAGTTGCTGCATAGGCTGCATAGCGTGTATGAGCGAGCCATCCAATGGACGGAAAAATTGCGGTTTTAATTCCACACAAATTCTACAGGAGGAGCACATTCTTTTCACATCTTCCGTAGAAAATGGGAGATTTTTAGATCGCACAAAGTGCAACATACGGGTAACGCCAGGATGGCATAAGTCAGTATGAAGATCCGCAAGAGTCAAAGTTGACATAGAAGAGCAGAACGCCCGCGTGAGGGTATCCGGGGCCACATTCTCTTTGCCGGGTCGATAATGTATGGTGTATCCAAAGGCAGCCAATTCCACCCTCCAGAGTTGTATTTTGTTATTCTTGATCTTAGTGCGTTTCCGGTTATCCAGCATAAAGGCCACGGAGCGCTGATCGGTTATAAGTGTGAAATGGCGACGAGCGAGAAAATGACTCCATTTACGTACAGCTTCGATGATGGCCGTAGCCTCCTTCTCGACAGGAGGATAATGGAGCTCGCTACCCTGCAAAGTTTCCACAGGTCGACCACCTTGATTCAAGGTAGCAGAGTTTGCCACATCCGATGCATCGCATTCGACCACGAAAGGAAGATTTTCATCAATGGAACGAAGCGTGGCTTTTTCCAGTTGTCGCTTGAGGAGGTTGAAAGCTGAAATAGCCGTTGCCTCTAATGGAAATGACTTTGCGTGAAGCAGGGGCTGGATCTTGTCGGAGAAGTGGGGTATCCATTTCGCATAATAGGCGAACATGCCGAGTGCCCGACGAAGAGAGCCGAGATTCGTAGGGGGAGGGAGCTCCTGAAGCGGACGAAGTCGCTCCGGACCTGGTTTGACGACACCGTTGCCCACCCAGTAGCCAAGGATGTTGACTGATGGTATTGATTTCACAGATTTGGACTCATTTAAGGTTAAGTTGCGACGACGGAGAACGTCAAAAAATTTCTGGAGGTTGACATCATGCTCTTTCTGGTCATGACCAGCAATGGTGATATTATCCAGATGTGGAAAAGTGTCCGTTAAGTTCTCCTGTTTGACTAGGCCCGTTGAAAGACGGCCACCCCATTGGTGACCCCAAATGGAAGGCGACAAAACTGGTAAAGCTGACCATTGGCCTCAAAGGCTGTATACTTTTTGTCAGAGTCCTTTAATGGTACTTGATGATACGCGCTCTTTAAATCAAAAGTTGAAAATACCTTGTAGCTGGCAAGGTTATTGACCATGTCATCGATGCCTGGTAGTGGGTAGGCATCCAGGTCGGTATACTGGTTAATAGTTTGCGAGTAATTGATGCAAAGACGTTTCTTGTGTTGCTTCAGAGGATTTTTAACAACGACAACTTGAGCCCGCCAGGAAGATGAACGTGGCTCAATGATACCGTCAGCTAGAAGGCAAGAGATTTCTGCCTCAATAAAGGCTCGATCATCTCGGCTGAAACGTCATGATTTAGTGACTATGGGCTTACATTGGGGGGAAAGATTGGCAAACAAGGAGGGCTCATCGAGCAAAGCCGCCGAAAGCGCACAAAACGGTACTTTGGAAATAGTAAGCTCCGGCTTTGACCCTCCAAACTTGAAAGTGAGTCTTTTGTGTTGTTTCTGGAAATCCTGTCCCAGGAGCACATCACTGCATAGGTTCTTGAGCACCCCGATCCAGGTGGAGAAATAAGTGCAGCCATTGAGAATAAGGTCGACAAGACAAAAGCCGGAAGAATTGGTGGTCAGTGTCGTCAGAGCCATTGCAATTTCCCTGTCCGAGGGGTAAATACGCAGTTTTAACTTACTGACAGCCCACTCACTAATGAAGCTGTCAGAGCTGCATGAGTCGATTAGTGCACTCAAAATGTGTCCATTTACCGAAACCTTCGTGGCTGCATGGGACAAACTTTGGGGAAAAACAGCTGTGATGGGAGGAGGGGCAGTTTTACCCTTGACAGCTGTAACCTTAGTAGTGGTTTTTGGGGGAGGAGCAGTTTTATAGATTGCAGCTGTAACCTTAGTAGCGGCTCTTGCGGGAGGAGCAGTTTTATAGATAGTAGCTGCAAAACTAACAGGAGCTCTCAACCGGTATACCTTAGAAAAGTGGCCTTTCTTACTAATGGCGGCTCTTGACTGGCATACCTTAGAAAAGTAACCTTTCTTGCTGCAATGATTGTATGTCACGTTACGAGCAGGACAAAATTTCCTATAATGGAACGCTCCTCCACAGAAGAAACACTTTCTTCCAGATTGCCAAGGTGCTGCTAGGGCGGGGTCGTCATCAGTGTAGATTTCTAGGGTAGGGTTGTCATCAGCCGGGTTGGAGTCATCATCCGTGAGGGCTTCCGCCCGAGGCCTATTGAAAGAGTCACTAAAAGAGATAGCAGCAGCCCGTGCACGTGGTGAAAGATAGGTGTCTGCATTCCTCTTTGCTACGTCCAGAGAACATGCCTGGTCATAGGCAGCCTGTAACTTGAGGGTTTTATTCTCCAACAGACACTGACGTATGAAGGGAGATGCAATCCCATTAATAAAGGAATCACAAATTAACTCCTCCTGGTACTGCTCAGCTGTAACAGCTTTAAGATTACAATCCTTGCTGAGCCTGCGAAGTTTCTGCAGGAATTCGTCAAGTGATTCCCTGGGTTGTTGTCGAGTTGTGGCCAGTAGATGCCGGGAAAAAATTTCATTTGGGGACTTGACATATAGCTGCTGTAGTATTTGGATAGCGGCATCATAGTCTACACAGTCTTCAATATAACCAAACACACGAGGGGATACATAATTAGCAAGTATCTCTAATTTATCAGGAACATTCTCACCACACACCCTGAGGAAGTTGCTGAAAGTATGATACCAGTGTTTCCATACCTTAGCAGCTGTAAGTGAATTCGGGCCCAGGTCAAGACGGGCGGGTCTGAGTAGTTTCTCCATGATGGATCGATTACTTGTCTGAGTTCCCTTCTATGGTTTGAGTCGTCGCCGTCTGTTCCCAAGATCACTCAGAGCGTGGAGCAGGTTCAGTTGATTAAATTGATGTAAAAAGACTACTGAGCACTTGGTTTGAGTATAAAACAAGGCTTTAATCAACTGTTTCAAAACCATGAGATTTCTAGTTACATCACTAGTTCCTGGTTACAGAAACATCCTGAGCAAGCTGGGCCCAGGCCCGAGTATTTATACTCCTTGGACGGCGCCACCAGCTGGCCGCCCAGAGTTACTTCATGAGTCATGATAAGATTCATGACAGGGTGTTCATGTGTCGGGTGTTCATGTGTCAGGTGTTCATGTGTTGGGTGTTCATGTGTCGGGTGTTCATGTGACGGGTGTTCATGTGTCAGGTGTTCATGTGTTGGGTGTACATGTCTCGGGTTTACATGTCTCGGGTATTCATGTGTCGGGTGTTCATGTGTCGGGTGTTCATGTGTCGGGTGTTCAGGGTATCTCCCTGCGGGCAGTCGTGCAGTGGCCAAAGAGAGCCACAGTGGACACTCACTGTGGCCAAAGAGGGCACAGTGGACACTCGCAGAGGCCAAAGAGGACACAGTGGATGCTCGCAGTGACCAAAGAGGACATAGAAACATAGAAACATAGAAGATAGGAGCAGGAGTAAGCTATTCGGTCCCTCGAGCCTGCTCCGCCATTCAATGCGATCATGGCTGATCATCCAAATTCATTACCCTGTCCCTGCTTTCTCCCCATACCCCTTGGTCCCTTTAGCCTTAAGAAATATATCCAACTCCTTCTTGAATATATTTAATGAATTGGCCTCTACTGCCTTCTGTGGTAGAGAATTCCACAGGGTCATCACTCTCTGGGTGGAGAAATTCCTCCTCATTTCTGTCCTAAATGGCTTACCCCTCATCCTTAGACTGTGACCCCTGGTTCTGGACTCCCCGATCATCGGGAACATCCTTCCTGCATCTCATCTGTCCAGTCCTGTCAGAATTTTATAAGTTTCAATGAGATCCCCTCTCATTCTTCTAAACTCCAGCGAGTATAAGCCCAATCGACCCAATCTCTCCTCATACGTCATTCCTGCCATCCCAGGTATCAGCCTGGTGAATCTTCGCTGAACTCCTTTCATGGCAAGAACATCCTTCCTCAGATAAGGCAACCAAAACTGCACACAATACTCAAGATGTGGTCTCACCAAGGCTCTGTACAACTGCAGCAAGATATCCTTGTTCCTGTACTCAAACCCTCTCGTTACGAAGGCCAACATACCAGTTGCCTTCTTAACCGCCTGCTGCACCTGCATGCTTACCTTCAGCGACTGGTGCACAAGGACACCCAGGTCTCGTTGCACTTCCCCTTCTCCCAATCTATTGCCATTCAGATAATAATCTGCCTTCCTGTTTTTGCCACCAAAGTGGATAACCTCACATTTATCCACGTTATATTGCATCTGCCATGTTTCTGCCCAATCACCCAACCTGTCCAAATCATCCTGGAGTTTCTCGGCATCCTCCTCACAGCACACACGCCCACCCAGCTTTGTGTCATCTGCAAACTTGGAGATATTACATCGAGTTCCCTTGTCTAGATCATTAATATATATTGTGAATAGCTGGGGTCCAAGGACCGATCCCTGCGATACCCCATGAGTCACTGCCTGCCACTCGGAAAAAGACCCGTTTATTCCAACTCTTTGCTTCCTGTCTGCCAACCAGTTCTCTATCCAAGTCAATACCTTGCCCCCAATCCCATGTGCCTTAACTTTACATGCTAACCTCTTATGCGGGACCTTATCGAAAGCCTTCTGAAAGTCCAAATACACCACATCCACTGGTTCTTCCTTATCTATTTTACCAGTTACATCCTCAAAAAATTCCAGTAGATTAGTCAAGCACGATTTACCCTTTGTAAATCCATGTTGACTTTGTCCGATCCTGTCATTGTTTTCCAAGTGCTCTGCTATTACATCTTTTATAATGGACTCTAGCATTTTTCCCACTATCGATGTCAGGCTTACCGGTCTGTAATTTCCCATTTTCTCTCTACCACCTTTTTTGAATAGTGGGGTAACATTAGCTACCCTCCAATCCATGGGTACTGTTCCAGATTCCATCGAATGTTGGAAGATAATCAGCAATGCATCTACTATTTCTAGGGCCACTTCCTTAAGTACCCTAGGATGTAGATTATCAGGCTCTGGGGATTTATCGGCCTTCAATCCTGTCAATTTCCCGAACACCATTTCCCTACAAATACTGATTTATTTCAGTTCCTCCCTTTCATCAGACCCTAGGTTCCCCGACATCTCTGGGAGGTAATTTGTGTCCTCCTTTGTGAAGACAGAACCAAAATATGACACAGTGGACACTCGCAGTGGCCAAAGAGAACACAGTGGACATTCGCAGTGGCCAAAGAGGGCACAGTGGACACTCACAGTGGCCAAAGAGGACACAGTGGACACTCGCAGTGGCCAAAGAGGGCACAGTGGATATTCGCAGTGGCCAAAGAGGACACAGTGGACATTCGCAGTGGCCAAAGAGGACACAGTGGACACTCGCAGTGGCCAAAGAGGGCACAGTGGACATTCGCAGTGGCCAAACTGAACACAGTGGACACTCGCAGTGGCCAAAGGGGGCACAGTGGACACTCGCAGTGGCCAAAGACAGCACAGTGGACACTCGCAGTGGCCAAAGAGAACACAGTGGACATTCGCAGTGGCCAAAGAGGACACAGTGGATGCCCACAGTGGCCAAAGAGAGCCACAGCGGACACTCGCAGTGGCCAAAGAGAACACAGTGGACACTCGCAGTGGCCAAAGAGAAAACAGTGGACATTCGCAGTGGCCAAAGAGGACACAGTGGATGCTCACAGTGGCCAGAGAGAACACAGTGGATGCTCGCAGTGGCCAAAGAGAACACAGTGGACACTCGCAGTGGCCAAAGAGGGCACAGTGGACACTCACAGTGGCCAAAGAGGACACAGTGGACACTCGCAGTGGCCAAAGAGGGCACAGTGGATATTCGCAGCGGCCAAAGAGGACACAGTGGACACTCACAGTGGCCAAAGAGGACACAGTGGACACTCGCAGTGGCCAAAGAGGGCACAGTGGATATTCGCAGTGGCCAAAGAGGACACAGTGGACATTCGCAGTGGCCAAAGAGGACACAGTGGACACTCGCAGTGGCCAAAGAGAACACAGTGGACACTCGCAGTGGCCAAAGAGAAAACAGTGGACATTCGCAGTGGCCAAAGAGGACACAGTGGATGCTCACAGTGGCCAGAGAGAACACAGTGGACACTCACAGTGGCCAAAGAGGGCACAGTGGACATTCGCAGTGGCCAAACTGAACACAGTGGACACTCGCAGTGGCCAAAGGGGGCACAGTGGACACTCGCAGTGGCCAAAGACAGCACAGTGGACACTCGCAGTGGCCAAAGAGAACACAGTGGACATTCGCAGTGGCCAAAGAGGACACAGTGGATGCCCACAGTGGCCAAAGAGAGCCACAGCGGACACTCGCAGTGGCCAAAGAGAACACAGTGGACACTCGCAGTGGCCAAAGAGAAAACAGTGGACATTCGCAGTGGCCAAAGAGGACACAGTGGATGCTCACAGTGGCCAGAGAGAACACAGTGGATGCTCGCAGTGGCCAAAGAGAACACAGTGGACACTCGCAGTGGCCAAAGAGGGCACAGTGGACACTCACAGTGGCCAAAGAGGACACAGTGGACACTCGCAGTGGCCAAAGAGGGCACAGTGGATATTCGCAGCGGCCAAAGAGGACACAGTGGACACTCACAGTGGCCAAAGAGGACACAGTGGACACTCGCAGTGGCCAAAGAGGGCACAGTGGACATTCGCAGTGGCCAAACTGGACACAGTGGACACTCGCAGTGGCCAAAGGGGGCACAGTGGACACTCGCAGTGGCCAAAGACAGCACAGTGGACACTCGCAGTGGCCAAAGAGAACACAGTGGACATTCGCAGTGGCCAAAGAGGACACAGTGGATGCCCACAGTGGCCAAGGAGAGCCACAGCGGACACTCGCAGTGGCCAAAGAGAACACAGTGGACACTCGCAGTGGCCAAAGAGAAAACAGTGGACATTCGCAGTGGCCAAAGAGGACACAGTGGATGCTCACAGTGGCCAGAGAGAACACAGTGGATGCTCGCAGTGGCCAAAGAGAACACAGTGGACACTCGCAGTGGCCAAAGAGGACACAGTGGATACTCACAGTGGCCAAACAGGACACAGTGGACACTCAAAGTGGCCAAAGGGCACAGTGGACATTCGCAGTGGCTAGAGGGCACAGTGGACATTCGCAGTGGCCAAAGAGGACACAGTGGATGCTCGCAGTGGCCAAAGAGGACACAGTGGACATTTGCAGTGGCCAAACTGGACACAGTGGACACTCTCAATGGCCAAAGAGGGCACAGTGGACATTCGCAGTGGCCAAAAAGGACACAGTGGATGCTCACAGTGGCCAAAGAGAGCCACAGTGGACACTCGCAGTGGCCAAAGAGAACACAGTGGACATTCGCAGTGGCCAAAGAGGACACAGTGGATGCTCACAGTGGCCAAAGAGAACACAGTGGATGCTCACAGTGGCCAAAGAGAACACAGTGGACATTCACAGTGGCCAAAGAGGACACAGTGGATGCTCACAGTGGCCAAAGAGAACACAGTGGATGCTCACAGTGGCCAAAGAGAACACAGTGGACATTCACAGTGGCCAAAGAGGACACAGTGGATGCTCACAGTGGCCAAAGAGAACACAGTGGACACTCGCAGTGGCCAAAGAGGACACAGTGGACACTCGCAGTGGCCAAAGAGGACACAGTGGATGCTCACAGTGGCCAAAGAGGGCACAGTGGACACTCGCAGTGGCCAAAGAGGACACAGTGGACACTCGCAGTGGCCAAAGAGGGCACAGTGGACACTCGCAGTGGCCAAAGAGGACACAGTGGACACTCGCAGTGGCCAAAGAGGGCACAGTGGACATTCACAGTGGCCAAACTGGACACAGTGGACACTCGCAGTGGCCAAAGAGGACACAGTGGATGCTCACAGTAGCCAAAGAGAACAGTGGACACTCGCAGTGGCCAAAGAGGACACAGTGGATGCTCACAGTGGCCAAAGAGGGCACAGTGGACACTCGCAGTGGCCAAAGAGAACACAGTGGACATTCGCAGTGGCCAAAGAGGGCACAGTGGACATTCGCAGTGGCCAAAGAGGACACAGTGGCCACTCGCAGTGGCCAAAGAGGGCACAGTGGACACTCGCAGTGGCCAAAGAGGACACAGTGGACACTCGCAGTGGCCAAAGAGGACACAGTGGACACTCGCAGTGGCCAAAGAGGGCACAGTGGACACTCGCAGTGGCCAAGGAGCACAATGTGGACACTCGCAGTGGCCAAAGAGGGCACAGTGGATGCTCACAGTGGCCAAAGAGACCACAGTGTGTTACGTTGGGTTGTGTTGGGCTGTGTTGTGTTATGCTGGGTTGTGTTGGGCTGTGTTGTGTTGGGCTGTGTTGTGTTGGGCTGTGTTGTGTTGGGCTGTGTTGTCTTGGGCTGTGTTGTGTTACGCTGTGTTGTGTTGGGCTGTGTGGTGTTATGCTGTGTTGTGTTGGGCTGTGTTGTGTTGGGCTGTATTGTCTTGGGCTGGGTTGTGTTGGGCTGTGTTGTGTTGGGCTGTATTGTCTTGGGCTGGGTTGTGTTGGGCTGTGTTGTGTTGGGCTGTGTTGTGTTGGGCTGGGTTGTGTTGGGCTGGGTTGTGTTGGGCTGTGTTGTGTTACGCTGTGTTGTGTTGGGCTGTGTTGTGTTGGGCTGTGTTGTGTTGGGCTGTGTTGTGTTATGCTGTGTTGTGTTGGGCTGTGTGGTGTTATGCTGTGTTGTGTTGGGCTGTGTTGTGTTGGGCTGTATTGTCTTGGGCTGGGTTGTGTTGGGCTGTGTTATGTTGGGCTGTGTTGTGTTGGGCTGTGTTGTGTTATGTTGTGTTGTGTTGGGCTGTGTTGTGTTGGGCTGTGTTGTGTTGGGCTGTGTTGTGTTGGGCTGTGTTGTGTTACGCTGTGTTGTGTTGGGCTGTGTTGGGCTGTGTTGTGTTGGGCTGTCTTGTGTTACGTTGGGTTGTGTTGGGCTGTGTTGTGTTGGGCTGTGTTGTGTTGGGCTGTGTTGTGTTACGCTGTGTTGTGTTATGCTGTGTTGTGTTGGGCTGTGTTGTATTGGGCTCTGTTGTGTCGGGCTGTATTGTGTTACGCTGTGTTGTGTTGGGCTGTGTTGTGTTGGGCTGTGTTGTGTTGGGCTGTGTTGTGTCGGGCTGTGTTGTGTTACGTTGGGTTGTGTTACGCTGTCTTGTGTTATGCTGGCTTGTGTTGGGCTGGGTTGTGTTGGGCTGTGTTGTGTTGGGCTGGGTTGTGTTACGTTGTGTTACGCTGGGTTGTGTTGGGATGTGTTGTGTTACGCTGGGTTGTATTACGTTGTGTTACGCTGTGTTGTGTAACATTGTACTCCATTGTGTTGTAAGCGGTAGTATGTTGACTTCACTGATCAGTTCCACCCTAAGATGAATTTGAGGAAGGCTGGTGTCATTCCCCCAAATTCTCTCAACAGCCTAATAAATTTTGTATTAAAGCACAGGTCTTATTTTCCCTTTCCATCAGACCTTGCAGGAAGCAGCTTTTTTTTTGTTACCCCTGTCAGGAAACAATTGATGTTTCTGTGGACACCTGAGGTACACATATCCCTGGCAGTGAGATGCCAAATAGAGTGTACAACTCTGCAGAAATGTTTCCGTTTCAAACACAAGGCTTTCCATGGGCTGACGAGCTCCCGGCCTGCCTGACAAACACAGAACATGACAGAAAGGCCTGGGCTTGCTGGCGTTGGCTCTGTCTGCAAATACAGATGTGAATACATTTATCCTTTCGAGAGCTATTGTACTACCTTCAAACGCCATCAAAATTGTGAGAAGGCTGGAGGATGCGTTCCATTGTTAGTGGAATTCTGTTGGGAGAGAAATGTTTATTGTGCAGTGCACATTTAGAAATCACCAATTGAATCATATAGTATGAAGGTCTTTCACACAAAAAACCCTGCGGTGTGTGTGAAAGATGCATTTATTAGTTTGAAGGTTTAGCGAAAACGCTACATCAAAAAGTTGTAGCATAAAGCAACCGGCCAGAGCGGACCTGCGTGGGAACACTGAGCATCGGCGGCAGTTTAAAATCAGCGGCAGTGAGTGAGGAGCGGCCCGACCAGACCGGACCTGCGTGGGAACACTGAGCATCGGCGGCAGTTTAAAATCGGCAGCAGTGAGTGAGGAGCGGCCCGACCAGAGCGGACCTGCGTGGGAACACTGAGCAGCGGCGGCAGTGAGTGAGGAGCGGCCCGACCAGAGCGGACCTGCGTGGGAACACTGAGCAGCGGCGGCAGTGAGTGAGGAGCGGCCCGACCAGAGCGGACCTGCGTGGGAACACTGAGCATCGGCGGTAGTGAGTGAGGAGCGGCCCGACCAGAGCGGACCTGCGTGGGAACACTGAGCAGCGGCGGCAGTGAGTGAGGAGCGGCCCGACCAGAGCGGACCTGCGTGGGAACACTGAGCATCGGCGGCAGTGAGTGAGGAGCGGCCCGACCAGAGCGGACCTGCGTGGGAACACTGAGCATCGGCGGCAGTGAGTGAGGAGCGGCCCGACTAGTTCAACAGCGGGGGAGAGAGGTAAAAAGTAATCAAAGTGTGACGTCACCAGGAAACAGGTAAGTGATTGGTTGGTGAGTATTTCTCTTTTTTTAAACTTTAACTCTGTGGTTTATAGTTTCTAAGGTCTCTCTGGTGTAGCGGGGACTGTTGGTAAACCAGTTAACTGTAGTGTAATAGTGGGATTGATTGATTTAATTTAAATTCAATTAATTAAAGGATAAGTCATGGCAGGACAGCCCGGTGCCGTGGTATGCGCCTCTTGCGCTATGTGGGAACTCAGGGACACTTCCTGTGTCCCTGACAACTGCATGTGCAGGAAGTGCATCCAGCTGCAGCTACTGACAGACCGCATTGCTGGAGCGTTCACGATGCTCAGGACATCATGAATAGCACGTCTACAGAGTTGGACACACCGCAGGTAGAGGTTGGACAGGAAGAAAGGGAACGGGTGACCAACAGACAGAGTACTAGGTGCAGGCAGGTAGTGCAGGAGTCCCCTGTGGCCATCCCCCTCTCCAGCAGATACACCACTTTGGGTACTGTTGGGGGGGATGGCTTATCAGAGGAAGGCAGCAGCAGCCAACTTCCTGGCACCAGGGGTGGCTCTGCTGCACAGAATGGGAGGAAAAAGAGGGATAGAGCTATAGTAATACGGGATTCAATTGTAAGGGGAATAGATAGGCGTTTCTGCGGCCGCAAACGAGACCCCAGGATAGTGTGTTGCCTCCCTGGTGCAAGGGTCAAGGATGTCTCCGAGCGGCTGCAGAACATCTTGGAAGGGGAGGGTGAACAGCCAGTTGTCGTGGTGCATATAGGCACCAACGATATAGGTAAAAAGCGGGATGAGGTCCTAAAAGCGGAATATAGGGAGTTAGGAGATAAATTAAAAAACAGGACCTCAAAGGTAGTAATCTCACGATTGCTACCAGTGCCACGTGCTAGTCAGAGTAGAAATAGAAGGATACTTCAGATGAATACGTGGCTAGAAGACTGGTGCCAGGGGGAGGGATTCAAGTTCCTGGGACATTGCAACCGGTTCTGGGGGCGGTGGGACCAGTTCAAACCGGACGGTTTGCACCTGGGCAGGGCTGGAACCGATGTCCTAGGGGGAGTGTTTGCTAGTGCTGTGGGGGAGGGTTTAAACTAAAATGGCAGGGGGTTGGGAACCTGAGCAGGGAGACAGAGGAAAGGGAAACAAGGATAAAAGCAAAAGATAGGAAGGAGAAAAACAAAAGTGGCAGTCAGAGAAATCAACGGTTTAAATCAAACGTGGCCACAGTAAATAATAATTCTAATAGGCCTAAGAGCGTTAAAAAAACAAGCCTGAAGGCTTTGTGTCTTAATGCGAGGAGCATTTGTAATAAGGTGGATGAATTGGCTTACGCAAATAGAGGTAAACGAATACGATTTGGTTGGGATTACGGAAACGTGGCTCAAGGATGGCCAAGACTGGGAACTCAACATCCAGGGGTATTCGATGTTCAGGAAAGATAGGCAAAAAGGAAAGGGAGGTGGGGTAGCATTACTGGTTAAAGAAGGGATTAACACAATTGTAATGAAGGATATTAGCTCTGATGAGGTGGAATCTGTATGGGTAGAATTGAGAAATACTAAAGGGAAAAAAACGTTATTGGGAGTGGTATATAGACCTCCAAACAGTAAGGCGGAGGTTGGGGATGGCATTAAAAGGGAAATTAAAGAAGCGTGCAATCAGGGCACAGCAGTCATCATGGGTGACTTTAATCTACATATAGATTGGGCCAACCACATTAGTAACAATACTGCGGAGGAGGAATTCCTGGAGTGTTTACGGGATGGTTTCCTGGACCAATATGTCGAGGAACCAACCAGAGATCAGGCCATCTTAGACTGGGTATTATGTAACGAGAAAGGATTAATTAGCAATCTTGTTCTACGAGGCCCCTTGGGTCGGAGCGATCATAATATGATCGAATTCTTCACTAAGATGGAGAATGAAGTAGTTGAATCAGAGACTAGGGTCCTCAATTTAAATAAAGGAAACTACGATGGTCTGAGGAGCGAGTTGGGTAGGATTGATTGGGGAATGGCACTCAAAGGGTTGACAGTGGATAGGCAATGGCAAACATTCAAAGACCGAATGGATGAGCTACAGAATTTGTTCATCCCAGTTTGGCATAAAAATAAAACAAAAAAGGTGACTCAACCGTGGCTAACAAGGGAAATTAGGGGTAGCATAAGATCCAAGGAGAGGACATATAAATTGGCCAGAAAAAGCAATAATCCTGAGGATTGGGAGCAGCTTAGGAGTCAACAAAGGAGGACAAAGGGATTAATTAAGAAAGGGGTAATAGAATATGAGTGTAAGCTTGCAGGGAACATAAAAACTGACTTTAAAAGCTTTTATAGATATGTGAAGAGAAAAAGATTGGTGAAGTCAAGCATAGGTCCCTTGCAGTCAGGATCAGGGGAATTTATAATGGGGAACAAAGAAATGGCAGACCAACTAAATACATATTTTGGTTCTGTCTTCACAAAGGAGGACGCAAATAACCTCCCAGAGATGCCGGGGAACATAGGGTCTGATGAAAGGGTGGAACTGAAAGAAATCAGTATTTGTAGGGAAATGGTGTTAGGAAAATTGATGGGACTGAAGGCCGATAAATCCCCAGGGCCTGATAATCTACATCCCAGGGTACTTAAAGAAGTGGCCCTAGAAATAGTAGATGCATTGCTGGTCATCTTCCAGAACTCGATAGACTCTGGAACAGTACCCATGGATTGGAGGGTAGCTAATGTTACCCCACTATTCAAAAAAGGTGGTAGAGAAAAAGCGGGGAATTATAGACCGGTAAGCCTGACATCGGTAGTGGGGAAAATGCTAGAGTCCATTATAAAAGATGTAATAGCAAAGCAGTGACTGGATCAGACAAAGTCAACATGGATTTACAAAAGGTAAATCATGCTTGACTAATCTACTGGAATTTTTTGAGGATGTAACTGGTAAAATAGATAAGGGAGAACCAGTGAATGTGGTGTATTTGGACTTTCAGAAGGCTTTCGATAAGGTCCCGCATAAGAGATTAGCGCGCAAAATTATGTTCCTGGGACTAGGGACAGGGTCACTGGCAAGGCTTGGAAGCTAAGCAGAGCCAGGCCTGCTTAGTACCTGGAGGGGTGACCATCAGGGAAGACCAGGTGCAGAAGGTCACGGAAGGAGCCCCGAGGAGGGGCGGTTGGTGAGAAGGTCACGGGAGGAGCGGCTGGTGAGCAGGCCCGGGCGGTGGGCTGAAGATTGTCGGACAGGAGGAATGGTGGAAATGGAATGGCGGCGCGCACCGACGCAGCGGCTTTGCTTCTCCCAGTCATGGGAGCTTGCAAGATCACATTTCGTTGTTCATGTACTTGTGCAATGACAATAAAGTTGTATTATTATTGGGGGCAAGGTATTGACTTGGATAGAGAACTGGTTGGCGGACAGAAGGCAAAGAGTTGGAATAAACGGGTCGTTTTCCGAGTGGCAGGCAGTGACTAGTGCGGTACCGCAAGGATCGGTCCTAGGACCCCAGCTGTTCACAATATATATTAATGATCTGGACGAGGGAATTGGATGTAACATCTCCAAATTTGCAGATGACACAAAGCTGGGTGGGAGGGTATGCTGTGAGAAGGATGTCGGGAAACTCCAGTACGATTTGGACAGGTTGGGTGACTGGGCAGAAACATGGCAAATGCACTATAGTGTGGATAAATGTGAGGTTATCCACTTTGGTGGCAAAAACAAGAAGGCAGATTATTATTTGAATGGCAATAGATTGGGAGAAGGGGAAGTGCAAAGAGACCTGGGTGTTCTTGTGCACCAGTCGCTGAAGGTAAGCATGCAGGTGCAGCAGGCGGTTAAGAAGGCAAATGGTATGTTGGCCTTCGTAGCAAGAGGGTTTGAGTACAGCAACAAGGATGTCTTGCTACAGTTGTACAGGGCCTTGGTGAGACCGCACCTTGAGTATTGTGTGCAGTTTTGGTCGCCTTACCTGAGGAAGGACATTCTTGCCATGGAAGGAGTGCAGCGAAGATTCACCAGACTGATACCTGGGATGGCAGGAATGACGTATGAGGAGAGATTGTGTCGATTGGGCTTATACTCACTGGAGTTTAGAAGATTGAGAGGGGATCTCATCGAAACCTATAAAATTCTGTCAGGCCTGGACAGACTAGATGCAGGAAGGATGTTTCTGATGGCCGGGGAGTCCAGAACCAGGGGTCATAGTCCAAGGATAAGGGGTAAGCCATTTAGGACTGAAATGGGGAGGAATTTCTTCACCCAGAGAGTGGTGAACCTGTGGAATTCTCTGCCACAGAGGGCAGTGGAGACCAGTTCATTAAATATATTCAAGAAAGAGTTGGATATATTTCTTAAGGCTAAAGGGATCAAGGGATATGGGGAGAAAGCAGGGACAGGGTACTGAATTTGGATGATCAGCCATGATCTCATTGAATGGCGGAGCAGGCTCGAAGGGCCAAATGGCCTACTCCTGCTCCTATCTTCTATGTTTCTATGTTTCTATGAGTCCCTTGCCCTGTCAGAGAGACCTGAATGTCGTCAAGGAGACCGATGCAATAACATTTGCATCACTTTAAAGCTGCAGCAAACTCAAAGAAGTAGGGGGCAAGTTGCAGCGTTAAATCCAGTTAGTTGTGCCACACATCAAATAAAGTTGCCACTTTTGCCAAGTCCAAAACCGGTCAGGGAGCGAAATAGGGCTGAGAATGGGCAAGGGGTGTGGTCATGGCTTCAGCTTCTCTGTTCGCTCAGCTGATGTTGAAAACTAATTGAAAACCCTACTAATTTTAAGAACTATTAACACATTCGCATTGATACACACGAGTGAGTGGCAGAAAATGGATGTTTGTTGTAAAATGAAGGCTCTTGAAATTAGGTTTTCCAATTGGTGTGGTGTTACAGCTGGCAGTAATCCATTTATTGGCAGTGTTAAAATATCGCCAATCTGAAAATTGAGGGCTTTGGCATCCTTTTAGCACTTTTAGAAATTTCCAAAAACACAGGGCTGGATTTTGCCAGTGTGGGCGGGCTGGGGCGTGTCAGGTGGGATTCGTGTCAGGACCCCGACTCCAAAGTGAAGTGTTGAAAAATTGCGATTTTCCTCTAATTGGGCAATTGATTTCCTGCGTGTGGGAACCCCTGGCCCAATGTGTCTTTTCATACAGAAAGACGCCTCTGATGACATCATCAATGCTGCTGGATTTAAGGCCTGCAAACAGCCTTGATTCTTTTGGGGACTGGAATCTTTATGGCCATTCTAGTAAGGAATTAATTGATTGACTATGTCCATTAGCTGGCAAAAGTGTGCTCCACTCTTCGATGAGCCCTCCCTCCAAGCTCTGGTGGAGGGAGCAAGATCAAATAAGGAGGTGCTCTAATAATAGCAAAATACTGCGGATGCTGGAAATCTGAAATAACAACAGAAAATGCTGGACATACTCAGCAGGCCAGGCAGCATCCGTGGAGAGAGAAACAGAGTTAACGTTTCAGGTCTGGGACCCTTCATCAGAACTGGAAAAAGCTGGAAATGTAACAGATATTAAGCAGGAGCAGAGACGGCGGGGGGGGGGGGGAAGCGGTGGTGGTGGTTAGGAGGGGAGGAAGGAATTGAAAGAACATGCTGTGAAAATGTTGCAAAAGAGAGTGGCAAAATCATACTGCATGAAAAATGGGGGCAGGGATTATTATCTGAAATTGTTGACTGCTATGTTGAGTCCGGCAGCCTGTAAAGTGCCTAATCGAAAGATGAGATGTGTTATGTATTTTGTGTTCTCCTCCCACCTGTGGTGGCGCTGTCACAGGAGATAAATGGTTGGGTGTTCTCTGTTACGTTTAGCTCTCTTTATTCGGAACTTGCCAGAACATCCTTTCCTTCCAATAAAGCACTTCATGTTTGAATCTCTGAGTTCTGAGTCCTAAATTGTGTCTAGGTAGAAAGGTACCGACACAATAAGTGGCAACGAGGAGCGGATGAATCTGTGTACGTTACGGGTGCAGTGAGTAAACAGAAATTTTAATTTGAAACGTGAGATGGCTACTATATTAGGAAACATCGATGATTTTGATGAAAATGTGGAGCAATGGAACGCATATACGGAACGTTTTGACTATTTTGTATTGGCGAATGCGGTGGCAAATGAAAAGGTCGTGCCTACCTTTTTGAGTGTAATCAGGCCGAAGACATTCAATTTACTTCGCAGCCTTGTGCAGCCAGATAAGCCAGGAACTAAAACATATAAGGAACTAGTGGAAATTCTTGGAGCACATTTTTCACCAAAACCTCTGGTTATTGCTGAGAGATTTAGATTTCATAAATGGAATCAAGAGGAGGGGGAATCAGTGACGATGTTTATTGCTGCTTTAAAAAGGTTATCAGAACACTGCGAGTTCAAGGGGGTGCTGAAGGACACCATTAGAGACAGACTTGTGTGTGGTCTGCAAAATGCAGCCACACAGAAGCGCCTTCTTACTGAGGACAACCTTACTCTTGAAAAGGCCATTGAAGTTAGTGTCTCCATGGAGATGGCGGAAAAGGAGGCTCACCAGTTGAGTTCAACAGGGAGAGTTCACAAGGTGTCGTCTGAGCCTAAAGGTGCGCGGAACGGCACATGTTACCGTTGTGGGAAAACGGGCCATCACGCTAATGACTGCTGGTGTACGGAGCTGGAATGCCGAAATTGTGGCAAAAAGAGTCACATTGAATGTGCCTGTCGAGGTAAAGAAAGAACAGACAGAGCTGGGAAGCATGGAAGCAAAATGTCTGTATTTGGACAAGAGAGGAAAAAGAGTGTTCATTCAGTGCAGTATGATGGAACAAGCAAAGCAGAGGGGAGCGACACCTCTGAGGAGGAAGAGGTGCACATACTGACGGTTGCAGGTGATTCAAATGGCTACTGGGTGTCACCACTGGTGGAGGGACAATCAGTGCGGATGGAGGTGGACACAGGCGCGGTTGTGTCCCTTGTTCCAGACACTGTCTACAACAAAATGCTAAAGCATCTTACCCTTCAGCCAACAGACATTGTGCTAAAGATGTATACCGGCGAACGTGTGGCCATGAGAGGTGTCATTGAGGTGACAGTTAAATTGAACGGACAGACTGCAAAACTGGCACTATATGTGGTAAAGGGAAATTACCCATCGCTACTGGGACGTGCGTGGCTCGAGAAAATCACGCTGGACTGGCCTGCAGTCCGCATGATGTCAAAAGGGGAGTCAGGTCTGACTGCAGTGTTAAACAAACATGCAGAACTATTCAATGGGGAACTTGGGAACATGAAAAAGATCAGCGTGAGACTGGACATTAAACCTGACAGCAAGCCGAAGTTTCACAAAGCCCGACCTGTACCCTATGCAATTAGGCCAAAAGTTGAGGCTAACTTGGAGGCCTTAGTCGAGAATGGAGTCCTGGAGCCTGTGAGCGTGAGCAAATGGGCCACACCCATTGTTCCTGTCCTGAAAAAGGATGGATCTGTTCGAATCTGCGGGGATTTTAAAGTGACTATTAAGGGGCTATACAGGTACTGCCACCTTCCGTTTGGAATTACGTCAGCCCCTGCTCTATTCCAAAGGGCAATGGATCAGATTTTGAGTGGACTGCCAGGAGTCCAGTGCTACCTGGACGACATCCTTGTCACTGGGACAAATGAGGAGGATCATCTTTTGAACTTGGATGCGACACTACAACGACTGAAAGAGTACGGACTCAGAGTTCGTAAAGACAAATGTGAATTCTTTCAGTCTTCAGTTGAGTACCTGGAGCATGTGATTGACGCTACTGGCCTGCATAAGGCGCCGTCAAAGGTCAAGGTGATCGTGGAGGCCCCAGCACCCCAGAATGTGAGCCAGTTACGTTCATTTCTGGGGCTACTTAACTACTATGGGAAGTTTATTCCAGACTTAGCAACATTGCTGAAGCCGTTACATCAGTTGCTATGTCAAGGCAAAACATGGAAATGGACTGAACTGTGCAACAAAGCTTTCGCCCAAGCAAAGAAAGCATTGCTGAAATCGGAGGTCCTGACACACTTCGACCCAAAGCTACCCATGCAGCTAGCATGTGATGCATCACCATATGGTGTGGGAGCAGTCATATCCCACATCATGCCTTCGAGTGAAGAGAAACCTATCGCCTTCGCATCACGCACCTTGAACAAGGCCGAGAGTAACTATGCGCAGATCGAGCGCGAGGCCTTGGGAATCGTTTTTGGAATTCAAAAATTTCATCAGTACCTGTTTGGGAGAAGGTTCACACTCCTGACGGACCACCGTCCATTGATTTCAATCTTCGGGCCCCACACCGGAATTCCGTCTCTCGCTGCAAGCAGGATGCAAAGGTGGGCTTTACTGTTGTCAGGACACACATACAACATCAAATATCACAAATCAGACTTGCACGGCAACGCAGACGGTCTCTTGAGGCTACCCTTGCCTGTTACTCCCCCAGAGCCTCGTCAGATAGACATCTTCTACTTTAGACAAGTGGAGGGAGCACCTGTCACTGCAGTTCAGGTGCAAAGGTACACCCGCAACGATCCAGTCCTGTCTGAGGTAATGGACGATGTCATTCGAGGGAGAGCGATAGGAGATTCTCCTAGTTTGAAACCTTACGTTTCAAAAAGAAATGAGCTCTCCATCCAGGCAGGTTGTCTTCTTTGGGGACGCCGTGTCATCATTCCGCCACCTCTGAGGGAACCTATGCTGCAACAACTTCATACAGGCCACAGTGGGATGGTTTGGATGAAGGAAATGGCAAGAAGCTACTTCTGGTGGCCAGGTCTCGATGGGAATATTGAGGAGAAAGCCAAAACATGTTCCCAATGTCAAAGGGTCCGGAATGTTCCACAGTTGGCCACCCTACACCCCTGGGATTGGCCTGCAGAAGTGTGGCAGCGAGTACATGTGGACTTCGCCAGTCCTTTCGAAGAGAAGATGTTTATGGTGGTTGTAGACGCTTGTAGCAAGTGGCCGGAGGTCGCTGTGATGAGGTCTACCACGGCAGAGAAAACAATTGAGAAACTGGGTGAGATGTTCAGCCGTTATGGCTCACCGGAACAACTCGTAAGTGACAACGGTCCACAATTTGTATCACAGGAGTTTGCAACCTTCCTGCATGTGAATGGTGTCCAACACATCAGGTCTGCGCCCTATCATCCCTCTACTAACGGCCAGGCAGAAAGGTTCGTGCAAACTTTGAAGCACGCCTTGAAGGCATCGCAAGGTCAGGGCTCAATCCACCAACGTCTGAACAGCTTCCTGTTGTCCTACAGGAACGAGCCACATGCCACAACCAAAACTTCCCCCGCTTCGCTCATGATGAAGAGGCAGTTGTGGACAAGTTTTGACTTATTCAAACCTCCAAGGGCAGAGCAGGTTGTCCATCATCAACAACAAGCTCAAGTTGAAAAGAGAGAGAAAAGAGCCAAGGAGAGACGGTTTCATCCGGGAGAGCACGTCCTAGCTCGAAACTACAACACTGGACCGAAATGGGTTCCTGCTACGGTGATCGCGCAGACGGGCCCTGTGTCTTACACGGTTGAGACTGCTGAGGACGTCGTCTGGAGAAGACACACAGATCAACTGTTGCTAGGAGCAGAGACAGCCACAGAGGCTCCAACGGCTGGTTGGCCTGAACTGTTTCCGGATGATACCGCAAACCAGCATCCTTTGCCACAGTGCTCTTCTCCAACACAGGAAGTCAAAGAGACTGTTCCACCTGTGCAAACTCCTGACTTTCGACTGACACAGGCACCTTCTCCATCCAGGCCTATGTCAATGCCTACTGCTGTGGAAGCCAGCGATGACCGCCGGTATCCTGTCAGAGAGCGGCGGCCTCCAAGACGCTTGGATCTGTAGGCTTAGTGACTTACCCACAAGACTGGGGCAGAATAAACCCCAGGGTAAAGTCAGGGGTTGAGGCAGTCTACCTCTACCCTAGGTTCGTTGAGTGCATTGAAAGTAACTTACCTGTTGAGGAATAATGTGGACCTTCCATTTAAGAGGGGAGGAAATGTTATGTAAGCGGAGGCTCAGTTCCAGCTTCGGAACATCGTGCTGGATCAGACCCGTTATCTTTACGTGGTCTCCGCACTGGACAGCTTGATGGCTTCACGGATCATCAGTCTGCTGGAGATCCCGCCCGTGGATAACAAGTATGACACGCTTAAGGCGCGATTTATGCAGGTTTTCGGCCTCACGAAAGCGGAGTGCGCACGACGTTTACTCACACTGCCAGGGTTAGGCGACGCTAAGCCGTCTGAGTTGATGAGCCAGATGCTCACGCTCCTTGGGTCTGAGCCGCAGTGTTTTCTGTTTCGGGAACTGTTCCTGAGCCAGCTCCCCGAGCAGGTGCAAGCAGCCCTCGCCAGGTCGGAGGCTACGGACAGTGTAGCGCTTGCGGCCGAAGCCAACACCATTTATGCGGTGATGCAGCAGTACTGTGCCACCTCGAAGCGTCCCGCCCCAAAGAATCCCACCTCGGCGCCTCCACCGACCGGCCTCTGCTACTACCACGCCCGTTTCGGTCCAAATGCCAGATGCTGCCGACACCCATGCAGTTTCGCGCCAACTGCGTCGAGGAAGCAGCAGCACCGATTGCGTGAACGGTAGAACGACCCCGAGGTCGGTTTCGCGTCTACGATGGCAGTTGGCGATTCCGGGAAATTATTGTATATCACCGATTCCATTTCGGGCCGGCGGTTTTTGTGCGACATGGGCGCTCAGTGCAGCATCCTTCCCGCTTCGCTCCTCGACGTCAGGTCAGGGAGGCGCGGTTCTCCACTCCAGGCCGCCAACGGCAGCGCTATTCGTACTTTCGGGAAGCGGCGGATCCAGGTGTGTTTTGGCGGGCAACTTTTCCACTGGGAGTTTATAACCGCCAAAATCGCACAGGCAATCCTCGGCGCTGATTTCTTCTGTACCAATGGCCTATTGGTTGATTTACGTAATCGCCGTCTGATTCACGCCGCCACGTTTGCCTCCATCCCCTGTTTTCGGGGCTCAGGCATGCCCCACGCGGGTTCCTGCACCGTGCCGGTGCCCGACGACTTCACCCGCCTGCTTGGGGAATTTCCAGATCTCACTCGACCCACCTTCTCGGCGACGATCGCTAAACATGGTGTAGAACACCACATCGCGACGACCGCCCCCCCGGTTTATGCCCGGGCTCGACGGCTGGAGCCCAGTAAACTCGAGGCTGCGAAGGCGGAGTTCGCCACCATGGAGCGACTGGGAATCGTTCGCAGCTCGGATAGTCCCTGGTCGTCACCGCTTCATATCATCCCTAAGCCCGGCGGTGGTTGGCGGCCCTGCGGCGATTATCGGCGCCTCAGTGAGGTCACGACTCCCGACCGGTACCCAATACCGTATATCCAAGATTTCTCCACTCATTTGGCAGGCAATTCGTTTTTTTCCAAAATCGACTTCGTCCGGGGGTGCCATCAAGTGCCCATCCACCCCCAAGATGTCCAGAAGACGGCGGTCATTACCCCTTTTGGACTATTTGTATTCCTCCGAATGCCGTTCAGACTCAAAAATGCAGCGCAGGCGTCCCAGCGCCTTATGGATTCAGTGCTGCGGGATCTTAAGTTTCTCTTTGTGTATCTCGATGACATCCTGGTCGCCAGTGCTTCGAAAGAGGAACATCTACAACACCTGCGCCTCCTTTCTCGACACCTCCATCAGCATGGCCTTATAATCAACCCGAACAAATGTCAATTCGGACTGCGGCAGATAGACTTTTTGGGCCACCGCATCACTGCGGCAGGGGCACTGCCGCTTCGGTCGAAGGTGGCGGCCATCGCTGCTTTCCCGTGCCCGCAATCCGTTAAAGCGCTCCAGGAGTTCCTTGGCATGGTAAATTTACCATAGGTTTGTCCCCCGGGCCGCGCAGCTGATGCGGCCGCTCTATGAGGCACTCAGAGGGAAGCCGGGGAAGGAACCTGTGGTTTGGACGCCTGGGATGGATTGCGCTTTTGTGGACACGAAGGATGCTCTCACAAATGCAACGATGTTGGCGCACCCGCTGCCTGGCGCCACCATCGCGCTCACGACGGACGCTTCAGACTACGCTGTAGGCGCCGTGCAAGAGCAATGGGTCGATGGGACGTGGCAGCCGCTGGCGTTTTTTAGTCACCAATTGCGTCGTAACGAGCGTAGCTACAGCACGTTCGACAGGGAGTTGTTGGCGTTGTTTCTGGCCATCCGCCATTTTCGTTTTCTATTGGAAGGACACCAATTCACCGCGTTTGTGGATCACAAGCCCCTGACGTTTGCCATGGCCAAGACGGCTGAGCCGTGGTCAGCTCGACAGCAACGACAGCTCACCTTTATTTCCGAGTTCACCACCGACATCCGGCACGTGGCCGGCAAGGACAACGTGGTCGCCGATTGCCTCTTGCGTGCGACTGTCCAGGCCGTCCAGCTGGGACTCAATTATTCACTCATGGCTGCTGACCAAGCGGCTGATCCAGAAATGCAGGCTTTCCGCACTGACTCGTCCTGCCTGCAGCCAGCGGATGTGCTTTTCCACTCGGCTGGCACCTCCTTGCTCTGCGGCGTCTCCTTGGGAGACCCCCACCCGATCGTTCCGCTGTCCTGGCGTAGGAACGTTTTCGATGCCATTCATGGGCTTGCGCACCCGGGCGTGCGGGCTTCACAAAAATTGCTGGCGTCCAAGTTCGTCTGGAGGGGAATGCGAAAAGATGTCCGTGACTGGGCCAACACCTGCGTCGTGTGCCAGAGGGCTAAGGTGCAGCGCCACGTCAAAGCTCCCGTCGCCATATTCGAGGTACCGGAAAGGCGTTTTGATCACGTCCATGTCGACCTCGTGGGCCCACTACCACCGTCACAAGGTTTCACACATCTTCTGACCATAGTCGACCGTACCACCAGGTGGCCGGAGGCCATTCCTTTGACATCCACCACCTCCGCGGATGTTGCCCGGGCTTTTCTTTCATCCTGGGTTGCACGTTTCGGCGTGCCGTCTGATATTTCGTCAGATCGCGGGCCGCAATTCTCATCTGCTTTGTGGAACGCCGTAGCCTTGGGTTTGGGTACCAAGCTCCATCGGACCACGGCTTACTATCCGCAGGCCAATGGATTATACAAACGTTTTCATCGGTCCTTGAAGGCGTCGCTGAGGGCCACCCTCCAGGGGACCGCGTGGATGGACAAGCTGCCGTGGGTGATGCTCAGGTTACGCACAGCGCCTAAAGAGGATCTGCAGGCATCGGCCGCCGAACTGGTTTATGGCCAGCCGCTCCGGGTGCCCAGCGAGTTTCTTCCATCACCAACGCGTCCTTGGTCGGCGGCCGAATAACTGGAGGCTCACCGGGCTGCAGCACAATCTTTCCGGCCCATTCCGACGTCGCATCACAGGTTGCCCGCGTCCCACGTTCCACCGGAGCTTATGCGGGCTAAATTCGTTTTCGTCCGGCATGACGCCCACCGTAGTCCTCTCACGCCTCCATATACAGGCCCTTTCCAGGTACTGCAGGCGGGCGGCAAGAGTTTTTTAGTGGACATCGGGGGCAAGCCTGACCACATTTCCATGGACCGCCTCAAGGCCGCACACCTGGACCTTGAGCAACCGGTCGAGGCAGCGCAGCCACTGCATCGTGGGCGGCCGCCCGTGACCACCTCGCCTGACCCGACTGTTCCGCAGACCAGCTCATCGTCTGACCAGCCCATTCCTCTCCGGGAATATCGGAGTCGTTCGGACAGGCTTGTCCGACCTCCTCTGCGATTGACTTTTGAGGTTAAAGACACTTCTGGGGGGGCGCATGTGGCAAAGCCACCAACGGACTCCTGTATAAATGTATAACTGCCTTTAACAGAGTGCTACAGCACCTATGTTTGTTTACTGTATGTAAATAGCCATTCTGGATAAGCCCCAGAATCAGCGCGATGACATCATCACGTTGGTCACATGACGCCCCGAACGGCGGGAAACGTGATGATGTCATGACGTCAGAGAGTGGGAGGTTCCCAACTCAGACCTCGTGAAACCAGCACCAGAAAAGACCTGTTGATTATTTCTCCTGCATGCAATTGTTTGTTCTCTAGTTTCTATTAAACTTCGCTTTATTATCAGACTGACTTGACCTCAGTGCTTCAGTTAGGGATCTGACGATTCCTACACTGTTACATTTCCAGCTTTTTCCAGTTCTGATGAAGGGTCCCAGACCTGAAACGTTAGCTCTGTTTCTCTCTCCACGGATGCTGCCTAGCCTGCTGAGTATTTCCAGCATTTTCTGTTGTTATTTAAGGAGGTGCTCTTCCCTTCCTCAGGGAGAAAAAAGCCACCCCAGCAGACTAAAGCTGTGTGACTGCAAGTGGCCCAGGAGGTCAACTCCATATCTATGTGCTGCAGAGCCTGGCTGCAATGCAGGAAGAGGTTTCATGACCTTCTCCGCACAGGAAAAGTGAGTATGACTTTCCCATCTCCCTCAATCTGATCCCCATCGACTCTCCTCACCAGCACTCTGCTTTGCTAACCTCTTCCTCCACATCCCACTTGACACTGACATCCCTGCACCCTTACCCATTGCCTCTCTCTCTATGGTCACATTCACTTAACTATTCTACCATGTAGCCCTCACACTCCCTATCATTGTGATGCAACAACAATAACAACTTACAACACACAGGAAGGGCCCTTTGTCTCCTTCTAAGCATCTATGCTTTGCATTCTCTACACTCACTCCTTCATTCTCACTCAAACTCCACTTGTGTCCCTCATTGCAGGAAAAGAGAGCCCACAATAAGAGGGAAAGAGCAAGGACAGGAGGAGGACCACCCTCAGTAGCCCAGCTCACCACCTGGGAGGAGGCGGCCCTGGAAATCGCCGGGATCGAGGACGATTCTCAAGTGGGGGACGGACAGACGGGCGCATCACAGCAAGCTGGTGACAGAATAGTTTGGCATCTCTCTCATTGACATTGCATGAGTCACTGATAATGATTCTGATGCTCTTACAGATTGACTTATGATCATCTGCACTATTCAATGTGCATGTAACCTTGACCTCACATCTCTAACTCTTTCCTTTACTCCCCCACACAACCATCGAAAGTCCCTGTCCCCACTGTCCAGGAGGAAGAGCCTGAGCTTCCAGACTCCTCAGAGGAAGCTGCAACCCCTGAGGGCGCAGCGTCAGCAGAATTCAGCGCACCCTGCACCAGCGTAGACACTCACACCTCGGTGGGACCTTCGGGAGATAGAGTAGTGTTGTCACCTGGTGTATCACAGATCACAAGTGAGCATCAGCAGATGGTGGAGACAGGGACAGCAGTGGAGAGTCCTCGTCGGAGGGTGCAGGACTTTGCCAGCTCAGCTCCACTGCATGTCGACCCTGTGCCTCCGGGTCCATCCAGAAGAAGAACGGTGCTGGAACTTCAGGAACAGGTGCAGGAGTCGCTGGCAGGTTTTGTCTCCAGGGTTGCTGCGAATGTGGAGCGAATGGAGGAGTCCATCGCGAACATGAGCAGAGCCTTTGTGGAGGCATTGGCACATGAACGCATCACCGCGGAAAGGATGGCAACCTCCGTGGAAAGGATGGCTAACTCCATGGTAAGTCTGGCTACGGTAGAGGAGAGGATGGCTACGGTAGAGGAGAGGATGGCTACGGCCATGGAGGAGCTTAGTCGCCAGGGTCTTGAATGGCACCTCTTGAGGAGCGATGGTCAGCTATTGAGTATAGAAATAAGGCCTTCATTGAAGTCCTCTGGAGTAGGACTTCCAGTGCAGGAATGGGTCCTCATGGCCCCCCTGCAGTGCAGACTGTTGCCGAGCCATCACAGATTCGCAACCCTAGAGGACGCCCACCAAAGGTGTCAAGACAGGAGCAGCAAGAAAGTGAGCACGGGGCCACCACATCTGCTGAAGCCACAGGGGAAGCATGACGTAGGAGCATGCATAAGAGGAAGATAAAGCACAAGTAGTCACAAGGGTAGCCACTTGGGTGCTGTGATGGATTGTATTTGCCATCCTTGTCATGGTATCATAAACAGATTTGATGGCAAACTGTTGAAGTTGTGGCCTGTGCCATTTCGCAAATGGGACTTTCACATTGAGGGTTTAGGGCGACTTGCAATTATCAGTATGGTGGTCAGAGTGATAGGAATCCGCAGGTTCTTGTCCATTGTCGGTGCTCTGGTAAGAAGGTGCGAGACAAAATGTTTGATTGTGCAAGCTAAGCAAATCTGGCCAACATGAGTGCATCCCTTGCATCCCGGGCAGCAATGTGGTCGCGCACTGGTGCCTTCTGGCCTGTGCAGTTTCAGGTGGGTGAGCAGCAGCTTGGCGTCCTGTTGTTGCTCCTGCTGTTGGTGGTGCTGTTGTTCAGGGTTCTGCTGCAGCCGCGGCTGGTCTTCGTCCGAATCTGATGTCCAGGAGGAAAGGAAATAAATGGTTCCCATGCTTCTGCTATATACCTCAGTTGAGGAAGCGCTCAGTCAAGGTGGGGAGAGGGGTTTCCCAGGAGGTCACACTGGAGATGGGTGTCAGGCTCCAAACTTCCACAACAATGAGTAGGCCTGTTAAAAGCTCCCCCAGACCTGAGACAACAAAGTTCTGCCACCTGCAAATGATGTTTGCTGAAAACTCCTTTTTAATGGTGGAGCTGCAGCTGTTATTAAGCAATCCACTTGTGAGGCCGCCAGGATTACCTGGCATATTCCAGAGGAGGTGTGCAGCACAGGGGAAATGTCTAAAAATCAGAAAGGCCTCTTAAAATTGGATTATAGAGGCAATTAACTGGTTGTTAAGGGCCTTAAGGGCTAAGAGGCGGGATGGAAATGGGGTCTGAAACTTCGATTCTGGGGAAATTGCTTGGAGGCGGGATGGAGGCAGGATTGGGCCCGCACGTCATTTTTTGCAATTTTAACACCTCACACACCTCCAATCCCGCCTCCACAGGCCTGGCAAAATCAAGCCCACAATCTCTTCCAATTGAAGCCAATGGAAAATAAAATCAGGAGAGATGTAAAGCGGGCAGCCGATTCACTATCACCCATTTTACATTATCGCACAAAGTCAAGATCTACCTCGCCATGTTTCGGTAATGAATCGCCCAGTTGGAAACTGGGTGTGTGGCAACCCTAACACACAAATTGCTTGTAATCTGACTGGACCATTATGACCAGATATACTACATTGTGGCGGAGCCACTGAATGACTCTGGGCAACTGTACATAATTCCCTTTAATGATGTTCTAGCACCAGCCTAAAGCCTGTACCATTGTGTTAGACATAACTTTGTTTGTATATAGTGTTTGTATGCATGGGGCGTGGCCCCTTTAAGAGCGCGGGAAAACGCGGGCAAACGCGATGACGTCACATCACAAACCACGTGACTGCCCAGGCAGTCCTCGTGGAATCTCCATCTTGTTAAGACCTGTTTTCGTGGCTCTCCTGTATCGATCTCATCAAACTGTTTGAACTCGTTTAGTTTTACATTAAAGACCTGTTTGAGTGATCTCCTGAGTCGACCTCAGTTATTAGTTAGGACATTGGTGACCCCATTTTTTGTGAACGCTTTTCACAAAAAGGACACAGCATGGAGGCCAACGCAGTTTCGCTGAAGCTACCGCAGTTCTGGGAGCAGCAAGCGACCTCATGGTTCATTCAGGTCGAGCCCCAATTCGCCCTGAGGGACATCGCTGCGGATCAGACCAAATATCTCTATGTGGTCTCCGCACTCGACAGCTCTACCGCCTCACGGATCATCAGCCTCCTCGATAACCCTCCAACGGAGCGCAAGTATGAAACCCTCAAGGTGCGGTAGCTGCAAGTTTTCGGGCTCACTAAAACGGAGCACGCCCGTCGATTGCTCGCTATGCCCAGGCTCGGGGACTCCAAGCCTTCGGAGTTAATGAGCCAAATGCTCACACTCCTCGGCTCCGAACCGGAATGCTTCCTATTCAGGGAAATATTCCTCAGCCAGCTACCGGAACAGGTGCAAGCCACCCTGGCCAGATCCGAAGTTGAGGACTGCGCAGCACTCGCGGCAGAGGCGGGCAAAATTTTCGCGGTTACTCAGCAGAACTGCACCGCCACGAGGCGCCCATCCCCCACAGACGCCACCCCAGCTCATCAGCCTGCTGGGCTGTGTTTCTACCACGCGCAGTTCGGCGTGAAAGCGAGACGTTGCCGCCCTCCCTGCAGCTTCCCCCCAAAAAAAGAACAAATACGACCACCGAGGAACGGGTCTAACGGGCGCCCCGCGGCCGTGATGGCGATCGGCAATGCGAGCAAGTTGCTGTTTATTACCGGTGCTCTCTCCGGTCATCGTTTTCTGTACGACACTGGTGCGCAGTGCGGCATATTACCTGCATCCGCCCTCGATGTGCAGACCAGGATTCACGGCCTCGCCCTTGAAGCGGCCAATGGCGGAGCGATTCGGAACTTCGGCAGACGACGGGTGCAGTTGTGTTTTGGGGGTCAACATTTTTACTGGGAGTTTGTGACGGCCAAAGTTTCGCAACCCATTCCCAGCGCGGATTTCCTGTGTGCCAACAGCCTCCTGGTTGACGTGAGGAACCGGCGGTTGATCAACGCGGCAACTTTTCATTCTATCCCTTGTTATCGCAGTAATACTACGTCACGCACTGTCGCCTGTGCTTTTCCGGCTCCGGATGAGTTCGCTCACCTGCTCGGCGAATTCCCCGACCTGACCAGACCCACGTTCTCCTCCACAGCCACGAAACATGGTGTGGAACACCACATCACCACCAACGGCCCCCCGGTCTACGTGCGGGCCCAGCGCCTGGAACCTGGCAAGCTGGCGGTCGCAAAAGCGGAGTTCGCAACCATGGAACGGTTAGGGATTATTCGCTGGTCGAATAGTCCCTTGTCTTCACCCCTCCACATTGTCCCGAAGCCTGGCGGCGGATGGCGTCCATGCGGCGACTATCGACGCCTAAACAACGCCACCACTCCTGATCAGTACCCGATCCCCCACATCCAGGATTTCTCCGCCCATTTGGCAGGGAACACTGTCTTCTCGAAAGTCGACCTCGTCCGGGGTTACCACCAGGTCCCCGTTCATCCCCAAGACGTCCAGAAGACTGCAGTCATCACCCCATTCAGCCTTTTCAAGTTTTTAAAAATGCCGTTTGGGTTAAAGAACGCCGCCCAGGCTTTCCAACGCCTGATTGACTCCGTGCTGCGGGACCTCAAGTTCCTCTTCGTCTACCTGGACGATATTCTCATTGCCAGTCCCACTAAAGAAGAACACATCTGTCACCTTCGCACCCTTTTTCGACGCCTCAGCCAACATGGCCTGATTATCAACCCGGCCAAGTGTCAGTTTGGCCTGCAACAAATTGATTTCCTGGGGCATCGCATCACTTCAGAGGGAGCGGTTCCTTTACAAGTGAAAGTAGAGGTGGTGACGTCCTTTCCACACCCGCAAACCATTAAGGCCCTGCAGGAATTCCTAGGCATGGTAAATTTTTACCACCGTTTCGTGCCTAAGGCAGCACTACCCATGCAGCCCCTGTACGAGGCCCTCAAGGGCAAGACTGGCAAAGATACGGTAGACTGGACGGTTGACATGGCCCGGGCGTTCGCCGACACCAAAAGCGCCTTGGCTAATGCGACTATGCTGGCGCACCCGCTGCCAGGAGCCACCATCGCCCTCACCACCGACGCGTCAGACTACGCAATCGGCACCGTGCAAGAGCAGTGGGTGAACGGGACGTGGCAGCCGTTGGCATTCTTCAGTCGTCAACTACGGCGGAACGAGAGAGCGTATAGCACGTTCGACCGGGAGTTGCTCGCTCTTTTTCTGGCCATCCGCCATTTTCGCTTCCTCCTGGAAGGACGTCCCCTCACCGCCTTCGTGGACCATAAGCCGCTCACCTTCGCCATGGTCAAGACCGCCGACCGTGGTCATCCCGACAGCAATGTCAACTGACCTACATATCCGAGTTCACCACGGATATACAGCATGTGGCCGGTAAGGACAACCTGGTGGCCGACTGCCTCTCCCGCGTGACCGTCAATACGGTTCATTTAGGCATCGATTACACCCTCATGGCAGCGGATCAAGCCTCGGACCCAGAAGTCCAGGCCTACAGAATCACCGTCACTGGCCTCCGGCTGGCCGACATCAAGTTCCATGCGGCAGGTACCACGCTCTTGTGTGACGTCTCCGTACGGGACCCTCGCCCTGTCGTACCGGCCGTCTGGCACCGCAAAGTGTTCGACGCCATACATGGGCTGTCACACCCAGGAATGAATGCCTCTCAGAAGCTGATGTCAGCAAAATTCGTATGGCATGGCATGCACAAGAATGTCTGCGACTGGACCAACACCTGTGTGGTCTGCCAAAAAGCCAAAGTACAGCGTCACATCAAAGCTCCGTTGGCCGCCTTCACAGTTCCGGGGCGACGGTTTGACCATGTCAATGTGGACCTGGTGGGTCCACTCCCACCCTCCCATGGTTTTTCACACATCCTGACCATGGTTGACCGCACCACCAGATGGCCAGAGGCAGTTCCGCTATCATCCACTACTTCGGCGGACGTGGCCAGGGCGTTCATTTCCACCTGGGTCGCCCGTTTCGGAGTGCCCACTGATATTTCTTCAGACAGGGGACCACAGTTTTCCTCTGAACTCTGGAATGCAGTGGCCCAAGGACTCGGTGTCAAATTACACCGCACCACAGCCTACCACCCACAGGCGAATGGTCGCTGTGAACGTTTCCACCGGTCACTGAAAGCCGCCCTGAGGGCCAGCGTCCAGGACGCTGGGTGGGCAGACAAGCTACCGTGGGTCCTGTTGGGCCTTCGCATGGTCCCCAAAGAAGATCGTCACTCGTCATCCGCGGTCACTTGTCATCCGCGGAGCTGGTGTACGGTCAACCGCTGCGAGTTCCAGGGGATTTCCTACCAGAATCGACGAAGCCTTGGTCCGCGTCTGACCAGCTTACTAGTCACTGAGAGGCGGCCAGATGTTTCACGCCGGTGCCCACTTCGCACCACGGGCTGCAGAGTTCACACGTTCCAATGGAGCTTCACAAGGCAGAATACGTCTTTATTCGCCACGATGCTCACAGGGATCCACTCAAGGCCCCATATACTGGTCCCTTCCGCGTGTTGGAGGCAGGGGACAAAACCTTCAAGGTAGATGTCGGTGGTAAACCGGACCACATTTCAGTCGATCGATTAAAGCCGGCACATCTGGACCTCAACCGCCCCGTCGTGACAGCACAACCGCCGAGACGAGGTCGGCCACCCATCGCCGTTACGGCAGACCAAGCGCAACCGCCCGCCAGACCGCCAGCCGCCCAGCAGCCTCCACCTCAGGAGTACAGGAGTCGTTCCGACAGGCTCATCAGACCCCCTCACCGTTTGACTTTGTCTGTTAAAGCAAATTCTGGGGGGGGCATGTGGTGGAGCCACTGAATGACTCTGGGCAACTGTACATAATTCCCTTTAACGATGTTCTAACACCAGCCTAAAGCCTGTACCATTGTGTTAGACATTACTTTGTTTGTATATAGTGTTTGTATGCACGGGGCGTGGCCCCTTTAAGAGCACGGGAAAACGCGGGCAAACGTGGTGACGTCACGTCGCAAACCACGTGACTGCCCAGGCAGTCCTCGTGGAATCTCCATCTTGTTAAGACCTGTTTTCGTGGCTCTGCTGTATCGATCTCATCAAACTGTTTGAACTCGTTTAGTTTTACATTAAAGACCTGTTTGAGTGATCTCCTGAGTCGACCTCAGTTATTAATTAGGAATTCATCAATTCCTACAACATAACATCAAAACTGGATTTCACTCATAATTACACTGCACACAAAATAAACAAATAGCTTTTTTGGGGGGCGTCTGTCAGGTTGCCCAGTGTTGCTGTTAGAGTGGTAAACATCAATTAATTCCACCAACATGTAACTCCAATGGATTGTGAGTGCAACAGACATTTTCAGTTGTCGAGCAGGTGTGAGAGAAGGTTAGAGTTAGGGGTCAGAATATCTTTAATGATTCCTCTTCAAAAATCCTGCCTATGCTGCATTCAAGAGTTACAAAGCGGAATCTAGCGTAAGGGGATCATCTAGGCTGTGATGATCCATGTGTTCAGACTACACTAAACAAAATGCAATTCTCACAGACCCAGATGAAATTGATGGTTGCAAATTACAGCAATTTGAGGTGATTTTGTTCCCCCTTTCCAGACAGGTAAAACAAACATTCTACTAACAATCACAAGACACAAGCCGAGCAATTACTACTGACATTGCTATAAGTGCCTGTGCTATTCATGTGTCAGACAGCAGTGACCTAACCAGTCATTGTCACACGCTGCAAAATTACTGGCAGGAAAAGTGGTTTGTGGGCACTAGAGCACTGAATTCATGCATTAGTCATGCTGAGGTCATTAATGTTGACATAGCTGTTCTCACTCCAGGAGTTGAGTACATAATCTAGACTGACACTTCAGTGCTGCACTGTCGGAGGTGCTGTCTTACAGATGAGAGGTTACAATCAGGGGCGTTCTTCCAATTTTCTGTCCAACATTTATCCCTCAAACAACTGCTTCAAAAACAGATTATCTGCTCATTTATCTCATTGATGTTTGTGGGACCTTGCTGTGCACAAATTGGCTGCCATGTTTCCCACATTAAAAATGTGACTACGCTTCAAAATGACTTAATTGGTTGTGAAGCGCTGTGGGTTGTCCTGAGGACATGAAAGGTTCTTTCTTTCTTTCTCTTTCTCTCTCTCTTTCTCTCTCTCTTTCTCTTCAATTTGTGGGACTAATTGGATCGCTCTTTCAGGCACAATGGGCTGAATGGCTTCCTTCTGTGCTGTGTGACTCTATATTGTGCTCATCCTCAGTTTCAAGCCCTTTTACATCTTTTATGGTTTTCATTTCCTCTCTCACTGCTCTTTCACTGTAACAGTACTGTAAGTGTTCTTTACTGTTATGTTCAGCCTCTTTTGCTGTGCTTTTTTCCATCTCTCTCTGCCCCTTTAATCACCCTTTTAAATGTGTTTCTCTGTATTTGCTTGTAATCTTCCCTTCTCCTTTCTCCCTGCAGGATTTGTAGAGATAGTTTTTTCTTTCGATATCACTTTTAATTTATTTGTTAATCCAGTTTGGCTTGTGTTTTGTTTAGTCTGCATTTTTGGTCTGTATTTATCCTGTTTGTTCAGCACTATACCTATAAAAATGTCCCACTTCTCATCTGCTGTAGTGTTGTGGAACAAACATCAGCAATCTGTTTTGCTTTAGTTATTTCCTCATTTTGTTGAATTTAGCTCTTTTATAGTTCCTCGTCTTGGGCATTCCCGCTAGATCATGTTAAACGTTATCATTCTGCGATCACGGTCCCTCAGAAGTGCTACAACTTCTGTTTGCTGTACATTGTCTGGAATGTTTACAGATATCAAGGTGTACACTGCCGCTTGTTGCTTCCTTGATGCACTAGGGTAAATTTAAATCACTACATGAGTGGTAATCTAGAGGAGCAGATCACCTGTCCATTACATCAATGGAATGAGAGATGTGGATATGTTCTGCCAGATTACTGCCCATGTAGTGAAGGTGAAAATTTACCCCACTGGGCTATACATTACATTGCATTTACCAACATTTGGAACCATTGAGATTTACAACAGAGTTGAGGCCATTTGGCCCATCATCTCTGTGTTGGCTCTTTGCTGGAGCAATCCAAAACTAATCTCACCACCCTGCTCTCTCCCCATAGTCCTGTATCTTCCTCAACTTTAAACACTTATCTGCTTTTCACTTACTGCATGTAATGGTTTCTGCCTTGACTACTCCCTGTGGCACAGCATTCCATGCTCCAACAACTCGCTGCGTAAAGATATTTTTCTTACACTCACCTGCCTTTCTTGTATTGGATTAAACTGCTTTTGTTTTTTCATCATATCTGTGTGCTGCTCGCAACAAGGCTTTTTAATAAAGAGGGTTTGGCTAGAGAGCACAAAGGTGAGCTGCTCTATTACTGAAACCTTGCCTAGAGAGAGAGACCAGTTGTATGAGAAAAGCTCTAGTATAGACCATTTCACACATGCTTGTCTATAGCAGCCTTACAAATGGTGCACTGACTGCAGTGCAAACTATTGTAATCTGTTATTCACATTTTAACTTGTTAATTGTTTTAATAAATCAATTTTTGTTAGTGCATAGATAATGATATATACAAAGGCGCGTAAATGGAGTTGAGGTATAGATCAGCCACGATCTAACTGAATGGCAGAACAGGTTCGAGGGGATGAATGGCATCCCCCTGTTCCTATCTTCCTAATGTTGACTGTGGCACCACTCCGTTTGCATGCCATGCAAGTCACGGTTATTGTTTAATTGTCAGATTGCTTGTCTGACATCCAGGACTGGATGAGCACCAATTTCCTCGAGCTAAATATTGGGAAGACCGAAGCCATTGGGGCTGATTTTCCCGCAGGTGCGGGGAATTGTCAGGTTCCCCGAATGTCGGGGTTCCCACACGAATCTAAATGGGTCTGCCACATCGAAGCAATTTTCCCTCAATTGGCCAATTCATTTCCAGCGTGTGGGAACCCTTGCTAATTGACTATTTCCAGTCAGAAAGCCCCACAGTATGATGTCATCATTCGTGGTGCTTTCAAGGTCCATAGCAAGCACTGCATCCTCTGAAGGCTTCCAAACGAACCATACAGGATGGCAGAGGAGCCTGCAGCAGCTGTGGCCAGTGCCAGACCCCGAGCTGCCTCCAAATTCGATGAGGCTTCACTGCAGGCATTATTGGATGGGGTTAGGGCCCACGGGGAGGTCCTCTTCCCTAGGTCAGGGAGGAAGAGGCCTCCCACTGAGACCAAGGCTGCATGGATGCAGGTGTCAGCAGATGTCAACTCGCTGGGAGTCACCACAAGAACCTTGGCATTACATCTCTAACTCCTTCCTTTACTCCCCCACAGTACCATCCAGAGCCCCCGTCCCCACTGTGGAGGAGGAAGAGGCTGTGCAGCCAGACTCCTCAGAGGAAGCTCCAACCTCTGAGGGCGCAGCGTCAGCAGAAGTAAGCGCACCCAGCACCAGCGCAGATACTCACACCTTGGGGGGACCTTCGGGACATAGAGTAGTGTTGTCACCTGGTGTTTCACAGCTCACAAGTGAGCATCAGCAGATTGTGGAGACAGGGACAGCAGTGGAGAGTCCTCGTCGGAGGGCGCAGGACTCTGCCAGCTCAGCTCAGCTGCATGTTGACCCTCTGCCTCTGGGTCCATCAGTAAGGTCAGACGTGATGTCTCTAGTGTCGCTGCGAGTGTGGAGCGAATGGAGGAGTCCATAGCAAAGATAAGCTGAGCCTTTGCGTAGCCATTGGCGCATGAACGCATCACCATGGAAAGGTTGGCACCCTCCATGGAGGAGATAAGTCGCCAGGGTAGGGAAAACATGGTGAGTGTTCATAATAGAATGACATCTCTTGAGGAACGATGGGCATCTATTGAACAGAGAAACCAGACCTTCATGGAAGTCCTTCTGAGTAGGACTGCCAGTGCAGATATGGGTCCCCATGGCCCCCTGATGCGCAGCAAGGTGCTCTCAAGCCACATCCAAGCGCTGGCCCCTTCTGGCCTGTGCAGCTTCAGGTGACTGAGCAGCAGCCTGGCGCTCCTGTTGCTGATGCTGCTGTTCCTGGTTCTGCTGCTGACGCCTCTGCTGTTGGAGATCCTCTAATGGCATGAAGGGAAGGGAAAAAAGGCCTCCCATACTTCTGGTAGATGCCTCCATTGAGGAAGCGCTGAGTGAGGGTGCCGAGCGGTGCTTCCCAGGAGCTCATACTGGAGAAGTGTGTGAGGCTCCAACCTTCCACAGCTGTGCCTAAGCCTTGAACAAGTTGCCCCAAGCCTGAAACAACAAGGTCCTGCAGCCTACAAATGCTGTCTGATTAAATCTCTTCTTTCCTGATTGACCTGCAGCTGAAAGTAAGCAAGCCGATATTGTTCACGCCAGGTTTCATCAGCGGTGTTCCCACCAGGCGTGTTTAGCATGGGAAAAGGCTGAAAGTAGCAAGGGCCCCTTAAAATGGCATTATAGATGCCAATTATTGGTGATTAGGGTGCCTGAAGACCAGTCCCGCCTGTTGCGGGCGGGACTGATTCGGGTCGGATTGAAACGCCGGGGTGAAAGTCGGACGGGGCGGGGAATCAGGCGGGCGGGGGGGGGGGATCGCGACCCCCTAATTTTGCGATATCCCCCCCCACACGCCTGAAACCCCGCCTGACGGCTCCAGGAAAATCGACCCCATTGTCTTCGGTCCCTGCCACAAACTCCATTCCCTGGTTACCAACTCCCTAGAATCTGTCTGAGGCTGAACCACACTGTTTGCAACCTTGGTGTCATATTTGATCCTGAAATGAGCTTCCAACCTCATATCTGCGCCATAACTAAGACCGCCTATTTCCACCTCTGTAACATTGCCCGTCTCCGCCCTTGCCTCAGCTCATCTGCTGCTGAACCCTCAACCATGCCTTGGTTACCTCTAGACTTGACTATTCAAATGCAATCCTGACTGACCTCCCACGTTCTACCCTACGTAAACTTGAGGTCATCCAAAACTCTTCTGCCCGTGTCCTACCTCGCACCAAGTCCCGTTCATCCATCGTCCCTGTGCTCACTGACCTACATTGGCTCCCAGTTAAGCAGTGCCTCGATTTTAAAATTCTCAGCCTTGTTTTCAAATCCCTCCATGGCCTCGTGCCTCCATATCTCTGTAATTTCCTCCAGCCCCACAACCCCCAAGACATCTGCGCTCCTCTAATTCTGGCCTCTTGAGCATCCGAGATATTAATCGCTCAACCATTGGTGGCCATGTCTTCAGCTGCCAAGGCTCTAAACTCTGGAATTTCCTCCTTAAACCTCTCCGCCTCTCTACCCCTCTTTCCTCCTTTAAGACACTCCTTAAAACCTACCTGTTCATCTGCCCTAATTTCTCCTTATGTGGCTCGGTGACAAATTTTGTTTGCTGATGCTCCTGTGAAGCGTCTTGGGACGTTTTACTACATTAAAAGCGCTGTATAAATACAAGTTGTTGTAATAGCGGCCCCAGAAGTAAAATGTGGTTTGTGCTGGGTTTTGTGCTGCATCTATTCCTCCTCTTTACTAATTGGAAAATCGAGGTTGTAAGGTGATGTAGCCGACGGGTTTTGTGGTGCAATGACCATGCAGAACAGAAACTTGACCCCCAGTGCTACTGAGTACCCAATCTCAGTGGAGGAGAGCCAAACACCTCCCCATAGTGAAAGAGGAAAACCAAAGAGAGAATTGCACTGAGCTGCCATTGTATGTCACTGACCTACATACCAAACATACAAACAAGGACTGACGGGTAAAGACCCTTTGGTCCATCCAGCCTGTCCCACAATATATACACTCTCCAGCCCACCCAAAACCATGTGATCTCCTGGGAAAGACAAAAAAACAGGTAAAAACCTGGGAAATTCCTTTCCGACCCATCTAGGCGATCAAAACTAGTCCAAGAGATCACTGTATATCACTGAGCTGCCATTATATGTCAAAGACCTGCCATTGTATGTCACTGAGCTGCTATCATATGTCTGCTAGCAATCAGTTTTGAGTAGGACTAGCAGGGATCTGAAAAGCAGTTTTGCCCAAGATTAAGTAGCTGAAGAAAAAAGCAAAAGTGAGGCTGCTCCAAATGCCAATTTGCTGAAGATTATATATTTTTTAAACCACTAGTGAGATCTTTCCACACACTGCTGTTCAAAGTATTTGGGTGATGAATGTGGGGTATTAATACTCAGTTATCCAAGCATGAAGGCACAATTTACTGCAATTTTTGCATCCTGGTTTACTGTTGTTGGTAAATTCATCAATCCCGTGGAATGTTACATTATAATCACACAAACTAATCAGCTCTGCAACAACTGGCAAAAAACTTGACTTTTGGTTATGAGAGCTAGACTTTTCCATTAGTTTTAGCAGGAACAAACCAACGAACGGTGAACCTGGATTTACATAGCACCTTTCACATCCTCAGGCTCTCCCAAAGCACATCACAGCCAATGAAATCATTTTGAAGTGTAGTCACTGTTGTAATGCAGGGAAAGCAGCAGCCAATTCGCTCACAGCAAGCTCCCACAAACAGCAATGTGATAATTACATCACTTTTTTAGTGATGTTAATTGAGGAATAAATATTGGCCAGGACATCGGGAGAACTCCCCAGCTCTTCTTCAAAATAGTGACGTTGGATCTTTTACGTCCACCTGAGAGGGGAAACGGAGCCTTGGTTTAACGTCTCATCTGAAAGACAGCAGTGGCAGTACTCCTTCAGTACTACACTGGAGTGTCAGCCTGGATTTTGTGCTCAAGTCTCTGGAGTGTCAAGAAGGAGCGTACTGATCTAAATGTTCAGCCGTGCAGATGCAGACCCCGGATAGCATCTGTATCTGACATGTTCTAATCTGAAAGAGATCCTGCACCTTCTGCTGGCCAGCTCTGGAAACTTTCTCTTGGAGATGCTTTCACTGCCCTGCAGAGCATCCTGGTGTAGAGGACCTTGTGACGGGGGTGGGGGGAGGGAAGGGACTATGTCCAAATTCTTCAACTGACAAGTGGTCAGTAAATTTAGACACACACACGGAAGCTTATAATGCAGTGCACCCGCAAGGACTGTCTAAGTACTGCATGAAGTAAAGAAACCTGAAAGCACATTGATAAATAATGTCTTGCACCATCATCCATTTTGTCATTTAATCACTCCTGCCTTCCTCCCTATCACAGACCTTCCCTTTTGTTCTTTCCTCCCCTCCCCCCTTTCCCTGCCTCTGTTACATCTTTAACATTTTTGAGTTCTGACGAAAGGTTATCATCATTAAACGTTAACTCTGCTTATCTCTCCAGAGATGCTGCCTGAGCTGCTGAGTGTTTCCAGCATTTTCTGTTTATATTTCAGATTTCCAGCATCCGCAGTGTTTTGCCTTTGATAAATACAGACTCAATTCAAACCTGAAAATCAAACCTTCACACAGGAAACAAATCAGGCAATTTTCTTTTATTGTTGTTTTGAAGGGGGAGGTTTGATTCTAATCGTGAGATGATGGCATAAGTCCTGCTGAAACTTGCTTGGATTATTATTATTTTCACATAAAGTGACAGCTCCTAAATCCTGTCCCTGAAATAAAAAAAAGCTTGCCAAAGGTTTTTGCAAATAATGGCTTGTGTTAAAATGGACTAGAATGTCATTGAAATGAGAAGATAAATCAGGTGGCTGCAGTGTGGCTGTACCTGGTTTCAGACAAGGGAATGTCCTTGATCGGCAGCCCATTCACCACCTTAAACATCCACTCCCACCACCACTGGCGCACCAAGGTTTCTGCGGCAGCACCTCCCAAACTCACGACCTCCACCACCGAGAAGGACAAGGGCAGCAGACACATGGGAACACCAACACCTCCAAGCTCCTCTCCAAATCACACACCATCCTGACTTGGAAATATATCGCTGTTCCTTCATCATTGCTGGGTCAAAATTCTGGAAAACCCTACCAATGTGCCGTGTAATTTTTTTCGGGTTGCGCAGCCCCTTTAAGGGGCTGCACGGCCTATTTAAAATACCATGCATGTGCTGTTTTTCCCATTTAAAAGCTGGCTGCGCAGCTTGCAAGGAACATTGCACTGTGGGAGTACCTTCACCACACGGACTGCAGCAGTTCAAGAAGGCGGCTCACCACCATCTTCTCAAGGGGTAACTAGGGATGGGCAATAAATGCCGGCCTTGCCCGAGATGCCCACATCCTGAGAATGATTTTTTTTAAAAGATAGGTCAAAGCACAATGAATAGATAGGCAGATGGACATCGATTGATTAAATAGACAGATTAATGTCGTTAGATTGTTTACAAATGGGCCATAGACTAAATATATGTAGATTGTGCATCAATATATTTATAGATATATCTGTGGATAGATTCATTAATTAGATGTAGAGTATATGAATTACAGATAAATTATTGAAATAAATTATGGTTAAAGGGATCAAGGGATATGGAGAGAAGGCAGGGACAGGGTACTGAATTTGGATGATCAGCTGTAGGGGGTTTTTTCCTGCTCTCTTGCCCGTTCTGGCCTCCTGCCAGGCTTCGTGCAAGAATTACCCTTGAGTGGTTCGACCCACTCCCCCTACGGTTCTAGACCTTGGACTTAGATGCAGAGAACAGTAGTGCAGAGAAAAGGACTCAATAGACCAGGCTGAATAGCACGAAATGGATGCTTTTATTTTTAAACAGTTTGAAGCATTACAAAATACATGTCATAGGCACAGATTAAAGTAACTACAATCATGCACAAATTTATGAACTTGACTCTATGGAAATGGGGAACACACGGCACATCGTAAAAGGGGAAACACATTACGATTTCCCTTAACTCCCTCCCCTATACCTAAACTAAGTTTCGACCTGGGGAACCTGGGATCATGCTCACCACTCTCGAAATCGTGAGAAAGGGGGGTTCGCAGCCCTTTTGGCACCGCTTTCCGTCGTCACGTGGATTTGGAAACTTCTGGCGCAGTCGATATTCTCTCTCTCTCTCTCTCTCTCTCGAGGCGATGGGGTAGACACAGCCTCGATGAGCGCTCGTCAAGGTTGAGATCTACTAAGCCTGTCGTGGATTTTTGTTCATGGAGTAGAACAACAACCCAATGGGATGTTGAGACACAGAAGTGTCAGGCCCGGACTGTCTTTTTGTCTCCGGCCTGGTCGGTTCTCCAGAGGGTTTCTTCTCCGTCGGCCTGGGTCGTCGATGATCTCCCGACCCCAGTACCCGGGCCACCCTCGTTGTCTTCTCGTCGTGGCCGAGCCTTGTTTGGCTGAACACCAACCACGTTGTCCTTTTACCGAAACCGTCCGTCTTTAAAAAGACGAAAACGTTTTCATCGATTCTGCATCTGCCGAAGTGGAAGAGGCGCCGATCCTGGCCCCGTCCGAAGAAGTTGAAGTAACGTATATGGGCTTTCAATCCATAGTTATACTCTTTTGGAACAGTCTTATCTCCCGCCAAATCATAGTCCTGTCTTTGTATTAATTTTGGCGGGCAGAAATCTCTGCAGGGGCGCTTTGTCTTGTAACGGAGCCGGTGATAACTTAAACTGGCCTTCCTGGCCGATAATGTCTTTTAATGTCTTTTGCATTGTCACCGCGGCTCGGTTCGCATATTGATCGGTCCGGAGATTTTCCTTGATGGCTGCTAAACGGTTTTTCCTTTGTACAATGAATGGGTATGAGTGATTTTGCGTTGTCCGCCCGTATCTTGATGGGCCTTATCCTGTACTTGTAATCCATTGAATATGTATGCTGTTCCTCTGAGTTTCGGTTCCCAGATACTGGCTTTCGCGGGCTCACTGTCTTCAATCCACAAGCCTGTCTGGCTTGCAGTAACAGAAATAAAATGGTTCAGAAACTGATCACGGGGCCTGGCGGCCATTTTGTATGCCCTTTTATCAAAGGTTTTTCTGTGCAAGCTTACTTTGGTCAATAAACAGTCTTATTTTATCCAGTTTTCTTGCGTGATTTTTGCTGAAAATTGCGAATCTTACACAGCCATGATCTCATTGAATGGCGGAGCAGGCTCGAGGGGCCGAATGGCCTTCTCCTGCTCCTATCTTCTATGTTTCTATGAAATAAAATTGTTAATTGGTCCATATTAAATGCAGAATTTAATACAAATACAACATGCTCCAGTCCCTGTGTAATAGAGCTTGCAGTGGTAATTTAAAATGTGGTTTGGTTTCCTTTAGGGGACATATATCATCCACTGTTTAAAATCTGCTCGAATGCCCACATTTTACGGTTTTGAATTTTGCATATTTCTAGACGACAATCCGAATAGCTTAAACTGTCAGATTTTAAGCAAAGTCCTCCAGCATCCCTTCTCATCAGCTCCTGAGGGATCACAGTATTAGCAAATGCCCCCACACCCCACCCACTCCCCCTTCACTTTACTGGTATGATTGGGAAACATGATCACAAAACCACTCCATTTATTTTGTTGATCCGCAGAGATTAACATTGAGAAGACAGCTTCCATTAACAAAATACTGTTGTGCTGCAATTTCAATGATTTTAATCATTAATAAACTAAACAGTGCAAATGTATTTCTTTTCAATGGCAGTATTCCTTTAACAAGATTTTTTTTTAACCAGTTCCTGCACACAATCTTTGTTTTCTGCGAATTCTGCAACGTAAACCGGAATTAAAAACGCAATAAAGATAGCTGAATAAAGAGCCAAGCTTACAGTTTCTGGACTGACGGGAGGGAAATCATCCAATACTTCCACTTTCAGAGTGGGACCACCTTTTCCCCTGGGTGGTCAAAGCTGTTGGCCAAACAATTCGTGCCTGCACCACAGCTCCTGGGTGTGTTTTGTTGCACGGCGCTCTTTATTTCGCTTTTCCCTCCTTCCATTTCCCTCTACTGACATTTCTAACTCCTTGCTGGAGAGCTGCTGCTGCTCAGCCAAGTGACTGTTATTCGTGTGTAGTTAGTGTCAGCAGGCTATTCGATTATAGTGGGGGTGCCACCGCAGCCAAACTGCCTCATCCAACATCCACACTCTTGTACCTCAGGATACCGCGTGGGAACCTTGGGCACTTTATCCCCTTGTAACCCAGTTAGGAGGGGAGCTGTAGCACTCCCCCTACCACCACTCCCGCTAATTCAGCAAGGGCCCAAGGGCTGATTTAACCCAGAACAGTGTGGAAGGGAGGTTAAAATGGTGGCTGAGCACTTCCCGATGTGTTCTCCCTGGCCGCCATTTTAACTGCTGGGTTTTCGGCAGTGTCAGGGCTGCCCCCTGCAGGCAGGGACTACAAATCCCATCTTAGTCTTTTGTTACTTTTAAAGACAGAGGCCGGGAAATTCAATTAGGCCAGAAAATGGGCGGGGCACTGCGGACAAGATTTGTTTGCATCCATTTAGAAAGCACAGGCAGCATGTTAATTTGGTGCTGTCTGCTAATTTAAATGATTTTAGTGCACAACCCAGCGACTATCGCGCTGCTGGAAGACTGTGCGATCAGCAGAAGGCCCAAGGTCGACGCTGCATTTTCTTAAAGCAAGGCTGTAAATTTTGAAAGTAGACTTGAGCCCTTAAAGGTGAACTGCCTTCTGCAAAAAAAATTAAAAATCATTCAAAAATAGGCAGTCTCTAGCCCTTAAAGCTGAAATGCCTTCTGCAAAAAAAATTAAAAATTATTCCAAATTAGGCAGTCTGCACCTCTTAAACCTGAAATGCCTTCTGTACATAAAAATTGGTATGGCTCAGCAGGCCAGGAAAAGGGCACCCGGGGTCTCATATGCAGCACTCGAGCTTTGTGCAGTGGGTCAACACTGGAAGAGAGGTCCTCTACCCACAGGGGGCCAGGAGGCCCTCCAGAAAGAAGGATGTGGGACCAGATCACTGAGGCAGTCACTGCCAGCAGTATTGTCCCCAGGACCTGGCTCCACTAGCCTCACACACGACCCCCACCCCCATCATTCACCTACCAACAATTTCTACCAAATACAAGGCACACCTCACATTCCTAGCTTCACCTCACCCCCTTGGGGGAGACAGTGCTGGCCATCCTTGACAGGGGCATGGCTGAGCCCTTGGCCAATGGTGGGGCTGAAAGAATAAAAGATGCTGGTATCCTGATATGGTATCCTCCTTCTCATAACCCACTTCTCCCTCATCCCACAATCTCTTTTGATGTACAAGTTGCACATGGTGTAAGCATGCACCTCTTGCTTTCTCGCCCTCCCTCCCTTTCCCATCCTAACCAATATTTATCCCTCAATCAACATCACTAAAACAGATTTTCTGGTCATCATAACATTGCTGTTTGTGGGAGCTTGCAGTGAGCAAACTGGCTGCTGCATTTCCTACATTACAACAGTGACTACAATTCAAAAACTACTTCATTGGCTTTAAAGTGCTTTGGGACGTCCGGTGGTCATGAAAGGTGATATATAAATGCAAGTCTTTGGGCTAGAAAGTAATCTACCTACCGCCACTCCCATGCGCCATGAAATGGCGGCTGCCGCTCTTTCGCCAGCTGGTGGCAGGTCCCGCAGCGGCTGCCATATTTGTGTCCCCCTTTGTGCTGCCGGTAACTGGTAGCACCCTGAAAGAAAAAATGGTGGCATGGTGACATCAATTGGTGTGCATGCCGACTTAACATCACCAACACGAACTTCAACCCTAGCACTGAATTCAGCGCTGAGTCCTAAGCACGCCAGGTTAACCTGTTGTGCAAGCAGGCTGACAGTAGCAATGTCTGCACCTCTTAAAGGAACACAAACATCATTAGGTAAGTTTGAATGTAAGGTTTTGGACTTTTTTTTATTTTATTGAAATGGTGGCTAGCTGCAATAAATGTGAAAAGTTTTTTAAGTGTGCAGGAAGTGCTGCTGGATGCTTGCAAGGGCTTGGATGGTAAATGAAGGCCTTTGAGAAGACAGAACATGCTGTGAATACTCTGCAGGTCAGGCAACATCCGTGGAGAGAAAAACAGAGATCACGGGCTTGATTATGCCAGGCCCGAAGAGGCAGGATTGGAGGCGTGTGAGTTGTCAAAATCACAAAAAATGGTGGCCGGGCCCGATTCCGCCTCCATCCCGCCTCTGAGCAATTTTCCCACATTCGTGTTTTCAGACACCGTTTCCATCCCACCTCCAAGAGGCGGGATAGTCCCTTAAGTCCCTTAACAACCACTTAATTGCCTCTACAATCCCATTTTGAGAGGCCTTTCTGATTTTTAGACATCTCCCCCATCCTACACGCCTCCTCTGGAACATGCCAGGTAATCCTGGCGGCCTCACAATTGGATTGCTTACTAACAGCTGCAGCTCCTCCATTAAAAAGGAGTTTTCACCAATGATCACTTGCAGGTGGCAGAACTTTGTTGTCTCAAGTCTGGGGTAACTTTTAGCAGGCCTACTCATTGTTGTGGAAGTTTGGAGCTTGACGCCCATCTCCAGTGTGTGTCTGCGCTGGTGCTGGGTGCGCTGAATTCTGCTGACACTGCGCCCTCAGAGGTTGCAGCTTCTCCTGAGGAGTCTGGAGGCTCAGGCTATTCCTCCTGGACAGTGGGGATGGGGGCTTTCGATGGAACTTTGGGGGAGCAAAGGAGAGTTAGAGATGTGAGGTCAAGATTACATGCACATTGAATAGTGCAGATGATCATAAGTCAATCTGTTAGAGCATCAGAATCATTATCAGTGACTCATGCAATGTCAATGAGGGAGATGTCAAACTATTCTGTCACCAGCTTGCTGTGATGCGCCCGTCTGTCCGTCCCCCACTTGGGAATCGTCCTCGATCCCAGCGATTTCCAGGGCCGCCTCCTCCCAGGCGATGGGCTGGGCTACTGAGGGTGGCCCTCCTCCTGTCCTCGCTCTTTCCCTCTTATTGTGGGCTCTCTTTTCCTGCAATGAGGGACACAAGTGGAGTTTGAGTGAGAATGAAGGAGTGAGTGTAGAGAATCCATAGCATAGATGCTTAGAAGGAGACAAAGGGCCCTCCCTGTGTATTGAAAGTTGTTATTGCATCACAGTGATAGGGAGTGTGAGGGCTGCATGGTAGAATAGTTAAGTCAATGTGACCATAGAGAGAGGGGGAATGGGTAAGGGTGCAGGGATGTCAGTGTCAAGTGGGATGTGGAGGAAGAGGTAGGCAAAGCAGAGTGCTGGTGAGGAGAGGCAATGGGGATCAGATTGAGGGTGATGGGAAAGTCACACTCACTTTTCCTGTGCGGAGAAGGTCATGAAATCACTTCCTGTATTGCAGCCAGGTTCTGTGGCTCATCGATATGGAATTGGCCTCCTGGGCCACTTGCAGCCACACAGCTTTAGTCTGCTGGGGTGGCTTTTTTCTCCCTGAGGAAGGGAAGAGCACCTTCTTATTGTATCTTGCTCCCTCCACCAGAGCTTGGAGGGAGGGCTCATCGAAGAGTGGAGCACACTTTGACCTACTGGTGGACATAGTCGATCAATTAAGTCCTTACTACAATGGCCATACAGTTTGCAGTTTCCAGAAGAAGCAAGGCTGCTTGCAGGCCTTAAATCGAGCAGCATTGATGACGTAATCGGAGGCGACTTTCTGGAGTTCCCCCACACTGGAAATCAATTGCCCAATTAGGGGAACATCGCACTTTTTCCCCACTTCATTTCGGAGTCGGGGTCCTGACACGAATGCCACCTGACATGCCCCAGCCTGCCCACAATGGCAAAATCGAGCCCCACATCTCAGGTCCAGAAGTTGCCTGAGCAGCTGAGTATTTCTAGCATTTTATGCGGTCATTTCACATTTACAGCATCCGCTTGCAGAGGGAAGAGGAAGACACAGAAGAGGAGGAAGCAGAAGGAAGGATGTAACCCAGATCGCCCCTTTGTGGCCGGGATATCTGGGAGCGAATCATCTGCCCGCGGTCCCAGTGACCACAGCCCCAATTCCTCTTTCAACATTAGTCCCACACCTTACCTGCCACCTGTAACTGACCATCACAGTGTCCTCTTGGCCACAATGCTGAAATAAAAGCCACCACAAAGCAAACCTTCCAATCCACCTATATATGTCTAGCCATCCAATGTGGCATCAAGAAATCAACTCATCACTGTCATGAATCTTACCATTCATGTAGAAATGATTCATGAGATAACACTGGGTGGCCAGCTGGTGGCGCCATCCAAGGAAAGTATAAATAGTCGGGCGTGGGCCCAGCTTGCTGAGGACATTTTTGTAACCAGGAACTAGTGATGTAACTAGAATTCATGGTTGTGAAACAGTTGATTAAAGCCTTGTTTTATACTCAAACCAAGTGCTTAGTAGTTTTCTTACTTCAATCACCGTTATGCATTCTCTTAGTGACTGTCTTGTGTGTGCCTTTGCCTATCCGACTGATGTCACGCAGTGCTACCCCAGTGGCTGCAGCATGGCTGGTGGAAGGCTGTTGACTTTCAGTGGGGAACACTGCAAATGGCCTTGCCGGTTGACCTTGAGGAGCTGGTGGCTGGGAGTGTCAAACCAATCTTCTGCTCTTGTTCTTCACTCTCCTCTCCCTCTTCTTGGTCACCCATTAGCCGGGCAGGCTGCATTTCTTGGGTGTGTGAAATCAGGAAGACACAAAGGTGGAATTGTGCTGACGGGAGGGCGGGAAAGCATGAGGTGCATGGCAGAAGGAGGATAATGTATGAGAATACCAGCATCTTGTATCCTTTCAGTCCATGCATTGAGCAGTGTGTGAGGCTAGTGGTGTAGTTGGTAGGAGATGCATTCACTGACCTTGACCAGTGGTCTGAGCTCATGAAGCTTCTTTGGGCACTGCAGCCAGGTGGTGGATGCGACACTGCTGACAGTGATGTGCTCCCACATCCTTCTTTCTGGAGGACCTCTTGGCCCTTGCGCGTAGAGGGCCTTTCTTGCAGTGTTGACCCCCTGCACAAAGCTGGAGAGCTGTGTGCGAAACCCTGGGTGCCCTTTCCCTGGCTTGTTGAGCCATTTATGTTAGTGCTGAGGCAGTTTTTCCAATTGTTGAGGTTAGGAAGGTAATTCAGCTTTAAGAGCTGAATATTTGCATTTGGGACTTCTTTTTAATGTTAAACATTTTTTAAAAGGTAGAAAGGGTTAAAACTGCATTGTTTCACTTCATTTAATTTGTATTGCTTCAGTGCGCATGGCCCCTTTAATTCTCAGGCCTCTTCATTACCCACAATTCCTTGCGAGCTGCATAACCTCGATTCCAGAGGCTGTGGGAATCTGCAACACTGCAGCTGGACAGGAACTTCATCTCGGATGCCTCCAGCAACACCAGGACAGCATTGCATGGAGGGTAAGTGCTGCACCAACAATCTCCATGCCCCCCAGACCAATTTTGCCCTGTTAGCGTTGCAGCCATTTTCAGCAGCCATTAATTCCAGTTGCCGGCAAACACGAATTTCTCCCCCTTTCTTTTCTCCGCTCACTACAACCCTGCCCTTGTGCCTTCCTCATTTCAGACAGCCAAGAAATCCAGCCTGCCCAGCCAGTGGTTGAACAAGAAGAGGGAGAGGAGAGTGAAGAAGAAGAAGAAGAAGAAACACCGTCACTCATTTTCACACTCCCAGCCACCAGCTTCTCGAGGATGTGATGCAAGGCCATTTGCCGTCTCCCCCACTGAAAGTCAGCAGCCTTCTACCAGCCATGTTGTAGTCACTGGGGTAGCACTGCATAATATCACTAGGATAGGCAAAGGCAGATGCAAAACAGTCACTAAGGAAATGCACAAGGGTGATTAGTTGATTTTTTAATGCCATATTGGATGCATATATGGATAAAGTTGGATTGGAAAGTTTGCTTTGTGGTGGTTTTTATTTCAGCATCATGGCCAAGAGGACGCTGTGATAGTCAGTAACAGAGCGAAGGTAAGGTGTGGGACAAATGTTGAAAGGGGAGTTTGGGTTTTGGTCACTGGTACCACCAGCAGATGATTCGATCCCGGATATCCTGGCCAGAAAGGGGCTGTCTGGGTTGCATCCTTCCTTTTGCTTCCTCCTCTTCTGCTTCCTCCTCTTCTGCATCCTCCTCTTCTGCATCCTCCTCTTCTGCTTCTTCCTCTTCTCTCTGTGAGCAGCTTGTCCCCTTTGCTGCCTCTGCTTCATCTCCATGTGATGTTACAGCCCAAGGAGGCTGCAACTCGAGCCTCAAGGACTGGGAGCAATTGATGTTCTCAAAAGCATCCAACAGCACTCCCTGCATACTTTAACAACTTTTTTAATGTATTGCACCAAATCACTACTCCAATAAAATGTAAAAAGAAAGTCCAAAAGCTGAAATCGAAACTTACCTGAAAGATGTGTGTGTCCCTTTAAGAAGCGTTGATAGCGTCTCTGTAGAACTGCTGCACACGTGTTCTTCCGTGTGTGGTTAGGAGAGGGCGGTATGGAGAGCAGCAATGTCCAAAATTGCAGTTGTGCGGCAATTCAGGCATTGCAGGCTGATTGACGCCACAATCTGCATATTTACATGCGAGAGGCGAGCGCAGGCAATGGCAGCGCTAATGACCTCTCCAAAATTGGGTCTGCCCTGTTCCACATCAGAAGCAGGTGGAAGCGAGGCAGCCGCCATTTTTTCAACAAAACCAACCTTAACAGCCGGTGCTACAACCCCGAATTTCACGCCAGAATTTGCATTAATATAGTGCCTTTCATGGCCTCAGGACATCCCAAAGCACATTAAAACCACTGAAGTACAGTTACTGTTGCACTGCAGGAAACCCAACAGCCAATTTTTGCACAGCAAGGTCCCACAAACAGCAATGAGATAATGACCAGATATTGGCCTAGAAATTTGGGGGTTTAACGCCACCCGTTACCACCAGATTCGGGCAAGAAAATGGCAATCGCCGCTCATTCGCCTACTGCCAGCGGGTCCCGCGGCGGTCGCCATTATCGGATGGTCGGCCGTGCTGTCGATGTCAGCACTCACCAAAATTATGTAGATTATGCAGATCGTGAAGTCAGTGAGTGTGCAACGCTCACTTGACGCCCAATCTGTGAGTTTCCACTTCGCCGCTCCACTTACCAGCATGCCTTAAATGCGACACGCTGAGCAAGCATTGACAAGCAAAAAGGAGGTTCCAGCAGTGGTATTTAAAGAGATCATCAGCAACTATTTGCACCTGACATGTTTGTTCAGTTTGACTGGCTCTGTGCAACTTTCTGCAACTTCCGCAGCTTTATTAACGTCTTTTAAGGTTCTAAGGTAACAGGGAGTGTTGTTGCAAGTGGAGAACGCCATCATTCATATTTAAAGGCTTCTGCTCAGAACACTTGCCCACAGTCATGGGGGCTCTACTGGCAGTGCCCCTCGCGCTTGAGAATCTTAGGAAGAGGGAGCAGAGGCAGTGAAGAAAACAATAGGCTGCACGTAGAGGGATGAGGGCCAGGACGGCTCTCAACAGGAGGCCTCACCCACCTAGGGTCTTCTGAGAGCACTTCTCTTATATCCACTTAAGCGAGGAGCAGTATATTAGGAGGCTCCGCTTCACCAAGGAGGTGGTCATAGGACTTTGCCACCTCCTGCAATCAGACCTGCAGCCTGAGAACAGGGCAACGATAGCTCGTCCAGTGGCCCTCAAGGTCACCGTGGCCCTCAATTTCTTCATTAGCGGACCCTTTCAGACTGCAGCAGGCGACATAGCTAACATCTCCCAGTTCACCATCCATCGCTGTATCTGGGAGGTCACTGAGGCTCTCCACACCAGAAGAAGGGACTTTCTCTGAACAGAGAGAAGCTGGACGAGCGCGCATGTGGCTTTGCCAGGATAGTGGGCTTCCCTACGGTGCAGGGCGCCATTGACTGCACCCACGTGGCTTTACAGGCGTCGTATGACAATCCTGAGATCTTCCGTAACCGCAAAGGCTACCACTCACTTAATGTGCAGTTGGTGTGTGACCATGCCCAGCGCTTCCTGATAGTCAATGCCCACTATCCTGACAGCAGCCATGAAGCCTTCATCCTGCATCAGTTAATCTTCCAGCCACCACAGCAAACTCGAGGGTGGCTGCTCGGAGACAAGGGCTATCCACTCTGCACGTGGCTCATGACTCCCCTCCGCAACCCCAACACTGGTGCCCAGCATTCATACAATGAGAGTCATGCTTCCACCAGGAACATCATCGAGCAGACCATCAGGCTACTGAAGCAACAGTTCCATTGCCTTGACCGCTCAGGAGAAACCCTCCAGTACTCGGCGGAGCGGGTGTCCCATTTCTGCTGCATGCTCCACAACTTGGCCATCATGAGGGCTCAGCCCTTACCACCAGGGTTTGCGGGACCACCCCAGGAGGAGGAGGAAGAGGAAGAGGAACAAGTGGAAGTGGAAGAGGATGAGGAGGAAGGGAAGAGGTAGGCAGCCAATCCGGACGGGCTGTTCGTGAACACCTCATCAGACTCCGATTCCTATGAATGAAACCCCAGATCCCCGTTGCTCACCACATCCCCATCACACTGTCCCTCTGTCACGAAATATCATAGTATCCTCCTGGGCATAAAGCTGAACTGAGATCCACCACAAAAGATTCCATACAAAATTAATACATTTATTAATAATCAATTGACACATATGATATGCAATCCCTTAGTGCCTGTCGTTCAGGTGCCCTTTCCTGATCTAGTGCTCCTACGAAGTGCTCCCCCAGTGGCTGCAGCATGGCTGGAGGAAGGCTGCTGACTTTCCACGGGGGAGACATCAGATGGCATTGCAGGACGATCTCAAGCAGCTCTGGGCCTAGAAGGCCCGGCTGTAGACTGTACCACCTTGGCATGGGAGGCAGTCGTCTGCGCTGGCTGGCTGACGGGCAGTGGCAAGGGCACTGGCGGAGTGGGAACAGGAATGCTGCCATCCTGAGAGAGGACAGCAGGTTCCTGCTCCACTGACCCGCTGCCACTCCCGCAGGGTGGCGCCTCAGCATTCCTAGCAATCTGTTGGAGCACACATTGCTGGGAGGCTGCAACACCGTGCAAGCCCTGGTCAACACTGGTAAACCCAGCCATGATGGCAGCAGTCTGAGCTTGGGTGGCAGCAAGTTGAGATTTCATGGGAGCGGTCTGCACTTCCACTGCAGCACTGAGACATTGGGTCACTTCCGCCTGTGCTGCAATGGCAGCCGCGACATCATCCATCACACGCAGCATCATGTCTGGGTTGACACGGTCTCTCCGGGAGTTTTCCATGATTTCCAGCCTGGAAATCATGAGCTCCAAGCTCTGCACAGAGCCCCTTGCAATGTTGGAGGATGACTCGTCCATGCTACTTGACATTGCCAAGAGGTTCTCTGGCAGGCTTGCCATTGCACCTAGCATGCCCCTCACTCTTCTTCTGAAGGCCACCCCATCGAGGTCCTCATCTGAGTCCTGTCCAGCAGAACTCACGGCGAACTCACCCTCCGGGGAGCTGGCCCCCGAGCTACCCTATACCCCTGGCCTTGCTACAGCCCACTCGTGCGCAGTGCCTCACATTGTGCAGATCCCGCTTCTACACCAGTCTCTAAAGTATGCACAGTGCCAGTTTCTGAGCTGGTGTCTGCGAGTGAGAGATGCAGTGACACTGTGTCTTCGTCTTCTCCCCCCTCGCTCTCCTGCATTGCCTCAGGAACAGGATGCTCGGGTGCTAGTTCTTGATTAGCTGAAAGTAGAAAGGCAGCAGAGTCAGGTTATGGTGGGTGGGGGGGGCGGGGGGGAGCAAGATATCCATGCATACAGCATCAGCAGCTTGAAAGTGAGAAGAGATTGTGGGATGAGGGGGAAGTGGGATGTGAGCAGAAGGATTAGGAATGAGCATACCGTGTTGTCCCCAACAGCTTCAACCTCGCCAGTTGCCACGGCCTCCATGATCTGCCACCAAATGATCTCCAGCACTCTCTCCTCCAGCTGGCTGAGGTCCTGGATGGCAGCTTGCCCCCACCCGCCCGCCCCCCCCCCCCCACTCCGTTTGCCACTGCTCCCTCCTGTTATGCGCGACCTTGGCCTGCAAGAGAAAGGGATGTGTGTGAGTGAGTGTGGAGCAGTGTGTTTGAGTGATGTGTCTGCTATAGTTGAATAGCTGTCAGTGTGTGCAAGGTGTGAGATGTGGGTGGTGTGAGTGTTGCAGCAGTGGTAAGGTTGTGAGGGTGAAGTGAAGCTCTGATTGTGAGGTCTGAGTGGTGATAGGTAGAGATTGTTGGTGGGCGAGTGCTGGTTGTGTGGTGAATTAAGCAGTGTGTGAGGCTTGTGGTGCAGATGGTGGGTTATGGCATTTGCTGAAGCCTTCACTCACCTTGACCTGCTGTATGAGGTCATTAAACTTCTTGCGGCACTGGATCGCTGACCTTGGGACCGCAGTGCTGGCCGTCACATAGGCAGCTATCTCCTGCCAGAGCCTTCGAGATGTAAGTGGTGGGGGCTTCCTGCAAGTCTGCAGGAAGAGGACAGACCACTTCCTCTCCACGAATGCCACCAGTGCCTCAAGAGCTGCGTCTGAGAATCTGTGGGCTCTCTCCCTGTGCTGATGCTCGGCCATGTGCTTCCACTGCCATCTTCTTCCAGCTGAAATTGTAAGTGGATTGACAATGAGGTGCTGTATCAGCAATGTACCTCCCCTTTAAGTACCGAATAAAGCCTGTGCCAAACTTGACTGGGAATTAGACTGGACCCAATATTGATCCACCTGCTGAGCGGTAAGCCAATGAGCAGCAGTTTTAGCGCTGAGATCAAGACTATAATCATAACTTTGCGTGCTACCTAGACCATTTATTCCTGGCACAGCTTAACATCGTTGGGCCTTATCACTGCCTGTTTTGTGGCCATATCCAATTTCTAGGCCAATCTGTTTTAGTGATGTTAGTTGAAGGATAAATGTTGGCTAGGACACTGGGGGTAACTCCTCTGTTCTTCTTCAAAATATTATCCCATGGGATCTTTTACATCCACCTGAGAGGGCAGGCATGGCCTTGGTTAAATGTCTCACCTGAAAGATGGCAACTCTCTCAGTACTGCACTGGGAGTGTCAGCCTAGATTTTGTGCTCAAGTCTCTGGAGTGGTGCTTGAACCCACAACCTCCTCACTCAGAGGCGAGAGTGCAACCCACTGAGCCAAGGCTGGCACATAGACAAACATGCCCTCCATAGAGACAATCAGTACGTCTAGATTATAGATGATCCGAATAAAGATATTGGGGGAAAAATTCAGTTGGTAGCGCCACCCGTTAGCACCTTAAGAGGGCGCTAAGTGGGGCGCAAACCAACTAGCGCCCGGGCGCAGCAATATCTGCACCTCTCGCAAAATTGACCGGACATTTTGCGGCGGCGCTAAACAATACCGCCCGATCTCATCGTCATTCGAGAGTGCAACGCCCTTGGGGCGCCCCGGACCGGAAATTCAGTGGCGCCCCCCTCCTTTCTGCCTGGCGCAACCAATGACAGGTTGACTGGAACGCTTCCCAGTCGCTGTGGGGCTGGGGGGGCGCCATTTAAAGGGGACCTCTTTTGTGTGGTAGCCATTTTTGCACCATTTGTTCTGAGAGAGAGAGAGATTTGGAGAGAGACAAAGAGAGAAAGAGAGAGACTACTGCATTGAGTCAACACTGTCTGAGGTAGTTTTGGCTTCTGACCATAACTTGGCAGGTGCTTCGCTTTTTGACCGTCATAACTTTGATTGCCCAGATACTATGGGGGCTGTAATAGATGGGAACGTTGTCCTTCTCCATCACATTCAGAGAGCACAGAGATGCAGAGAGAGAGTGGCAATCATGGCCAGACAGAGGAGGGCCAACAGGCCTCTGTACAGGAGACCTTACCCTCCCAGGGTTTTTCGCCAACAGTTCTCATACATTAACATGTCTGAGGGGCAGTGTTTGCGAAGGCTGCGATTCAGCAAGGAGGTGGTCACTGAGCTCTGCTACCTGCTTCAGCCAGATCTGCAGCCTCAACTGAGGAGCAGGACGTCTCTGTCGGTGGCAGTGAAGATAACAGTGGCTCTCAACTTTTATGCCACCGGCTCCTTTCAATCCGCTACTGGGGACATCGCCAATATCTCCCAGTTCGCGGTGCATTTCTGCATCCATCAGATCACAAATGCCCTCTTTAAAAGGAGACAAGAGTACATCTCTTGCCCCATGACCCCGGACAAGCAGCAAGAACGCGCAACAGGCTTTGCTAGGATAGCGGGCTTCCCCATGGTGCAGGGCACCATTGACTGCACCCATGTGGCTTTGCGGGCGCCGCAAGAGAATGCCGAGGATTTCCGCAACCGAAAGGGCTTCCATTCCTTAAACATTCAGTTGGTCTGTGACCACAGACAGCTGATACTCGCTGTCAATGCCCACTTTCCAGGCAGCAGCCACGATGCCTTCATCCTGCGCCAGACTTCTGTGGCAGACCTTTTCGAGGCACCACTTCACCCAGGAGGTTGGCTTCTCGGGGACAAGGGATATCCTCTGTGCACCTGGCTGATGACCCCGCTCCGTTCGCCCAGCACCCCTGCTGAGCTACGATACAATGAGAGCCATCAAGCTACCAGAAACATCGTTGAGCACACAATCGACGTGCTCAAGCAACGGTTCCGCTGTCTGGACCATTCTGGAGGAGCCCTGCAGTACTCGCCTGAGCGAGTCTCCCACTTCGTTGTTGTGTGCTGCATGCTGCATAACCTTGCAGTCCTCAGGACCCAGCCAATGCCACCAGACATTGGAGCAGCAGCAGAGGAGGAGGAGGAGGAAGATGAGGAGGATGAACATCAGCAGCACCAAGGCGGGAGGGAGGCACAAAGTAGAAGGGCCGTCCGTCAAAGGCTCATAGCAAGTCGCTTCTAGGTCCCCTCTGAGGGAATGGCTTCTGCCATTCAAACAACCTGAATGAAACCATCCCGCAACCCCTACGCCGGTCAAGGCAACAATGAGTGCATAGACCAAACATGCACATTTTGAATACAGACACTTCTTTATTTCCCAAACTGTGTCACATTTCCGCATGACAAAGTAATAGAAAGAAACACAAAAAAAAAGTCATTCACATAACTGGCTCTCACAACCTGGAGACAATGTCCAAAACAGTAACAAAAATTTGACCACGACCCTCGGCCTTCAATAAAACAATGAAATACATTTTGCGACACCTCCTACTTTTTGCCCTTCGAGGGTGATCTGCCTCCCTTGCGAAATTGCCCCCTTCCCACCCTACAGCTCCTCCGTAATGGAACCCCAGTGGCTGCAGCAAGGCTGGGGGAAGGCTGCTGAGTGTCAGAAACTGAGACTGCAGATGCCCTTGAGGGACGGCCTGGACCAGCTCTGGGCCTGGAGGGCCCGGCTGCTGACTGCTCCAACTCTGCATGGGCGGCAGCAGTCTATCCTACAGGTGGTGGCAACTGCAGTAGAGAAGTGACAGTGTTGGCAGCAGGAATGCTGTCATCTTGAGCGAGGACAGCAACTCCCTGCTCGACCGACACACTGGCACTCCGATGGGGCAGCACCTCAGCATGCGGCGCAATCTGCTGGAGCACAGATTGCTGGCCTGCTGCGGCGCGATGAAAGCCCCGGGGAAATCTGCCCGATCCAGCGAGGGTGGCAGCAGTCAGTGCTCGCGTGACCTCAATCTGTATCTGCATGAGACCAGCCACTGACTGCATTGCAGCACTTAGCATTTGCGTGGCAGCCGCCTGTGCTCCAGTGAAGTGCTCCACACTCCTTGCCAGTGATTCAATGGATTCGGGCATCCTTGCCACTGCAGCCATGAGCTCAGTGTGCCTTTGCTCTGCCTGGGCGCTCATTTCAGCGAGGACCCGCTCCTCATCTGCGTTCAGTGCAGCAGGACTCGAGGCCATACTCTCCATCCGGGGAGAAGGCCCCCGAGCTTCCCTAACCCCCTCGCGTTGCTGGAACCCGCTGGGTCCTGGAGCTTCACCCTCATCAGACCATTTCCCCCACCCCGCTCCCCTCCAGGGAAGTCATGTCCCCAGTATGGGCATAGGCTGCCTCGGCAGAGGGTTGCGCTGATGGTCCAGCTTCCTCTTCCTCCTCGCCTTCAGCTTCACTCCCAATGGCAGCTTGAGGGCCCATCTCCTCACCTGGTGAATCACCATCTGAAAGCAGGGAGGTACAAGAGTGGCTTTAGCGTGAGGACAGGGTGGCAGCAAGGGAGACATGAGTGCAGCGATGTACTGATTTGGATTGAAAGTGTCAAAGGCTGCTGTTGTGAGGAACAAGTGGAAGGAAAGAGGACAAAAAGGTGATGACCTTACCATTGCTGGCCAGAACGGGGTTGGCATCTCCAGTGGTGACGGGACCAAGCATCCGGCTTGCCACAATCCTGTGGACGCGCTGCTCAAGATCGCTGAGGGCTTGAAGGTGAGGCCGCCCTCCACCGGTCCGTTGCTGCTGTCTCCTATTATGAGCCAGCTTGGCCTGCAAGAAAAAGGACGGCGTCTGAGCAAATATGCAGCCATGATCTTGCCTGAAATGCCTCCCATGTTTGAATAGCCCTTACTGTATGCAAAGTGTGGAATGTGCGTGTGTGTTTCATGAAAGGGCCATAGGTGTTGGATGAGTGCTGGGCATTGGGGCTTTCAAGACCCTCTGGCCATAAAGTGAGGTGGAGATGGAGGGATGAAGAGGTTTTGAAAAAAGGCACTCACCCTGACGACCCGAGTGAGGTCGTTGAACTTTTTCTTGCATTGCACAGGGGTCCTAGGCACCATGCTGCTTGAGGTCACTCTGTGAGCCACCTCCCTCCACGCTTTCCTGTATTCGCTTGGCAAAGGCCTCCTGCCACTCTCTGGGTACAGCAGAGATCTTCTGCGCTCCACCGCCCCAACCAGAGCCTCCAAGGCACGCTCGCTGAAGCGCTGTGCTCGCTCCCTGACCCTCTCCATGGTCCTTGGCTGGAAGATTTCGCCACAGGTCTGACCAGGCCGACACTCAAGGCTCCAGTGAGCAGGGCGTGGCTGCAGAGCAAGATCGACCCTCCCCTTTAAGAAGTGACCGGCGCCAGTGTGTCTGTGTTCAAACGATAACTGACAGCACCTGCACTGCGCCCGCCCTCTGAGGTAGCGCCTCGCTCCTCGGGCTTAGCACCCTAGGAGAGTTGTGTAGCGCCTGATTTAGTGCTCCAATCACCTCCAGGGGCGAGAGAGGCGAATTTTGCAGTTAGCGGCGATAATTTGTGCCGGGCGCTAAACTTTGCACCCGGCCGATAATTGCGCCCCAAATGGGGCGATACCGAATTTCTCCCCCATTGGACCTGAAAATCCATAGCTGTTCCGGCCTTCTGACAAGGAATGTGAACAGCCTTGTAGCGGCAGAGTCTCAAACCCCAGCCAAGGCCAATGTTGTAAGAGTGGTGGGCTGGGGGGAAAGGGTGCGACTTCCTATGTCGAGAGTACTCGTGCCCTGAGGCCTCAAAGGTATGGCTATATGGCCAGTGGCGGTAGCCTAGACAGAGAATGTGTACCTTCCCAAAAGGGGTGGAAATGTGAACCACCTATGATGGAGGCCTGAACCCCTGAACAGGCGAGACATTTTATTTTAAATAAATTCATCAAAGGGGGGCCACTGGGAGCAACACCAGCTTGCTTCTGGGAGGGTCCCGCTACCACCGGCCTTGCGCCAATGGCAGATTCTCCAAAGGCACTCCCTAGTAGCAGGGGAACCCTGCAGTCAGCATGACAATTAAGACCCCTCGAACTTTGGTGGGGGCCGGGGCAAGTAGGCTCAGGCAGACACATCCTGACACTTATGCTAAAGTGTGCCTCAGCCCCTCAGACATACGAACACATGAAAATGACAGGCAGGAACAGACCAGCTGGTCCATCAAGCCTGCTCCACACCTCATGTGCATCATGACTAGACACTTCATACTCCTCTCTCCCCCCCATCCACCCCAGAACCATGTAATATCCTGGGAGAGGCAAAAAAAAAAACAGAAAAATCCAGGACCAATAAAGATGGGGGGAGCGCAGAAATTAGAAAATTCATCTCCGCCCCCTCAGGCGATCAAAACCAGTCCAGGAAATCAAACTGATCATGGTTACCTTAACTGCTAATCCACTTACCTTTTATATGATGCAATCTCTGTCCCAACATACAGAATCTGGATTGAGCTTTATATTATACAAAGATTATTAATGCTGTATTACAGGTGCAGAAAACAGTACAGACACAGACTATGTATAATACAGATTTTGGATATGGATAGATGTATAGATATGGACAAGCAGTACAATCAATTCAGCAATAGAGTTAAAGGCTTGAACACAGAAGTAATTGCCATTCCCGAAAATTGGCTGAAACTGGAAAGTGGACTAATGATACAATCAGGATGGGTATTGCATGTCTAGTAACAGTCTTGTAAGGTGTGGGGGGAGGAGTAATATTGTTGGTCAGGGATGATATAATAGTCAGTTATTAGTGGATGAAATGGCAGAATCGACTTGTATCAAATTCAGAGCTGGCCAGGGAAGCAAATTAGTAACAGCTCACGATTATAAACTACTCTGTAGGCAGGTCGGCAATGGGAATGTTTATGCAGATAAAAGAAATAAAGAAGCAGGAATATCAATATGAGTGATTTCAATTACTGAGTAATTAAATGAACCAAACAAGACCTTCCTCAAAGGAGGGAAGAAAATGGCAAAAATATAACTAGAGACTCTTTCATAAAATCTAAATCAGGGGCTCAGAGCTGAAGTGTAATTAGACTGAGCCCTATATTTTTCTCACGATGTAAACAGTAATAAATTGGTGAGGAACGTTGATATTTGTAAGCTCACTTCGAGCTGTGTTCTTAGAAAGACATTTATATGGCTTGTCTCAAAGACTGAAATTTTAATCTGGAGGCGGGTCGGGAGCAGGGGTTGCTGGAAAGCGAACGGGAAACCCGGGAGGACAGGTTTCCCACAGGCCCTGCCGAATTTACCAGCAGGGCCTGATTTGCATTTCAAAGCTCTGTTTCCCACCCGAAGCCAGTCAGATGGAGAGGCTGGCTGGCTGTGGGCGGATAGGCCTGCTGCACTAGGCCACAGAGAGGAGGGAGGGAGGGAGGGATCAGGTGGAAGCTGGGGGGTGATTGGGGGCCAGAGGGGGATCGAGTGTGGGGGTGGGGGGGGAAGCATCCAGGCCAATCGGAGGAGGATCAATGTGAAAGAAGAAGGATCGGGGCCGACCGGAGGAGGATCAGTGGGAGAAGAAACACTGGGGTCAGAGGATCGGAGGAGAAGGATCACGGCTGGAGCATCGTGGGGGAGGAGAGGATTGGAGCCAGAGGAGCATCGGGCTGGACGGTGAGAAGGCAATCGGAGGCCTCGTGGGGGGGATCGGAGGCTACGTAAGAGAGATTGGAGGCCTCTTGGGGGGTGTCCGATCGCAGGGAGTGGGTGAGGCAGGCACGCTGGATCCAGGAGGTAAGTGTAAAGGCAGTTACCTCCTGGATCCAGCAGTCCTCGTCTTACTTTAGCTGGCAGGTTCCCCGAGGCCTGAGAAACGTGACCAGCCAGAGTTAAATTTGCAATGGTGGTTAAATCTGAGGCACACCAGCCTCATTTATAATATTTAAATGAGAGACCCACCTCCTGGGAGCGGATTGGCTGCTCGCCCCTGTCCGGCCTCCATTAAAACCGGAAGTGGGAAGGTTGGAGGCGGGTTGCGGTCGGGATTCAGTTTTTTAATACTTTAACCTCCCACCTGACCCCAACCCACCCATTTTTTGGGGTTAAAATTCCCCCCCCCCTAGTGTTCATAGGCAAAACAGCAGCCATTCTGCATCAGTAGCATCCTATGCACACAGCAATAAGACACATGACCAGTTAACCTGTTTCAGGTAATATTGGTTGAGTGAGGAATGCTGGCCAGAACACAGGGGACATGCCCTGCTCTTCTTCAACTAATGCCAAGGGATCTTTAATATCCACCTGAACAAGGTTAATGTATCATCAAAGGACAGCACTCCACCAGTACCAACATGTCATCTTAGATTATGTGCTTAAATCATTGCGTGGGACTCTGAATGCCTAACCTGTTCACTCAAGCAGCAAGGGTGCTACTAACTGAGACAAGTTGATTTTCTCCCATTTCTAAATTGCTAATAATAGTCAGGGCTACTCAAATGATGGACCATAGTCAACATAGGAACAGGAGTAGGCCATTCAGCCCCTCAAGCCACAGTTTTGCCCATTCACTTAATCTATCATTATCCCCTTGTAATTTTATGCTTTCATCTACACTGCCTACAATGCCACCTATCTTTGTGTCATCGGCAAATTTGGATATATGACTTTCTATGCCACCATCTAAGTCATTAATAAATACTGTGAATAGTTGAGGCCCCAACACAGATCCCTGCGGGACACCACTAGTCACATCCTGACAATTTGTGTAACTACCCATTATCCCTACTCTCTGACTCCTGCCGCTCAGCCAATTTCCTAACCAAATCAATAGTTTACCCTCAACTCCGTGGGCTTCTACCTTAGATAACAGTCTCTTATGTGGGACTTTATCAAATACCTTCTGGAAGTCCATATAAATAATATCCATAGGCATTCCCCTGTCTACTACTTTAGTTGCCTCTTCAAAAAATTCAGTCAGGTTTGTCAGGCATGACCTTCCTTTCACAAATCTATGCTGGCTCTCTCTAATCAACTGAAAATCTACGAGGTGTTCAGTCACCCTATCCTTAATTATGGACTCTAGCAATTTCCCCACAACAGATGTTAGGCTAACTGGTCTATAATTCCCTGGTTTCCCCTCTCACCATTCTTAAAAAGTGGAGTGACATGTGCAATTTTCCAATCTAAAGAGACAGTTCCTGAATCTAGAGAACTTTGGAAGAGTATAGTTAGGGCATCTGCAATGTGCTCGCCTAATTCCTTTAAAATTCTGGATGGAAACCATCTGGCCCTGGGGATTTGTCACTCTTCAGTGCCATTATTTTCTTTATTACTTTTATTGTTCCTACGTTAATTTTTATTGAGTCCCTGTCCCTGATTCAATATTAGTTTCCTTGGGATTTCCGGCATGCTATCCTCTTCTACTGTAAATACTGACGCAATGTAATTATTCAACATGTCTGCTATTTCCCCATTGTCATTGACAGTATCACCACTTTCAGTTTTAAGGGGCCAACATTGCTCCTGACCACCCTCTTTTTCCTAATGTAACTATAAAAAATCTTCGTATTGATTTTGATATCCCTTGCAAGTTTCTTTTCATACTTCCTTTTTGTAGCTCTTACTATCTGTTTTGTGACCCTTTGCTGTTCTTTGTACCTTTCCCATTGGCCAGGATCTGAGCTATTTCTGTATGCCCTTCCCTTTAGTTTGATGCTGTCCCCGACCTCTTTAGTTGTCCATGGCGGGTTTTTTTGGCAAGTAGAGCTCTTGCCCCTCGGTGTATGAATTGTTTCTGTATCACATTAAATTAATTTTTAAACATCTCCCACTGATCTTCTGTCGTTTTACCCATTACAAATCTGCCCAGTTTACTTTGGACAGTCTCTGCCTCATCCCATTGAAATCAGCCTTACCTAAATCTAGAATCTTAGTAGCTGTTTCGCGTTTCTCCCTTTCAAATGCTACTTTGAACTCGATCATGTTATGATCACTATTGGATAAACGTGCCCGCACAGTTCGGCTGTTATCTAAATCTAGCTCATTACTCATTACTAAATCTAATATGGCTTGCCCCCTTGTTGCCTCTAGGACATATTGTTGTAGAAAACTATCCCGGACACACTCAGGAAATTCGCTACCTTTCTGACAGGTGCTAGACTACTTTTCCCAATCAACATGAAAGTTAAAATCCCCCATTAAAGCCACTCTGCCTTTACTACATGCTTGTCTAATCTCTGCATTTATACAAACTAGCACTTCAGAGTTACTACCAGGTGGCCTATACACAACTCCCACTACAGTCTTAGATCCTTTCTTATTTCTTAATTCAACCCATAAAGTCCCCACTGGCTACTTACCTCTCTTTAAATCCTCTCTTATCATCCCTAATGTAGGAAGTCACACAACACCAGGTTATAGTCCAACAATTTTATTTGAAATCACAAGCTTTCGGAGCGCTGCTCCTTCGTCAGGTGAAGTGCATAAAGACACAGATTATATAGTCAGAGAATAATGCCAGATGATTACAGGTAATCTTTCTAACTGCCATTTATCACACCTCGGCAGAGAGATAATCACAGCAATCAAAGGTGTGAATGGAGTCCAAACAGGTTAGTCAGGAAAACATTACATCAAAGAACAATAAGGTGGGGTCACAAGGGGTAAAATGTTGCAGATGCTGGGGTCTGTGTGAAAAACAAAAAACAGACAAGAAAACATTTTTTTTGCTGGAAATCACAGCAGGTCTGGCCGCATCTGTGTAGAGAGAACAAGCCAACGACGACTCGAGTCTGGATGACCCTACGTCAGGTGGGGTTACATGTAGCACTAGCTGAAGTGCCCGGCGGTGCCGAGGCTTTTTCGAGGGAATGTTGTTGTTGGAAGAGAGAGAGAGAGCGACTGGGGTGAAGAGAGAGCGACTGGGGGGAAGAGAGAGAGCGACTGGGGGGAAGAGAGAGAGCGACTGGGGGGAAGAGAGGGAGGGGAGGGGGGAGGGGGGGAGGGGAGGGGGGAGGGGAGGAGGAGGGGAGGGGGGGGAGGGGAGGGGGAGGGGAAGGGAGGGCGGGGAGGAGGGGGGGACGGAGGAGGGGGGAGGGAGGGGGGGGAGGGCGGGGAGGGGGAGGGCGGGGAGGGGGGAGGAAGGGAGGGGGGAGGGGAGGGGGAGGGCGGGGAGGGGGGAGGAAGGGAGGGGGGAGGGGAGGGGGAGGGCGGGGGGGGAAGGGAGGGCGGGGGGGAGGAAGGTAGGGAGGGAGGGCGGGGGTCGCCCCCCCCCCCCGAGGTGAAGACCGCCGATTACGCGCGCAGCAGGAGCTGAGACTGTCGGCCGGCGGGCCCGGTTGCCAGGGTAACCGTGACGCTGACCAAGCCAGAGAGAGAGAGAGACGCCGCGTCTCAGCTGCTCCTGCTGCGCGCGCGGCCCCCCACCCCGCCCGAGGGTCGCGGCCCCCCCGAGGTGAAGACCGCCGATTGCGGCTGCGCGAGACGTCCGGCGGGCCCGGTTGCCAGGGTAACGCTGGACGCTCAGCAAGCCCCGCCCCCCGGCCAGCCAGAGAGAGACAGCGGGTCTCAGCTCCTGCTGCGCGCGCACCCTAGCGGCGCTGGGCTGAGGCTGGCCCTCCAGCCTTCGAGTGGGGCCGGGAGGTGCCTAGCTCGGGCGTGGGTGCGGAGGAGACGCCGAGGCTTCTAGGCCTACCTGGAAAAACGGGGAAAGGTAGGAAAATTAATGAGATTAGATAAGTTAATTACTTTCTAAATCATTTTTTTTAAAAACAATATGTGTTTTAAAAGCAACGTTTTTTTTTAAGACGTAGAAAGCGGGAAAAAGAAAGGAAAAGTTTGGAATCAAGATGGCAGCGACTCACCTCGGTTCAGAACGATAAAGCCCGGCCACACACGCACCGATTGGCCCGGCGGCACACGCCAGCAACCCGGCGTACGATTGGTCAAGCTCGAGGTCACTCTGTCGGTCACTCTGTCGCTAATGAGCGGATAATGAGATGCTAATGAGCGGAATGTTGAAGGTTTTTGGGATACCGCGGGCGCAATTTTAGCCCGGCCGAAACGTAAATACGCTTAAAACCGTCTCGGAAGCGTAAGCTTTCTTTGGAGGTAACGCGCGCGTAGGTACGCCCTGTAACTTTCGAGTGCATACCCGCAACGCACACGCGATGACAGACGGACAGATAGACAGATAGACAGATAGACAGAAAGACAGAAAGACAGATAGACAGAAAGACAGAATGACAGAAGTACCGATTTATATATATAGATGACATGAACCCAAGATCCACCAGGTACATGGTACATACTCATGTGACTCGGCCAACATTGTCTACCTCATACGTTGCAGGAAAGGATGCCCCGGAGCATGGTACATCGGCGAGACCATGCAGACACTGCGACAACGGATGAATGGACACCGCGCAACAATCGCCAGGCAGGAGTGTTCCCTCCCAGTCGGGGAACACTTCAGCAGTCAAGGACATTCAGCCTCCGATCTTCGGGTAAGCATTCTCCAAGGCGGCCTTCGAGACACACGCCAACGCAAAATCGCCGAGCAGAAACTGAAGTGTTCCCCGACTGGGAGGGAACACTCCCACATACTAAAGTCCAGACACACAACCTGGGCCGCCATATCTTCGTCGAACCTTATTTTATTTATTTAATTAGTTAAAATCTTTATTCAATTACTATTTATAGTTATATTAATTAGTTTAACTAGTTAAATTATAAATTTAATAAAGTATGTTATAGTTTCCCGCTCCTAGTTTAAGCCACTGTCCTAGCTTCAAGGGAAAAAATGCTAATACTCATCCACCAATTATCTACCTGCTGTCCTGTGACGTCACTCCTTGTTTTTTGTTGCTGTTGAAACTGTCGGAGGTACCGCCTTCTCACTGCTGCCACCGCTCAGGTCCGTGCTGTCCCCATCTCTGCTGTTTAATATCTTGCTGCCTCCTCACTGCTGCCACCGCTCAGGTCCGCGCTGTCCCCATCTCTGCTGTTTAATATCTTGCCGCCTCCTCACTGCTGCCACCGCTCAGGTCCGCGCTGTCCCCATCTCTGCTGTTTAATATCTTGCTGCCTCCTTGCAGCTGCCGCCGCTCAGAGGACCCTCATCCCTGGTACCATTCTAGCAAATTTCTTCTGCACACTCTCCAAGGCCTTGAAATCCTTCCTAAAGTGTGGTGCCCAGAATTAAATACAGCTGAGGCCTAACCAGTGTTTTAGAAAAGTTTAGAATAACTTCCTTACTTTTGTACTCTATTGCTCTATTAATAAAGCCAAGAATCCCAAATACTTTCTCAAAAGCCTTCTCAACTTGTCCTGCCATCTTCAAGGATTTGTGTACATCTACCCCCAGGCCTCTCTGTTCCTGCACCCTCTTTAAAACTGTAATATTTAGTTCATATTGTCTCTCCTCTTCCTGCCAAAATGTATCACTTCACACTTCTCTGTGTTAAGTTTCATCTGCCATGTGCCCATTTCACAAGTCTGTCCATTTTAGGTTATTTCTGTAGTTAAAAAAACTAAAATTGAAAGACTGTAAAAAGGCAGAAATGTGTCTACACAGAGGCTGTTTGCAGCCTGCTTTTGGGCCAGGTCACACATTGTTTCTATTTAAATTCACTTTATCACCCCAACTCAGTTCTCTTTTTATTCCTTGCTAACCCAAACATCGATGCTTTATGCACAACTTTGGGATCACAATATCTAGCAGGCCTCGGGACATCTTGATAGGGACTGGTACCGAAAGTAAGTAAAGGCTTGTGGAATGCAGATGTCTATGGAGTAGCGCAGTTAGAAACCGTATAAATGGGGCAAAATTGTAGCCATAGATTGGGAGATGAAGAAGGGGAGCATCTGGAGTGTTGAGCTCAACTGGCTATAATGTGTCTATCTCCCAGCACCGCATCTTAGGTTATGGCTCGATTATGGCCGTGAGTATATGTTGGTTCATTTAACATTTACTAAATCTTCAAGTGTTTGACTGCATGTTGAGATCATCCTTGGCACATATGTGCAGGATTGCAGCCATTGTCTATAATATTACAAAATTCACATTCCTAACACGCCCATGTCGCTGACTCAACTTCTGGACACAACCCAAAACAGATCAATTATTAACTTTGTTGGCAGGCATTTGATTTGTAATAGATTTTTTTTTAAAGATAAATGAAGGAACCTGCAATAAACTGAAACAAAGGAAAGTAGTGAAAACCTTTATCTAAACTAAGAAAAAAGAGCTGAGAGCGTGGGAAGGTGCAGGCTCTGACACTCCGAATAGGAGTGTTCATGTTGGCAAATTGTCGGCCCAAAATTCCCTCTGTCCCAAATTGCAATGTAGGGGGGAAGCAGGCCAGACAAGACATGTTTTAGGAACTGAACTTGTTTTCTCTCTCCACAAATGCTGCCTGACCTGCTGAGCGTTCCCTGTTGTTCTTTCAGATATCCAGCATCTGCAGTGTTTTACTTTCTGTTTACTACAGAAGTAATTGCACAGCACCTTGTGAGGAAGATGTCAGCTATGGCTCAGTGGGTAGCACTCTTGCATCTGAGCCAGAAGGTATGAGTTCAAGTCCCACACCAGAGATTTGAGTTCTGGAGGCTGACCCTCCAGTGAAGCACTAAGGGAGTGCTGTACTGTTGGAGGTGCCGTCTTTTGAATGAGATGCTAAACTGGGGCCGATTATGTCCGTGTATGATTGAGACAGGGACAGCAGGAGTTGAACAAAACAAGTCTTTACTGAATGGAGACAAATGGGAAACTGAAACTACAGAAGATTGCTAGCGCCTTTTATACAGGGGTGGTCACTGCCGGTACTGCAGTCTGAGACCAGTTATTCCCTTAAAGGTACATACACAACAATTCCTCCCCTTTTAGATAAACAGTACATAACATTCATTTAACAACTAAATGATAACTAATTACAATCACAATTACGGTTGTTAGATACATTGGTTGAGGTTAAGCAATTATAAGTTCAGTCTTTGAGGAGGCTTCCTGATTCTGTCTGGATAACGCCTCTTTGGGGTATCAGGTTCTTCTGGCAAGATTGAGTCTGAATCAATGTCGTTGTTTGGTTCATCTGCTTCCAAGATCACCGATTCTGCGGTAGCTGCAATTGGTACGTCGGTTTCATCGCCAGGTGTATCAGATCGTGGTGTGGGGTTGACGTTTTCCAGTGACTCTAGAATCTGGTCAGCATGGCGTCTTACAATGCTCTCTCCAATGTCCACGGTATACATGAGAGGTCCTTGCCGTGTACAAATCGTTCCTGGCTGCCATTTCTCTGTGCGGTAGTCCCGGGCCAAAACTGGTTGACCTATCTTAAAACTCCTGGTCGGCCTTTCATTCATATTCTGAAACTGCCTGTTCTCCACATCTCTTCGGACGTTTGGCTTAACCAAATCCAAGCGGCATCGTAGTCTTCGATTGAAGAACATCATGGCTGGAGTTTGGTTGGTGACCGCATGTGTCGCATTCTGGTAGGCAAACAAAAAGTTGTCCACCTTGTGTTGTAGGGGTATCTCTTCATTACACATTGCCTTGATAGCCTTCTTGAATGTTTGAACAACCCTCTCGGCCAATCCATTAGTGGCTGGATGATATGGGGCGGATGTGTAATGCTTAACACCATTGTTCTTTAAGAACCTCCGGAACTCTTCAGACATAAACTGTGGTCCATTGTCAGAGCAAATCTGTTCAGGCAGCCCATTTCTGGCGAATATGGTTCGTAAGACTGTGATAGTTTTTTCTGTGGTGGTTGAGGACATTTTTATTACCTCTGGCCACTTTGAATGGGCATCCACCGCAATTAAAAACATCGAGTCCATAAAGGGACCAGCAAAATCAATGTGCACCCTTTGCCATGGAGATGAGGGCCACTCCCATGGATGTAGAGTAGCTTGTGGTGGGGCATTTTGGACCTTCTGGCATCCTGTACAGCTCTTGGTCATCTCTTTGATTTCTCTATCGATTCCCGGCCACCACACAAACGCTCTGGCTAAGTTCTTCATTTTTACCCCACCCAGGTGACCCTCATGAAGCTCATTGAGCACTCTATCCATCAACTTAGGTGGAATTACTACTCTGGACCCACACATCAAGGTTCCTCTGCACACTGACAGCTGTTCTCTTCTCGGCGAGAATGCTGGCAGCAGTAGTTCGCCATGTGCTGGCCATCCCTTCACCATTAAATCATAGACCCGGGATAGTGTCGGGTCATTCCGTGTTTCCTTTCCTATGCTTGCATTCGTCACGGGGAGACATTCGACTATGGTCGAGTGGAATATCTCCATTGGATCCACTGTAAGTTCTTCTTCCACTGTCGGCAACGGTAGGCACGACAATCCATCAGCATTCCCATGCTGCTTAGTTCCTTTGTACTCGATGTCATATTGGTGTGCCCCTAGGAAAAGGGACCACCTCTGTAGCCGTTGTGCTGTCATTATCGGTACGCCCTTCTGAGGGTTGAAAATGGAGACAAGAGGTTGATGATCAGTTAGTAGAGTAAATTTTTGACCGTGCAGGTAGTGATTGAACTTCTTCACCCCCCACACTAGGCTGAGGGCCTCTCTGTCAATCTGGGCGTAGTTACGCTCGACCGAAGTTAACGAACGTGACGCAAAAGCTATCGGCCTCTCTAACCCATCAAGGAATTTATGTGACAGTACCGCCCCAATGCCGTAGGGAGACGCATCACACGCCAGTCTTATCGGCAGTGATGGGTTGTAGTGAGCCAATACTTCCCCTGAAGTGATTACGTCCTTACTCTTCTGAAAGGCCCGCTTACAGTCATTGCTCCATTTCCATGCCACTCCCGTTCGTAATAGGGCGTTCAGCGGGTGCAGAATTGTGGACAAATTCGGTAAAAACTTATGGTAGTAATTTACCAATCCAAGGAATGACCTCAGTTGCGACACATTTTCAGGCGCTGGGGCCTTAACAACCGCTTCAATTTTGTCCGGGGACTTATGTAACCCCTCTTCATCAATCACGTGGCCACAATACGATATCTGTTTCTTACAAAACTCGCACTTGGGGCGGTTGGCTCGTAGCCCATGTTCCCGTAGTCTAGTGAGCACCTGTTCTAGGTTGTTAAGGTGTTCACTGTCATCTTCACCTGTCACAAGGATGTCGTCCAAGTAACACTGAGTCCCCGGAATCCCTTGCAGGACTTGTTCCATCGCTCTTTGCCATATCGCCGGAGCTGATGCTACTCCGAATAGCAGTCGATTATACTGGTAAAGACCTTTGTGAGTGTTTATCGTGAGATACTTCCTAGAGGATTCTTCAACCTCCATCTGCAAATATGCTTGTGCTAGGTCAATTTTAGTAAAACGCTTCCCTCCAGATAGCGAGGCGAAGATATCTTCTATCCTTGGAAGAGGATATTGTACTGTGTGAAGGACAGGGTTCACCGTCACCTTGAAGTCCCCACAAATGCGAACCTTCCTTGGCTCCTCAGACTTATTGTTTAACGTTTTCTTCATGACAGGAACAATGGGTGTCGCCCACTCGCTCCAGTCTACCTTAGATAACATGCCTGCTGTCTCCAGATTCTCCAGCTCTGCCTTGACGGCTGGGCGAATTGCATATGGTACCGGTCTTGCTTTGAAAAACTTGGGAATTGCATTCTCCTCTATTTTTATCGAGGTGGTTACGTCTTTAAGAGTGCCCAGTTCTTGTGGAAAAACCTCTTTGGCGTCAGCTAAGATTGTTGACAATCGTCCAGGAGTGACGTCGTCATCCTTTTTATCAGCCACCGTTAGTGCCTGAATGGAGTGCCAGTCTAAACTTATCTTTCTGATCCATTCATGTCCCAATAACGGTGGTCCACCATCTTGCAGAATGTAGAGATACAATTTCCGTATTTTCTTGCCGTTGCATTCGACAGGCACCCTTATTTTCCCTCTGGGGTATACTTTTTGCCCCGTATACGTCCTCAAGACAATGGATGTCTCTCTCAAAGGTATGTGTGAGAACAGTCGCTCGTAGTCTCGTCGATTCATGACGGTTAGGGCTGATCCTGTATCCAATTCCATTTTGACTTGAGACCCTGCTATCGTGAGGGTGACCCAAATGGTTCGGTGATCCTCTTTTGCAATTACGTTATGAAGTTTGAGACAGCTTAGTCTCTTGTTCCCGGATTCACTATCGCTCATCTGGTCTTCGGAACTACTGTCCGTCAGCTTTTGTACTTTCCTGTACGGTTCCTTAGTAGCCTTTTTGTTGTCGTTGGTCTTCTTCCCAGACCTGCAAACTCATGCAATGTGTCCCATCTTTCCGCATTGCCTGCATATTTTGTCCTTGGACCAGCAGTCCTTCTGGTCATGGTTAGTTCTGCCGCAGCGATAACATTTTGCAAATTCCCGTGTCATTTCGTGGGTGCCGTATTCCTGTGGCTTTTGTTGTATTTCTGCAGCTCCCCTGGCTGCTGCTTCATACGATACTGCCACACTGAAAGCCTTATCTAGCGTCAGCTCTTTCTCTGAGAGTAACCTCTTCTGGGTTCCTTCACTCAGGAGTCCACAGACAAATTTGTCCCGTAGTGTATCGGCCAGTCCTGCTCCAAACTGGCAGTGCTTTTCTAGCTTGCATAGTTCCGTAAGGTACTCAGCATTGCTCTCATCTTTACGCTGAGTTCTCCTGTGGAATTTAAATCTTTCTGCTATCAGCAGCGGTGCAGGGTTTAGGTGTTCCTGTAGGATAGCAACAATGTCGTTAAAACTCTTCGCCTTCGGTTTGGCTGGAGAAATCAGGTCCCACAATAGGCTGTACGTTCTTGCGCCCATTAAATTTAGCAGTACCGATGCGTTTTTCTCCTCGGCTATTTCGTTTGCCTCGCAATATACCTCAACTCTTTCCACATACGTGGTCCAGTCCTCTATTGCATTATCAAAGGCAGTGATACAGCCAGTCTTCGGCATCTTGAAAATCTAAAATGGCGCCTCCCGCGCTTTGCCTTCTTCCCCGATTTAACAAAATGGCGCTTCCCGCGCTTTGCCTTCTTCCCCGCTGGATTAAGATGGCACCTCCCGCGTTTGCCTTCTTCCCCGTTGTTGCTAGCGCTGCTTTCCGCGGTTTCCATTGCAACCTGCAGCCCCTCGCGGCTTCCTGCGCGTTTTATATATATTTCCTTGGTTATTTTATTATTTTCCCGTCGTGGAACAACCCTGTGGGACTCTTGCCTCCCTCTTCTCGGGTCTGTACGCTGCCCGGCTTCGTAGCACCAGCCGTGCCCTGTGTGCTCCACCCTCACTCTCTCCTCTTCCCGACAACGCTGCTCGGTCCCGTTGCAAGCCACCCGCTCGAGTTCTAGACCGCCGCAGCCCAGGAAGGATCAGTGTACTACCTGCCACCAGCCCGATTAGCTGAAGCACCGTCGACAGGAACCCAGCCCCACTCTCGACAGCCTCTCCAGCAATCAACTCCGCTGACTCAGGGGCAGATGCCCACGGTCGACGCCCATTTCTACTGCTTCTTTCTTCCTTCAGGCCTCGACCTCTGCTCACTTCGCTTCAGGAATGGATCCCAGGAGGTGGTGCAGACTGTAGGTAAGTTCGCATCTGCTCGTCGCCAATATTATGTCCGTGTATGATTGAGACACGGACAGCAGGAGTTGAACAAAACAAGTCTTTACTGAATGGAGACAAATGGGAAACTGAAACTACAGAAGATTGCTAGCGCCTTTTATACAGGGGTGGTCACTGCTGGTACTGCAGTCTGAGACCAGTTATTCCCTTAAAGGTACATACACAACAGGGCCCCCTCAGCTGGACATAAAAGATCCCATGGCACTATTTTGAAGAAGAGCAGGTGAGTCCTCCCAGTGTCCTGGCCAATATTAATGCTTCAACAAACATCACTAAAACAGATTGTCTGGTCATTATCACATTGCTGTGTGCCAATTGGCTGCCATGTTTCCTACATTACAACAGTGACTACAGTCCCCACCCCCGCAGTCTCTCTCTCTCTCCACCACCCCCCCCCGCCACCTCAGTCCATCTCTCTAAATTGGCTGTAAAGTGCTATGAGACATCCTGAGGTCATGAAATATGCTATATAAATGCAAGTTCTTTCTTTTTTCTTTAACTTGAACTTGACTAAAGAACTTTACTGCCTTGTGAGCCATTATTTTATTTTATCCCCCATTTGTACCATTCTCCATCGAGGTGAGCTGATAGCTTCTGTTCTTATCATTGAAGCATACAAAATTATTACAGGGCTCGATAGGGTGGATGCTGGGAGAATGTTTCCCTTGGTTGGGGAGTCTAGAACCAGGGGCCACAGCCTCAGGATAAAGGGTCGGCCATTCAGGACTGAGGTGAGAAGAAATTTCTTCACGCAGAAGGTGGTGAATCTTTGGAATTCTCTACCCCCAGAGGGCTGTGGAGGCTCAGTCATTGGGTATATTCAAAACAGAAGTCGATAGATTTCTGACTAGTAAGGGCATCAAGGGATATGGCGATAGGGCCGTTGAATGGAGTTGAGGCAGAAGATCAGCCATGGTCTCATTGAATGATGGAGCAAGCTCGAAGGGCTGAAGGGCCGACTCCTGCTCCTATTTCTTATGTTCTTATGTTCTTCCTGCCAATAGCATTTGGTCAGCAGCTGCTGGAAGGTTCAGGATATTGGCTGAGGCTGATTGGTATATATTTAAGCTGTATTAAAAATTACTGATACATTCTGCTACATATATAACTTTTTGAAGCAAAGTCTTCCTTTAAAATATAAACATATTTAAAATATAACATAAGCTTGTAGCTTTTTAACACGCACTAGCTGATCTCCTATGCTGTTGTGCATGGGGAGTCAGACCAAGAGTAGTCTTGAGGTGAAGTGAAGTTAGAGGACAGGAGAATAATTGCATCAGGCTCACAGATTAAATTCATTGCCCATTCAGTCTTTATTTCCATATTTACATCATATTTTCATATGTCCAGATTTATAATGGAAATTGCCTATGTAAACTTGTCATGGTGTAATTACACTCTCCTGTCAGTAGTGGCACTGCTGCACCTCCACTGCTGGCTATAATTACAAGTTTACACAGGCATCCTCTTGTCACCCACCCTGGGAGGAAACAAGTGGGATTGGGGGGTGGGGGGAGTGGCTGGAGACTTAAGAATGAGGTGAGTCACAATGAAGCAAAGGGAGCGGAGGATAGAGTGGTTGATCAGATAGTTCGATGGGGAAGAGGTAGGGCTGGTAATGGGAGCAACGGAGAGGTAGGAAAGGGAGGGCTAGTGGGAAGGTGAAGGGGTAGGAGATGCAATGATAGCAAAGGGGCGGGGGGGGAAGCATGAGTGATTGCAGGAGGGGATGGAAAGGGAGCCAATGAAGTCATGTTTTCACTACCACCCCCACCCCACAAAAATGCAGCCTGCAGACGTTGGTGGCTCCTTTCTCTGCTACACATGCCATACCACTCAACACCTCCCACCCAAAGGGAAAGAGAGAGAAGCAGAAAAGAGAGAGCAAAGCAAAAAAAATGTTAAGGAGAGAGAAGCAGAAGCGAAATGAAAGAGAAACAGAATCATAATAGGAGATGCTGAAAGACAAAAACAGCAACATGAAGGCAGCAAAAACAGGTAAGAGAGAGAAAATATTCCTCAATTTATTATGGGCAACATCATGGGAGATCAACTAGTATAATACAAAATTCATGCCTACACACACTTCAATTATAAATGTCTATGTCCCTGTTTATAATGGGAACTACCTAATGTAAACTTGTCACAATGCAATTACATCCCTCCCACCAGTGGTGCTGCTGTAGTGCCTCAGTTTTTATTGCTTTGACCAACTCAACTTCTCTGCTTTCCAAATTGCCATAAGTTTCACTATTTAACAAGTAATAATCTAAAATCAACTTTTTATATAAAAAATAAGGACAGGGTGTATGGCTTTAAAATGGCAACTAAACTACATCTACGCATATCGGATTCATTAACATGTAATGGCACGCTGTTGTTGCAGGATTATTTTCTAAGATGTCAAGATAGGTGCTAAGAGAACCTACTTATAAAGTAAAGAGGTTTACTACTGCTCCCAGCACCATCTACAATCCTGCAATGATACATCTTTCACAGGAGAGGTCAATTTCTCTGGTCTAGGAACAGATGTGGGCTATTCAGCCCCACGAGCCTGCTCCACCATTTAATTTAGATCATGGCTGATCTGTACCTCAACTCCATTTACATGCCTTAGCTTGATTCCCTTACCTAACAAAAATCTAGCGATATCAGTCTTGTATGCCCCAGCATCCGCGACCTTTTGGGGGAGAGAATTTCAGATTTGGAATTCCTAATTCTGGGTTCGGTATCAGGAGGATGGAGAAGGTGAATTGTGGAGTAATGACAGGATACCAATTGCAGCTTCTTGAAAAATTGACCTCCCCTATTTCAGGCCTCAATGTCTTTGCAACAGGTAGAGGTAGGAAGAAAATTTTACAGGAGAAGAATTTTTTCAGCTTGTTTTGCACCTTAATATAAAGTCCATAAAGGGAAGGAAGGATGATGTCTCCAGTTAAAAGAAATAATTACCATTTATATAATATCTTTCACATCGTCAAGATGTTCCAAAGTGCCTCACAGTCAATGATTTGCTTTGGAAGTGCAGTCACTGTTCTTAGGTAGGTAAGTAGCACAAACATCAAGGTCCCGCAAATAGCAATGAGGTAAATGACTGATTAATCTGTTTTTGGTGCTGTTGATTGAGAGGTAAATATTCACTGCCTGGCTTACCTTCAGATAGTTCCATGGGATCTTTGATAGCCACCTGAACAGGCAGACAGGGTCTCAGTGTAACATCACATCGGAGGACGAGTTCATGGAATGCAATCGAGACAATTTGTTAGAAAAATACATTGTGGAACCAACCAGGGAAGAGGCTGTTTTAGATCTTGTCTTCCATAATGAGACAGAGTTAATTAGTAATCTCATAGTAAGGGATCCTCTGGGGAAGAGTGATCATAATATGATAGAATTTCACATTGAGTTCGAGAATGATGTACATAAGTCTGAAACTAGAGTATTAAACTTAAATAAAGCCAATTATGAGGGGCGAGTTGGCTAAGGTATATTGGGAAACTACATTAAAAGGTATGACGGTAGACAAGCAATGGCTAGCATTTAAAGAAATACTTCATAATTCTCAACGAATACACATTCTATTGAGAAATAAAAACTACATGGGAAAAGAGATCCATCATGGCTAACTAAAGAGGTTAAGGATAGTATTAGATTCAATGAAGAGGCTTAGAATGTTGCCAATAAGAGTAGTAAGCCTGAGGATTAGGAGAGTTTTAGAAACCAGCAAAGGATGACTAGAAATTGATAAAGAGGGAGAAAATAGAATATGAGAGTAAACTAGCAAGAAATATAAAAACAGATTGTAAGAGCTTCTACAAGTATGTAAAAAGGAAGAGAGTAGTGAAAGTAAACATGGGTCCCTTAGAGGCTGTGTCAGGAGAAATTATAATGGGGAATAAGGAAATAGCAGAGACATTAAACAAATATCTTGTATATGTCTTCACAGTAGAAGACACAAAGAACATTCCAGAAATAGTGGGGTGCTAAGGGTCTAATGGGAGTGAAGAACTTAAAATAATTAAAACTAGTACAGAAAAAGTACTAGAGAAACTAATGGGACTAAAAGCTGACAAATCCCCTGGACCTGATGGCCTACCTCCTAGGGTTCTAAAAGAGGTGGCTACAGAGATAATGGATGCATTAGTTGTGATCTTCCAAAATTCCCTAGATTCTGGAACAATCCCAGTGGATTAGAAGGTAGCAAATATAACACCACTATCCAAGAAAGGAGGGAGAGAGAAAACAGGGAACTACAGGCCAGTTAGCCTGACATCAGTTATCAGGAAAATGCTGGAATCTATTATTAAGGACGAGGTAACAGGGCACTTAGAAAATCATAATATGATTAGGCACAGTCAACATGGTTTTATGAAAGGGAAATCATGTTTGACAAATCTATTAGAATTTTTTGAGGATGTAACTAGCAGGGTAGATAAAGGGGAACCAGTGGATGTAATAGATTTGGATTTTCAAAAGCCATTTGATAAGGTGCCACATGCAAGATTGTTGCACAAGATAAGGGCTCATGGAATTGGGGGGTAATATATTAGCATGTATAGAGGATTGGTTAAAGGACAGAAAACAGAGAGTAGGAATAAACAGGTCATTTTCAGGTTGGCAGGCTAGTGGGGTGCTGCAAGGATCAGTGCCTGGGCCTCAACTATTTACAATCTATATTAATGACTTAGATGAAGGGACTGAGCGTAATGTATCCAATTTTAGTGATGATACAAAGCTAGGTGGGAAATTAAGCTGTGAGGAGGACACAAAGGGCTGGATTTTCATTCAGAAGTCGGGAAGGAGGCGGGACTACAACTTTCGGGTTTTAGTCCCACCTCCATCAAGATGCGGCCAATCCACGCGATTTTCACTTGATTGACCTTGTTGAGCCCGCCCAGCGGCCCGACTCCTCTAACCTGGCGTGGTTTGGAGCCGTTGGGAACCCCACACGACAACCTTCAAAATAGGGATTAGGCTAAAAACTGCCTGTTAACAGGCAGTTAATTAGCATTAATCCCTTCCCGCCTCGGGTCGGCGGGTCCCAGTGTGGGGCGGGTACCCGCCTCCTTTGAAACTTACATGGAGGTGGGTTTTGGGCGGGGTGATGTCGGGACCCCCGAATTTGGGATTTTAGTCCCCCGCATGCCTAAAAGCTCACCTCACGGCACACTGAAAATCAACCCCAAAGAGTTTGCAAAAGGATATAGGCAGGTTAACTGAGTGGGCAAGAAGGTGGAAGAAGGAGTATAAAGCAGGGAAATGTGAGGTTATTCACTTTGGTAGGAAGAATAGAAAAACAGAATAATTTTTAAATGGTGAGGAACTATTAAATGTTGATGTTCAGAGAGATTTAAGTGTCCACGAAACACAGAAAGTTAACATACAGGTACAGCAAGCAATTAGGAAGGCAATAGTATATTGGCCTTTATTGCAAGGGGGTTGGAGTACAAGAGTAAGGAAGTCTTGTTGCAATTGTACAGGGCTTTGGTGAGACCACACCTGGAGTACTGTGCACAATTTTGGCCTCTGTACCTAAGGAAGCATATACTTGTCTTAGAGGAGGTGCAACGAAGGTTCATTAGATTGATTCCTGGGATGAGAGGGCTGTCCTATGAGGAGAGATTGAGTAGAATGGGCCTATACTCTCTGGAATTTAGAAGAATGAGAGGTGATCTCATTGAAACATATAACATTCTGAGGGGGATTGACAGGGTAGATGCTGAGAGGCTGTTTCCCCTGACTGGAGAGTCTAGAACTAGGAGACATAGTCTCAGGATAAGGGTACGGCCATTTAAGAGTGAGATGAGGAGAAATTTCTTCACTCAGAGGGTTGTAAATCTTTGGAATTCTCTACCCCATAGGGCTGTGGATTCTGAGTTGTTGAGTATATTCAAGACTGAGAGCGATAGATTTTTGGACTGATGGGGAATCAAGGGCTATGGGGACCAGGCGGGAAAGTGGAGTTGAGATCAAAGATCAGTCATGATCTTATTGAATGGCGGAGCAGGCTTCAGGTACCATATGACCTACTCCTGCTCCTATTTCATATGTTCTTATGTTGTCAGAGAGGCAGCACCTCTAACAATGTAGCACTCCCTCTGCACTAAAGCAAGAGTGCTACCACTGAGCCAAGCTGGCACACCTTACATGGAAATAACCTTCCAATTGAATTCTTACAGCCAAGATAATGTACAAATGCAAAATGAGCCTATTTTTATTTCTTATCATTCACTGGAAAATATTAACAGCTAAATTATTCGGTGGTGTTGCAATTTCAATTCTGAATAGCAGAACATGACATGGTAGTTTTAAAGTAACTGTAATTGATGGTACAGAGAGCATTTATCTTTACAATTTAATATGACACCTAATTTAACACGCTCAATATTGTCATGTTAAGTTCCAGTGCAATATTGTCTGCTATGTGGTATCTGTCAAATTAGCAATAAGTGGTTAAATGCCATAAAGATAAGTCATAACAATATTGCTAAAGATTTCTCAATTCCATCCATTTCCTGCAGATCAATTTCTAACAGTAAAATGTATTAATAATGCTGAAAGACGTAGGTTGTTTAAAATACTTTTCCATTTGCAGGAAAAAGTTAGCTAAGCTAAGAAATCAGAATGTGCTGACTGCTGAGATTCGTTTAGGTCATGCTTAGCACAATACTGACTGACGAGACTCCCTCGCACAATACTGACTGACGAGACCCCCTCGCATAATACTGACTGACGAGACTCCCTCACATAATGCTGACTGACGAGACTCCCTCGCATAATACTGACTGACGAGACTCCCTCGCATAATACTGACTGACGAGACTCCCTCACATAATACTGACTGACGAGACTCCCTCGCATAATACTGACTGACGAGACTCCCTCGCATAATACTGACTGAAGAGACTCCCTCGCACAATACTGACTGACGAGACTCCCTCGCACAACACTGACTGACGGGACTCCCTCACATAATACTGACTGACGAGACTCCCTCGCACAACACTGACTGACGAGACTCCCTCGCATAATACTGACTGACGAGACTCCCTCACATAATACTGACTGACGAGACTCCGTCGCACAATACTGACTGATGAGACTCCCTCACATAATACTGACTGACAAGACTCCCTCGCATAATACTGACTGACGAGACTCCCTCACACAATACTGACGAGACTCCCTCGCACAACACTGACTGACAAGACTCCCTCGCATAATACTGAGCGACGAGACTCCCTCGCATAATACTGACTGACGAGACTCCCTCGCATAATACTGACTGACGAGACTCCCTCGCATAATACTGACTGACGAGACTCCCTCGCATAATACTGACTGACGAGACTCCCTCGCACAATACTGACGAGACTCCCTCGCACAACACTGACTGACGAGACTCCCTCGCATAATACTGACCGACGAGACTCCCTCGCATAATACTGACTGACGAGACTCCCTCGCATAATACTGACTGACGAGACTCCCTCGCATAATACTGACTGACGAGACTCCCTCGCATAATACTGACTGACGAGACTCCCTCGCATAATACTGACTAACGAGACTCCCTCGCATAATACTGACTGACGAGACTCCCTCGCACAACACTGACTGACGAGACTCCCTCGCATAATACTGACTGACGAGACTCCCTCACATAATACTGACTGACGAGACTCCGTCGCACAATACTGACTGATGAGACTCCCTCACATAATACTGACTGACAAGACTCCCTCGCATAATACTGACTGACGAGACTCCCTCGCACAATACTGACGAGACTCCCTCGCACAACACTGACTGACAAGACTCCCTCGCATAATACTGAGCGACGAGACTCCCTCGCATAATACTGACTGACGAGACTCCCTCGCATAATACTGACTGACGAGACTCCCTCGCATAATACTGACTGACGAGACTCCCTCGCATAATACTGACTGACGAGACTCCCTCGCACAATACTGACGAGACTCCCTCGCACAACACTGACTGACGAGACTCCCTCGCATAATACTGACCGACGAGACTCCCTCGCATAATACTGACTGACGAGACTCCCTCGCATAATACTGACTGACGAGACTCCCTCGCATAATACTGACTGACGAGACTCCCTCGCATAATACTGACTGACGAGACTCCTTTGCATAATACTGACTGATGAGACTCCCTCACATAATACTGACTGACGAGACTCCCTTGTACAATACTGACTGACGAGACTCCCTCACACAACACTGACTGACGAGACTCCCTCGCATAATACTGACTGACGAGACTCCCTCGCATAATACTGACTGACGAGACTCCCTCGCATAATGCTGACTGACGAGACTCCCTCGCATAATACTGACTGATGAGACTCCCTCACATAATACTGACTGACGAGACTCCCTCGTACAATACTGACTGACGAGACTCCCTCGCATAATACTGACTGACGAGACACCCTCGCATAATACTAACTGACGAGACTCCCTCCCATAATACTGACTGACGAGACTCCCTCACATAATACTGACTGACGAGACTCCCTCACATAATGACTGACGAGACTCCCTCGCATAATACTGACTGATGAGACTCCCTCGCATAATACTGACTGATGAGACTCCCTCGCATAATGCTGACTGACGAGACTCCCTCGCATAATGCTGACTGACGAGACTGCCTCGCATAATACTGACTGACGAGACTCCCTCGCATAATACTGACTGACGAGACTCCCTCGCATAATACTGACTGACGAGACTCCCTCGCATAATACTGACTGACGAGACTCCCTCGCATAATACTGACTGAGGAGACTCCCTCGCATAATACTGACTGACGAGACTCCCTCGCATAATACTGACTGACGAGACTCCCTCGCATAATGCTGACTGACGAGACTCCCTCGCATAATACTGACTGATGAGACTCCCTCTCTTAATACTGACTGACGAGACTCCCTCACATAATACTGACTGACGAGAGTCCCTCGCACAACACTGACTGACGAGACTCCCTCACATTATACTGACTGGCGAACTCCCTCACATAATACTGACTGACGAGACTCCCTCGCATAATACTGACTGACGAGAGTCCCTCGCACAACACTGACTGACGAGACTCCCTCACATAATACTGACTGGCGAACTCCCTCACATAATACTGACTGACGAGACTCCCTCGCATAATACTGACTAATGAGACTCCCTCACATAATACTGACTGATGAGACTCCCTCACATAATACTGACTGACGAGACTCCCTCGTACAATACTGACTGACGAGACTCCCTCGCATAATACTGACTGACGAGACTCCCTCGCAAAATACTGACTGATGAGACTCCCTCGCATAATACTGACTGACGAGGCTCCCTCGCATAATACTGACTGACAAGACTCCCTCGCATAATACTGACTGACGAGACTACCTCGCATAATACTGACTGATGAGACTCCCTCACATAATACTGACTGACGAGACTCCCTCGCATAATACTGACTGACGAGACTCCCTCGCATAATACTGACTGACGAGCCTCCCTCGCATAATACTGACTGACCAGCACCCCGCGCATAATACTGACTGACGAGACTCCCTTGCATAATACTGACTGACGAGATTCCCTCGCATAATACTGACTGACGAGACTCCCTCGCATAATACTGACTGACGAGACTCCCTCGCATAATACTGACTGAAGAGGCTCCCTCGCACAATACCGACTGACGAGACTCCCTCACATAATACTGACTGACGAGGCTCCCTCGCATAATACTGACTGACGAGACTCCCTCGCATAATACTGACTGACGAGACTCCCTCGCATAATACTGACTGAAGAGACTCCCTCGCATAATACTGACTGACGAGACTCCCTCGCATAATACTGACTGAAGAGACTCCCTCGCATAATACTGACTGACGAGACTCCCTCGCATAATACTGACTGATGAGACTCCCTCACATAATACTGACTGACGAGACTCCCTTGTACAATACTGACTGACGAGACTCCCTCGCACAACACTGACTGACGAGACTCCCTCACATAATACTGACTGGCGAACTCCCTCACATAATACTGACTGACGAGACGCCCTCGCATAATACTGACTGATGAGGCTCCCTCACATAATACTGACTGACGAGACTCCCTCGTACAATACTGACTGACGAGACTCCCTCGCATAATACTGACTGACGAGACACCCTCGCATAATACTAACTGACGAGACTCCCTCCCATAATACTGACTGACGAGACTCCCTCACATAATACTGACTGACGAGACTCCCTCACATAATGACTGACGAGACTCCCTCGCATAATACTGACTGATGAGACTCCCTCGCATAATACTGACTGATGAGACTCCCTCGCATAATGCTGACTGACGAGACTCCCTCGCATAATGCTGACTGACGAGACTCCCTCGCATAATACTGACTGACGAGACTCCCTCGCATAATACTGACTGACGAGACTCCCTCGCATAATACTGACTGACGAGACTCCCTCGCATAATACTGACTGACGAGACTGCCTCGCATAATACTGACTGACGAGACTCCCTCGCATAATACTGACTGACGAGACTCTCTCGCATAATACTGACTGACGAGACTCCCTCGCATAATGCTGACTGACGAGACTCCCTCGCATAATACTGACTGATGAGACTCCCTCACATAATACTGACTGACGAGACTCCCTCGTACAATACTGACTGACGAGACTCCCTCGCACAACACTGACTGACGAGACTCCCTCACATTATACTGACTGGTGAACTCCCTCACATAATACTGACTGACGAGACTCCCTCGCATAATACTGACTGATGAGACTCCCTCACATAATACTGACTGACGAGACTCCCTCACATAATACTGACTGACGAAACTCCCTCGTACAATAATGACTGACGAGACTCCCTCGCAAAATACTGACTGATGAGACTCCCTCACATAATACTGACTGACAAGACTCCCTCGCACAACACTGACTGACGAGACTCCCTCACATAATACTGACTGATGAGACTCCCTCGCATAATACTGACTGACGAGACTCCCTCGCACAATACTGACTGATGAGATTCCCTCGCATAATACTGACTGACGAGACTCCCTCGCATAATACTGACTGATGCGACTCCCTTACATAATACTGACTGACGAGACTCCCTCACATAATACTGACTGACGAAACTCCCTCGCATAATACTGACTGATGAGACTCCCTCACATAATACTGACTGACGAGACTCCCTCACATAATACTGACTGACGAAACTCCCTTGTACAATAATGACTGACGAGACTCCCTCGCAAAATACTGACTGATGAGACTCCCTCACATAATACTGACTGACAAGACTCCCTCGCACAACACTGACTGACGAGACTCCCTCGCATAATACTGACTGATGAGACTCCCTCGCATAATACTGACTGACGAGACTCCCTCGCACAATACTGACTGATGAGATTCCCTCGCATAATACTGACTGACGAGACTCCCTCGCATAATACTGACTGATGCGACTCCCTTACATAATACTGACTGACGAGACTCCCTCGTACAATACTGACTGACGAGAGTCCCTCGCACAACACTGACTGACGAGACTCCCTCACATAATACTGACTGGCGAACTCCCTCACATAATACTGACTGACGAGACTCCCTCGCATAATACTGACTAATGAGACTCCCTCACATAATACTGACTGATGAGACTCCCTCACATAATACTGACTGACGAGACTCCCTCGTACAATACTGACTGACGAGACTCCCTCGCATAATACTGACTGACGAGACTCCCTCGCAAAATACTGACTGATGAGACTCCCTCGCATAATACTGACTGACGAGGCTCCCTCGCATAATACTGACTGACAAGACTCCCTCGCATAATACTGACTGACGAGACTGCTCACATAATACTGACTGACGAGTCTCCCTCGCATAATACTGACTGACGAGACTCCCTCGAATAATACTGACTGACGAGACTACCTCGCATAATACTGACTGATGAGACTCCCTCACATAATACTGACTGACGAGACTCCCTCGCATAATCCTGACTGACGAGACTCCCTCGCATAATACTGACTGACGAGCCTCCCTCGCATAATACTGACTGACCAGCCTCCCTCGCATAATACTGACTGACGAGACTCCCTTGCATAATACTGACTGACGAGATTCCCTCGCATAATACTGACTGACGAGGCTCCGTCGCATAATACTGACTGACGAGACTCCCTCGCACAATACTGACTGATGAGACTCCTTCACACAATACTGACTGACGAGATTCCCTCGCATAATACTGACTGACGAGACTCCCTCACATAATACTGACTGACGAGACTCCCTCGCATAATACTGACTGACGAGACTCCCTCGCATAATACTGACTGAAGAGACTCCCTCGCATAATACTGATTGACGAGGCTCCCTCACATAATACTGACTGACGAGACTCCCTCGCACAATACTGACTGATGAGATTCCCTCGCATAATACTGACTGACGAGACTCCCTCTCATAATACTGACTGACGAGACTCCCTCGCATAACTCTGACTGATGAGACTCCCTCACATAATACTGACTGACGAGACTCCCTCGTACAATACTGACTGACGAGACTCCCTCGCATAATACTGACTGACGAGACTCCCTCGCATAATACTGACTGACGAGACTCCCTCGCATAATACTGACTGATGAGACTCCCTCGCATAATACTGACGGACGAGGCTCCCTCGCATAATACTGACTGACGAGACTCCCTCGCATAATACTGACTGACGAGACTCCCTCGCATAATACTGACTGACGAGACTCCCTCACATAATACTGACTGAAGAGACTCCCTCGCACAATACTGACTGACGAGACTCCCTCGCATAATACTGATTGACGAGGCTCCCTCACATAATACTGACTGACGAGACTCCCTCGCATAATACTGACTGACGAGACTCCCTCGCACAATACTGACTGATGAGATTCCCTCACATAATACTGACTGACGAGACTCCCTCTCATAATACTGACTGACGAGACTCCCTCGCATAACACTGACTGATGAGACTCCCTCACATAATACTGACTGACGAGACTCCCTCGTACAATACTGACTGACGAGACTCCCTCGCATAATACTGACTGACGAGACTCCCTCACATAATACTGACTGACGAGACTCCCTCGCATAATACTGACTGATGAGACTCCCTCGCATAATACTGACTGACGAGGCTCCCTCGCATAATACTGACTGACGAGACTCCCTCACATAATACTGACTGACGAGACTCCCTCACATAATGACTGACGAGACTCCCTCGCATAATACTGACTGACGAGACTCCCTCGCATAATACTGACTGACGAGACTCCCTCGCATAATACTGACTGACGAGACTGCCTCGCATAATACTGACTGACGAGACTCCCTCGCATAATACTGACTGACGAGACTCTCTCGCATAATACTGACTGACGAGACTCCCTCGCATAATGCTGACTGACGAGACTCCCTCGCATAATACTGACTGATGAGACTCCCTCACATAATACTGACTGACGAGACTCCCTCGTACAATACTGACTGACGAGACTCCCTCGCACAACACTGACTGACGAGACTCCCTCACATTATACTGACTGGTGAACTCCCTCACATAATACTGACTGACGAGACTCCCTCGCATAATACTGACTGATGAGACTCCCTCACATAATACTGACTGACGAGACTCCCTCACATAATACTGACTGACGAAACTCCCTCGTACAATAATGACTGACGAGACTCCCTCGCAAAATACTGACTGATGAGACTCCCTCACATAATACTGACTGACAAGACTCCCTCGCACAACACTGACTGACGAGACTCCCTCACATAATACTGACTGATGAGACTCCCTCGCATAATACTGACTGACGAGACTCCCTCGCACAATACTGACTGATGAGATTCCCTCGCATAATACTGACTGACGAGACTCCCTCGCATAATACTGACTGATGCGACTCCCTTACATAATACTGACTGACGAGACTCCCTCACATAATACTGACTGACGAAACTCCCTCGCATAATACTGACTGATGAGACTCCCTCACATAATACTGACTGACGAGACTCCCTCACATAATACTGACTGACGAAACTCCCTTGTACAATAATGACTGACGAGACTCCCTCGCAAAATACTGACTGATGAGACTCCCTCACATAATACTGACTGACAAGACTCCCTCGCACAACACTGACTGACGAGACTCCCTCGCATAATACTGACTGATGAGACTCCCTCGCATAATACTGACTGACGAGACTCCCTCGCACAATACTGACTGATGAGATTCCCTCGCATAATACTGACTGACGAGACTCCCTCGCATAATACTGACTGATGCGACTCCCTTACATAATACTGACTGACGAGACTCCCTCGTACAATACTGACTGACGAGAGTCCCTCGCACAACACTGACTGACGAGACTCCCTCACATAATACTGACTGGCGAACTCCCTCACATAATACTGACTGACGAGACTCCCTCGCATAATACTGACTAATGAGACTCCCTCACATAATACTGACTGATGAGACTCCCTCACATAATACTGACTGACGAGACTCCCTCGTACAATACTGACTGACGAGACTCCCTCGCATAATACTGACTGACGAGACTCCCTCGCAAAATACTGACTGATGAGACTCCCTCGCATAATACTGACTGACGAGGCTCCCTCGCATAATACTGACTGACAAGACTCCCTCGCATAATACTGACTGACGAGACTGCTCACATAATACTGACTGACGAGTCTCCCTCGCATAATACTGACTGACGAGACTCCCTCGAATAATACTGACTGACGAGACTACCTCGCATAATACTGACTGATGAGACTCCCTCACATAATACTGACTGACGAGACTCCCTCGCATAATCCTGACTGACGAGACTCCCTCGCATAATACTGACTGACGAGCCTCCCTCGCATAATACTGACTGACCAGCCTCCCTCGCATAATACTGACTGACGAGACTCCCTTGCATAATACTGACTGACGAGATTCCCTCGCATAATACTGACTGACGAGGCTCCGTCGCATAATACTGACTGACGAGACTCCCTCGCACAATACTGACTGATGAGACTCCTTCACACAATACTGACTGACGAGATTCCCTCGCATAATACTGACTGACGAGACTCCCTCACATAATACTGACTGACGAGACTCCCTCGCATAATACTGACTGACGAGACTCCCTCGCATAATACTGACTGAAGAGACTCCCTCGCATAATACTGATTGACGAGGCTCCCTCACATAATACTGACTGACGAGACTCCCTCGCACAATACTGACTGATGAGATTCCCTCGCATAATACTGACTGACGAGACTCCCTCTCATAATACTGACTGACGAGACTCCCTCGCATAACTCTGACTGATGAGACTCCCTCACATAATACTGACTGACGAGACTCCCTCGTACAATACTGACTGACGAGACTCCCTCGCATAATACTGACTGACGAGACTCCCTCGCATAATACTGACTGACGAGACTCCCTCGCATAATACTGACTGATGAGACTCCCTCGCATAATACTGACGGACGAGGCTCCCTCGCATAATACTGACTGACGAGACTCCCTCGCATAATACTGACTGACGAGACTCCCTCGCATAATACTGACTGACGAGACTCCCTCACATAATACTGACTGAAGAGACTCCCTCGCACAATACTGACTGACGAGACTCCCTCGCATAATACTGATTGACGAGGCTCCCTCACATAATACTGACTGACGAGACTCCCTCGCATAATACTGACTGACGAGACTCCCTCGCACAATACTGACTGATGAGATTCCCTCACATAATACTGACTGACGAGACTCCCTCTCATAATACTGACTGACGAGACTCCCTCGCATAACACTGACTGATGAGACTCCCTCACATAATACTGACTGACGAGACTCCCTCGTACAATACTGACTGACGAGACTCCCTCGCATAATACTGACTGACGAGACTCCCTCACATAATACTGACTGACGAGACTCCCTCGCATAATACTGACTGATGAGACTCCCTCGCATAATACTGACTGACGAGGCTCCCTCGCATAATACTGACTGACGAGACTCCCTCGCATAATACTGACTGACGAGACTCCCTCGCATAATACTGACTGACGAGACTCCCTCACATAATACTGACTGAAGAGACTCCCTCGCACAATACTGACTGACGAGACTCCCTCGCATAATACTGATTGACGAGGCTCCCTCACATAATACTGACTGACGAGACTCCCTCGCATAATACTGACTGACGAGACTCCCTCGCACAATACTGACTGATGAGATTCCCTCACAAAATACTGACTGACGAGACTCCCTCTCATAATACTGACTGACGAGACTCCCTCGCATAACACTGACTGATGAGACTCCCTCACATAATACTGACTGACGAGACTCCCTCGTACAATACTGACTGACGAGACTCCCTCGCATAATACTGACTGACGAGACTCCCTCGCACAATACTGACTGATGAGATTCCCTCACATAATACTGACTGACGAGACTCCCTCTCATAATACTGACTGACGAGACTCCCTCGCATAACACTGACTGATGAGACTCCCTCGCATAATGCTGACTGATGAGACTCCCTCGCATAATACTGACTGATGAGACTCCCTCACATAATACTGACTGACGAGACTCCCTCGTACAATACTGACTGACGAGACTCCCTCGCACAACACTGACTGACGAGACTCCCTCACATTATACTGACTGGCGAACTCCCTCACATAATACTGACTGACGAGACTCCCTCGCATAATACTGACTGATGAGACTCCCTCACATAATACTGACTGACGAGACTCCCTCACATAATACTGACTGACGAAACTCCCTCGTACAATAATGACTGACGAGACTCCCTCGCAAAATACTGACTGATGAGACTCCCTCACATAATACTGACTGACAAGACTCCCTCGCACAACACTGACTGACGAGACTCCCTCACATAATACTGACTGATGAGACTCCCTCGCATAATACTGACTGACGAGACTCCCTCGCACAACACTGACTGACGAGACTCCCTCGCATAATACTGACTGATGAGACTCCCTCGCATAATACTGACTGACGAGACTCCCTCGCACAATACTGACTGATGAGATTCCCTCGCATAATACTGACTGACGAGACTCCCTCGCATAATACTGACTGATGCGACTCCCTTACATAATACTGACTGATGAGACTCCCTCGTACAATACTGACTGACGAGAGTCCCTCGCACAACACTGACTGACGAGACTCCCTCACATAATACTGACTGGCGAACTCCCTCACATAATACTGACTGACGAGACTCCCTCGCATAATACTGACTAATGAGACTCCCTCACATAATACTGACTGATGAGACTCCCTCACATAATACTGACTGACGAGACTCCCTCGTACAATACTGACTGACGAGACTCCCTCGCATAATACTGACTGACGAGACTCCCTCGCAAAATACTGACTGATGAGACTCCCTCGCATAATACTGACTGACGAGGCTCCCTCGCATAATACTGACTGACAAGACTCCCTCGCATAATACTGACTGACGAGACTGCTCACATAATACTGACTGACGAGTCTCCCTCGCATAATACTGACTGACGAGACTCCCTCGAATAATACTGACTGACGAGACTACCTCGCATAATACTGACTGATGAGACTCCCTCACATAATACTGACTGACGAGACTCCCTCGCATAATCCTGACTGACGAGACTCCCTCGCATAATACTGACTGACGAGCCTCCCTCGCATAATACTGACTGACCAGCCTCCCTCGCATAATACTGACTGACGAGACTCCCTTGCATAATACTGACTGACGAGATTCCCTCGCATAATACTGACTGACGAGGCTCCGTCGCATAATACTGACTGACGAGACTCCCTCGCACAATACTGACTGATGAGACTCCTTCACACAATACTGACTGACGAGATTCCCTCGCATAATACTGACTGACGAGACTCCCTCACATAATACTGACTGACGAGACTCCCTCGCATAATACTGACTGACGAGACTCCCTCGCATAATACTGACTGAAGAGACTCCCTCGCATAATACTGATTGACGAGGCTCCCTCACATAATACTGACTGACGAGACTCCCTCGCACAATACTGACTGATGAGATTCCCTCGCATAATACTGACTGACGAGACTCCCTCTCATAATACTGACTGACGAGACTCCCTCGCATAACTCTGACTGATGAGACTCCCTCACATAATACTGACTGACGAGACTCCCTCGTACAATACTGACTGACGAGACTCCCTCGCATAATACTGACTGACGAGACTCCCTCGCATAATACTGACTGACGAGACTCCCTCGCATAATACTGACTGATGAGACTCCCTCGCATAATACTGACTGACGAGGCTCCCTCGCATAATACTGACTGACGAGACTCCCTCGCATAATACTGACTGACGAGACTCCCTCGCATAATACTGACTGACGAGACTCCCTCACATAATACTGACTGAAGAGACTCCCTCGCACAATACTGACTGACGAGACTCCCTCGCATAATACTGATTGACGAGGCTCCCTCACATAATACTGACTGACGAGACTCCCTCGCATAATACTGACTGACGAGACTCCCTCGCACAATACTGACTGATGAGATTCCCTCACATAATACTGACTGACGAGACTCCCTCTCATAATACTGACTGACGAGACTCCCTCGCATAACACTGACTGATGAGACTCCCTCACATAATACTGACTGACGAGACTCCCTCGTACAATACTGACTGACGAGACTCCCTCGCATAATACTGACTGACGAGACTCCCTCACATAATACTGACTGACGAGACTCCCTCGCATAATACTAACTGATGAGACTCCCTCGCATAATACTGACTGACGAGGCTCCCTCGCATAATACTGACTGACGAGACTCCCTCGCATAATACTGACTGACGAGACTCCCTCGCATAATACTGACTGACGAGACTCCCTCGCATAATACTGACTGAAGAGACTCCCTCGCACAATACTGACTGACGAGACTCCCTCGCATAATACTGATTGACGAGGCTCCCTCACATAATACTGACTGACGAGACTCCCTCGCATAATACTGACTGACGAGACTCCCTCGCACAATACTGACTGATGAGATTCCCTCGCATAATACTGACTGATGAGATTCCCTCACATAATACTGACTGACGAGACTCCCTCTCATAATACTGACTGACGAGACTCCCTCGCATAACACTGACTGATGAGACTCCCTCACATAATACTGACTGACGAGACTCCCTCGTACAATACTGACTGACGAGACTCCCTCGCATAATACTGACTGACGAGACTCCCTCACATAATACTGACTGACGAGACTCCCTCGCATAATACTGACTGATGAGACTCCCTCGCATAATACTGACTGACGAGGCTCCCTCGCATAATACTGACTGACGAGACTCCCTCGCATAATACTGACTGACGAGACTCCCTCGCATAATACTGACTGACGAGACTCCCTCACATAATACTGACTGACGAGACTCCCTCGCACAATACTGACTGACGAGACTCCCTCGCATAATACTGACTGACGAGACTCCCTCACATAATACTGACTGACGAGACTCCCTCGCATAATACTGACTGACGAGACTCCCTCACATAATACTGACTGAAGAGACTCCCTCGCACAATACTGACTGACGAGACTCCCTCGCATAATACTGATTGACGAGGCTCCCTCACATAATACTGACTGACGAGACTCCCTCGCATAATACTGACTGACGAGACTCCCTCGCACAATACTGACTGATGAGATTCCCTCACATAATACTGACTGACGAGACTCCCTCTCATAATACTGACTGACGAGACTCCCTCGCATAACACTGACTGATGAGACTCCCTCACATAATACTGACTGACGAGACTCCCTCGTACAATACTGACTGACGAGACTCCCTCGCATAATACTGACTGACGAGACTCCCTCACATAATACTGACTGACGAGACTCCCTCGCATAATACTGACTGATGAGACTCCCTCGCATAATACTGACTGACGAGACTCCCTCGCATAATACTGACTGACGAGACTCCCTCACATAATACTGACTGACGAGACTCCCTCGCACAATACTGACTGACGAGACTCCCTCGCATAATACTGACTGACGAGACTCCCTCACATAATACTGACTGACGAGACTCCCTCGCATAATACTGACTGAAGAGACTCCCTCGCATAATACTGACTGACGAGGCTCCCTCGCATAATACTGACTGACGAGACTCCCTCGCATAATACTGACTGACAAGACTCCCTCGCATAATACTGACTGACGAGGCTCCCTCGCATAATACTGACTGAAGAGACTACCTCGCACAATACTGACTGACGATACTCCCTCGCACAATACTGACTGACGAGACTCCCTCACATAATACTGACTGACGAGACTGCTCACATAATACTGACTGACGAGTCTCCCTCGCATAATACTGACTGACGAGACTCCCTCGAATAATACTGACCGACGAGACTACCTCGCATAATACTGACTGATGAGACTCCCTCACATAATACTGACTGACGAGACTCCCTCGCATAATACTGACTGACGAGACTCCCTCGCAGAATACTGACTGACGAGACTCCCTCGCATAATACTGACTGACGAGCCTCCCTCGCATAATACTGACTGACCAGCCTCCCTCGCATAATACTGACTGACGAGACTCCCTTGCATAATACTGACTGACGAGATTCCCTCGCATAATACTGACTGACGAGACTCCCTCGCATAATACTGACTGACAAGACTCCCTCGCATAATACTGACTGAAGAGACTCCCTCGCACAATACTGACTGACGAGACTCCCTCGCATAATACTGACTGACGAGACTCCCTCGCATAATACTGACTGACGAGACTCCCTCGCATAATACTGACTGAAGAGACTCCGTCGCATAATACTGACTGACGAGACTCCCTCGCATAATACTGACTGACGAGGCTCCCTCGCATAATACTGACTGACGAGACACCCACGCATAATACTGACTGACGAGACTCCCTCGCATAATACTGACTGACGAGACTCCCTCGCATAATACTGACTGATGAGACTCCCTCGCACAATACTGACTGACGAGACTCCTTCACACAATACTGACTGACGAGGCTCCGTCGCATAATACTGACTGACGAGACTCCCTCGCACAATACTGACTGACGAGACTCCTTCACACAATACTGACTGACGAGATTCCCTCACATAATACTGACTGACGAGACTCCCTCGCATAATACTGACTGACGAGACTCCCTCGCATAATACTGACTGACGAGACTCCCTCGCACTGTGTTTATTGATGAGACTCCCTCGCACTGTGTTTTATGATGAGACTCCTCCGCACTATGTTTAATGATGAGCCTCGTAGGAACATAGAAACATAGAAGATAGGAGCAGAAGTATGCAATTCGGCCCCTCGAGCCTGCTCCGCCATTCAATGAAATCATGGCTGATCATCCAAATTCAGTACCCTGTACCTGCCTTCTCCCCATATCCCTTGATCCCTTTAGCCTTAAGAAATATATCTAACTCCTTCTTGAATATATTTAGGACAGCAGTAGGGTAGTCAGCTCCTTGATCATTACATAAGAACATAAGAAATAGGAGCAGGAGTAGGCCAATCGGCCCCTCGAGCCTGCTCCGCCATTCAATAAGATCATGGCTGATCTGATCCTAACTGCCAATCCACTATCACAGAACCATCCCCTGCATCTAACAGAATTAGACACACGAAATAGGAGCAGGATCAGGCTACACGGCCCCTGGGCCCGCTCCGCTACCCACAGGGCCATGACCGATCCGAACCTAGACTCATGTCCAAATGCCTGCCCGCTCCCCGTAACCCTTAATTCCCTTTGCTTCTAGGAAACTGTCTATTTCTGTTTTAAATTTATGTAATGATGTAGCTTCTACAGTTTTTTGGGGCAGCATATTCCATGGACCTACCACCCTCTGAGTGAAGTAGTTCCTCCTCATCTCAGTTTTGAAAGCGCAGCCCCTTATTCTAAGACTATGCCCCCTAGTTCTAGTTTCACCCATCATCGGGAACATCTTCCCTGCATCCACCCGATCTAACCCCTTCACAATCTTACATGTTTCAATAAGATCGCCTCTCATTCTTCTGAACTCCAATGAGTAGAGTCCCAATCTACTCAACCTCTCCTCATATGTCCATCCCCTCATCCCCGGGATTAACCGAGTGAACCTTCTTTGTACTGACTTGAGAGCAAGTATGTCCTTTCTTAAGTATGGACACCAAAACTGTACGCAGTATTCCAGGTGCGGTCTCACCAATACCTTGTACAACTGAAGCAATACCTCCCTATTTTTATATTCTATCCCCCTAGCAATGAAAGCCAACATTCCATTGGCCTTCTTAATCACTTGCTGCACCTGCATACTAACCTTTTGAGTTTCGTGCATCAGGACCCCCAGATCCTTTTGTACTTCAGTACTTTCCAGTTTCTTGCCATTAAGATATAACTTGCTCTACGATTTTTCCTGCCAAAGTGCATAACCTCACACTTTCCAGTATTGTATTCCATCTGCCAAATCTCTGCCCACTTACTTAGCCTGTCGATGTCCCCTTGCAGGTTTTTTATGTCCTCGTCACTCACTACTTTCCCTCCCATCTTAGTATCATCTGCAAACTTTGATATGTTACACTCGGTCCCCTCCTCCAAATCGTTAATATAGATTGTAAAGAGTTGGGGACCCAGCACTGACCCCTGCGGAACACCACTAGTTACTGATTGCCAGTCTGAGAATGAACCATTTATCCCAACTCTCTGCCTTCTGTTAGATAGCCAATCCTCTATCCATGCCAGAATATTACCCCCAATCCCGTGATTTTTTATCTTAAGCAATAATCTTTTGTGTGGCTCCTTGTCAAATGCCTTTTGGAAGTCTAAATACACTACGTCCACTGGTTCCCCTTTATCCACCCTATATGTTACTTCCTCAAAGAACTCCAGCAAATTTGTCAAACATGACTTCCCCTTCATAAAACCATGCTGACTTTGTCCTATTAAATTATGATTATCCAAATGTCCTGTTACTGTCTCCTTAATAATGGACTCCAAAATTTTACCTACCACAGATGTTAGGCTAACCGGTCTATAGTTTCCAGCCTTCTGTCTACTGCCCTTTTTAAATAAGGGTGTTACATTAGCAGTTTTCCAGTCTGCCGGGACCATTGCCGAGTCCAGGGAGTTTTGGAAAATTATTACCAATGCATCCACAATCCCTACCGCCACTTCCCTCAAGACCCTAGGATGTAAGCCATCAGGTCCAAGTGATTTATCCGCCTTGATTCCCATTATTTTACCGAGTACCACTTCCTTAGTGATTTTGATCGTGTTTAGCTCCTCCCCCCCTTTAGCCCCCTGTTTGTCCAGTGTTGGGATATTCTTAGTGTCTTCTACTGTAAAGACTGATGTAAAATATTCATTCAGTGTTTTTGCCATCTCCATATTTCCCACCATTAATTTCCCGGTCTCATCCTCTAAGGGACCAACATTTACTTTAGCCACCCTTTTTCTTTTTATATAACTATAAAAACTCTTACTATCTGTTTTTATATTTTTTGCTAATTTACTTTCATAATCTATCTTCCCTTTCTTAATCAATCTTTTTGTTATTTTTTGCTGTCTTTTAAAGTTTTCCCAATCCTCTATCCCCCCACTGGATTTGGCTACCTTATATGCCCTTGTTTTTAGTCGAATACTATCCTTAATTTCTTTACTTAGCCACGGATGGCTGTCTTTTCTTTTACACCCTTTTCTTCTCAGTGGAATATATATTTTTTGGACGTTGTAAAATAACTCCTTAAATGTACACCACTGATCATGTATCGTCTTACCCTTTAATCTATTTTCCCAATCCACTCTACTCAATTCCGCTCTCATACCTTCATAGTCTCCTTTATTCAAGCTTAGCACGCTTGTTTGAGGTCCAACCTTCTCACCCTCTAATTGAATATGGAATTCAACCATGTTATGGTCACTCATTCCAAGGGATCCTTTACTAGGACATTTTTAATTAATCCTGTCTCGTTACACAGGACCAGATCTAAGGTTGCCTGCCCCCTGGTCGGTTCAGTTACATACTGCGCAAGAAACCCATCCCTAATACACTCAATGAACTCATCCTCAAGGCAGCCCTGCCCAATTTGATTTGTCCAATTAATATGATAGTTAAAATGCCCCATAATTATAGATGTTCCCTTATTACAAGCCTCAACTATTTCCTGATTGATACTCCGTCCAACAGAGTTGCCACAGTTCGGAGGCCTGTAGACTACGCCCACTAGTGTTTTTTTCCCCTTATTATTCCTTACCTCCACCCAAACTGTTTCATTGTCCTGATCTTTTGACCCAATATCATTTCTCTGTATTACAGTGATTCCTTCCTTTATTAACATAGCCACCCCACCTCCCCTTCCTTCCTGCCTGTCCTTCCTGATCGTTAAATAACCTGGTATGTTTAATTCCCAGGCATTGTCGCCCTGCAGCCATGTTTCTGTAATGGCCACAAGATCATACCCATATGTAGTTATTTGTGCCATTAACTCATCTATTTTGTTACGAATGCTACGTGCATTCAGATAGAGAACTTTCAAAGATGTTTTGTGACACTTAGTTCCTGCTTTTGCCCTTTTTATTACTTTACCTTTTACTCCATACCTTACCCCCTTCCTGACATGCTCTGGTTTTTAATTTCCCCACTGCTACCTAAGTCTATGACCTTCTCTGTTGTCATTTGTATTATTTGCTCTCTAGGAACATCCCCCCCACTAGTTAGTTTAAAGCCCTCTCTACAGCCCTAGTTATATGATCCGCCAGGACTCTAGTCCCAGCACTGGCCAAGTGAAGCCCGTCCCAATGGAACAGCTCCCTCCTGCCCCGGTACTGGTGCCAGTGTCCCAGGAAGCAAAACCCATTTCTCCCACACCAGTCTTTGAGCCACGCATTTAACTCTCTAATTGTATTTGTCCTAGCCAAATTCGCTCGTGGCTCAGGTAATAATCCAGAGATTATTACCCTTGTGGTTCTGCTTTTTAATTTGACCCCTAGCTGCTCAAACTCCCTCAGCAGAACCTCCTTCCTTGTCCTATCTATGCCGTTGGTACCAACATGGACCACAACAACTGGATCCTCCCCCTCCCACTCCAAGTTTCTCTCCAGTCCAGAGGAGATGTCCTTAACCCTGGCACCGGACAGGCAACACAGCCTTCGGGACTCTCGCTCTCGGCTGCAAAGAACTCTATCTATCCCCCTAACGATACTATCTCCTACCACTACAACATTTCTTTTAACTCCCCCCACTTGAATGGCCCCCCGCTCCACGGTGCTGTGGCCAGGTTGCTCATCCTCCCCGCAGTCCCTGTTCCCATCCTCACAGGGAGTAAGAGCCTCGAACCTGTTGGACAAGTGCAAGGGCTGTGGCTCCTCCAACACTACCTCCTGGATCCCCGTACCTGCCTCACTTCTAGTCACACCATCCTGACCCTGGCCACGGACTACATCTGAATTAATTAATCTAATTGGTGTGACTACCTCCTGATACACAGAGTCCAGGTAAATCTCCTCCTCCCTGATGTGTCTCAGTGTTTGAAGCTCGGACTCCAGCTCTTCAACACGGAGCCGGAATTCCTCGAGCAGCCAACACTTACTGCAAATGTGATCACCGTCAGCATCAATGGTGTCCACCAGCTCCCACATATTGCAGCAGCAACACATCGCCTGATCTCCCATTCTATGTAATTAATTAAATTTATTAATATTATTCTTAAATACCCTCTGCCTCGATTCTAGATGGTGAATATCACACCTTAGAAACTAGAAACTAGAAACCAAGGAGATTTAAGCTTAAAAAGGGAGAAATACTTACCAACCAATCACTTACCCGCTTTGTGGTGACGTCACACCTTGAATACTTTTTACCTCTCTCCTTCCCTGAGATTGGAGATTGGTGGGGCCTACCTGAGCCTCTGGGGCCTCTTGTAGTCGCTCTGCCACTCAGCTCCGCCTCCACCCGCTGCCGATGCCGCACTGGGGCCTACCTGAGCATCTGGGGCCTCTTGTAGTCGCTCTGCCGCTCAGCTCCGCCTCCACCCGCTGCCGATGCCGCACTGAGGCCTACCTGAGCCTCTGGGGCCTCTTGTAGTCGCTCTGCCGCTCAGCTCCGCCTCCACCCGCTGCCGATGCCGCACTGGGGCCTACCTGAGCCTCTGGGGCCTCTTGTAGTCGCTTTGCCGCTCAGCTCCGCCTCCACCCGCTGCCGATGCTGCACTGGGGCCTACCTGAGCCTCTGGGGCCTCTTATAGTCGCTCTGCCGCTCAGCTCCGCCTCCACCCGCTGCCGATGCCGCACTGGGGCCTACCTGAGCCTCTGGGGCCTCTTGTAGTCGCTCTGCCGCTAAGCTCCGCCTCCACCCGCTGCCGATGCCGCACTGAGGCCTACCTGAGCCTCTGGGGCCTCTTGTAGTCGCTCTGCCGCTCAGCTCCGCCTCCACCCGCTGCCGATGCCGCACTGGGGCCTACCTGAGCCTCTGGGGCCTCTTGTAGTCGCTCTGCCGCTCAGCTCCGCCTCCACCCGCTGCCGATGCCGCACTGGGGCCTACCTGAGCCTCTGGGGCCTCTTGTAGTCGCTCTGCCGCTCAGCTCCGCCTCCACCCGCTGCCGATGCCGCACTGAGGCCTACCTGAGCCTCTGGGGCCTCTTGTAGTCGCTCTGCCGCTCAGCTCCGCCTCCACCCGCTGCCGATGCCGCACTGGGGCCTACCTGGGCCTCTGGGGCCTCTTGTAGTCGCTCTGCCGCTCAGCTCCGCCTCCACCCGCTGCCGATGCCATTCTATTAGATCAGGGCTGACCTGTACTTCAACTCTATAGTAATCTGGGATGTTATGATTAAGGTTATCCACCAGGAGCTGCTGTAGCCAATGCTGCTGCTAAGGTCAGAGGTTTGTTTCCTGTTAAGGTCGGAGTTTTGCTTCCTGTCAACGTCAGCAAAGGTGAAATGCCTGGATGCAGGCATGATGTTTGTTACTCTGTTTGTTAATAAAGTACTCGTGCTAATTCTACGATATCGCCTCTTCGAGTCCTTGTCTCACTACATGGATTTATCACATTTGGCGACGAGGATGGGCTGACCGTTGGTGTCTCATCTAGTCTAGCTATCTTCCAGAGGACAATCGAAGGTGTACTGCAAGGGATTCCACATGTTTCCATCTATCTGGATGACATTCTGGTGACGGGAAGAACCGACCAGGAGCATCTGAGCACTCTGAGAGAGATACTACAGAGATTGGAGAGGGCAGGGTTCCGGCTCAAGAGGAGTAAGTGCACTTTCCTGGGGAATGAGGCAGTGTTCCTGGGACACAGAGTGGACGCCACCGGGCTCCATCCACCCAAGGAGAAGGTACAAGCACTGCAGGACGCCCCTGCTCCTACAAATGTGGCTGAGTTAAAAGCTTACCTGGGACTGCTGAACTATTATAACAGGTTTTTACCAAACTTGTCAACTGCGTTAGCACCTCTTCACAAACTACTGCGCAAGGAGACACAGTGGCAGTGGGGAGAGGAGCAGGGGGTTTCATTTGAACAGTCCAAGAAACTGATGCTGTCGTCGGATGTGCTGGTTCACTACAATGCAGAGAAAGACATCATTCTCTCTTGTGATGCTTCACCTTATGGGGTGGGGGCAGTTCTTTCACACTGCATGGAAGATGGAACTGAAAGACCAATAGGGTTTATGTCCCGAACTCTAACACCAGCGGAAAAAACTATTCCCAGTTAGACAAAGAGGGGTTAGCAGTAATGTTTGGGTTACAGAGGTTCCACAAGTACATATATGGCAGGAAGTTCACCATATGCACCGATCATAAACCTCTTCTCTCTTCAATGAAATAAAAGCAGTTCCACAGATGGTGTCACCCCAGATCCAGAGGTGGGCAGTGACGTTGAGGGCATATGAGTATGTCATCGTCTACAAGGCAGGCAAGTACCATGGGAACGCAGATGCCTTGAGCCATCTTCCACTGCCAGGCACACCTATCCGTGCACCTCCAGAGGACAGAGTTTTGATGTTGGAGGACACTGACACGGCACTTGTGACTGCAGAGCAAGTAAGAACATGGACAGGTAAAGATCCAGTACTGTCTAGAGTTTGAGAATATGTGGTGAGGGGATGGCCACAGCATCCGGAAGGGGCTGACTTCACACCCTACAGTGTCAGGGAAACAGAGCTGAGTGTGCAGGATGGTTGCGTGTTGTGGGGAGCACGAGTGATTATTCCACAGCCAGCACGATAGTCTATCCTAGAGCAACTACATCAGTGTCATCCTGGGGTCTCGTGTATGAAAGCCTTGGCTAGGAGTTACTTGTGGTGGCCAAAGCTAGATGAGGAGATAGAAAATCTAGTCAAGACATGCAGCACTTGTCAGGAACACCGGAAGGCACCAGCAGTGGCTCCTCTCCACCCCTGGGAGTGGCCGGATAAACCATGGAGAAGATTGCACTTAGATTATGCGGGTCCATTCATGGGGAAGATGTTCCTCATAATCATTGATGCACATTCCAAATGGATGGATGTTTATCCTGTAAATTCTGCTTCTGCCACTACTACTATAGACTGCCTGCGTCGGAGCTTCAGTAATCAAGGGCTACCGGAGATCGTGGTGAGTGACAATGTCACTTGTTTTGTGAGTACAGAGACAAAAGAGTTCTTGAGAAAAAATGGCACAGTGCAGGTGACCTCGGCTCCATATCATCCGTCCTCGAATGGACTTGCAGAGAGAGCCGTACAAACATTTAAGGAGATGATGAAAAAAAGTGCAGAAGGGAGTTTAGCAGCCAAAGTGTCACGGGTTCTGTTCAGCTACAGAATAACACCTCAATCCACCACAGGACTCTCTCCTGCTGAGATGTTATTAGGTCGTAGACTACGCTCCACTCTTGACCTTGTCCACCCAGACCTAAAAAGGAAAATGGAAACCAGACAAAACAAACAAAAAGAGAACCATGACAAAAGAACAAAGAGCCGAAGTTTTGGAGAAGGAGATGCGGTCCTTTCCAGGAATTTCAGTTATGGACCAAAGTGGATTCACAGAATCACAGAATCACAGAAACCCCACAGTGCAGATAGAGGCCATTTCGGCCCATCGAGCCTGCACCGACACATATCCCACCCGATCCCCGTAACCCCTACACCAACACATATCCCACCCTATCCCCGTAACCCCATGTATTTAATCCCCCTAACACTAAGGGTCAATTTATCATAGCCAATCAACCTAACCCGCACATCTTTGGACTGTGGGAGGAAACCGGAGCACCCGGAGGAAACCCACGCAAACACGGGGAGAATGTGCAAACTCCACACAGACAGTCGCCCGAGGCCGGATTCGAACCCGGGTCCCTGGCGCTGTGAGGCAACAGTGCTAACCACTATGCCACCGTGCTGCCCACGGTTCCTGGCTTCATAGACTCAATGACAGGTCCAGTATCATACAAGGTCATGTTGGGAGATGGTAGGGTAGTACGCAGACATGTAGATCAGATACTTCCCAGGCAAGGGGAAATTGAAATGAAGGTTCCAGGTGCAATGACTGAAGACAGGGTTGCCCCCAGTTATCCAAGTGCATCTGTGGTGCCACCACCAGGGACAGAGCCAATTCCACAGGAACCTATTCCTCAAGAGGAAACCATCGTTGCAGAGTCAGATACTCTGAGCACTGCTCAGGAGCAGCTGGTGGCTTCACCACAAACAAGCAGGGACTTTACTGTTAGACGTTCACAAAGGCCTCACAAGCCACCAGAGAGATTGATACTGAACTGTTAGATTCGTCAAGTATGGAACATGATGAATGGAGACTCCTTATGTGACCCTCAGGAATGGTTGTTTGTTAAGAAATTCATACTGAAATCTTAAGGGGGGAGGGATATAGTAATCTGGGATGTTATGATTAAGGTTATCCACCAGGTGGTGCTGTAGCCAATGCTGCTGCTAAGGTCAGAGGTTTGTTTCCTGTTAAGGTCGGAAGTTTGCTTCCTGTCAACGTCAGCAAAGGTGAAATGCCTGGATGCAGGCATGATGTTTGTTACTCTGTTTGTTAATAAAGTACTCGTGCTAATTCTACGATATCGCCTCTTCGAGTCCTTGTCTCACTACATGGATTTATCACAAACTCCATTTACCCGCCTTTGATCCACATGATTTACAGAGTGTGGAGAATGGGTGACTTCACAGAGAGGCACAGAGAGTATCAGTGGGTTTATCAGGGGGATTCAAACCTGTAACAGCAGAGGGCAGGGGAGGAGCGAAGGGAAAGGGTAGAGGTTGAAGGGACATAATACTGAAGAGAGGTGAACTGAAAAGTGGCTTGACTGTGAAAGGAAGTGGAGGAGACAGAAGAGAAGGGCCCAAGAGTAGCCAATAGAAGAAAAGGGAGATAGAAATAATGGACTCGGACTCTGCTGCAGGATGAACTATGATCCCTATAGTATTTAGAATAGTTAGATGCTCTGATATTGCACCAGTCTTTATAGAAAATGGTATTAATATGTGACTTACAGGAGAGTTGCCAGTGTGTTTCTTCAGGTGCTGATGGTTACAATTAAGGCTCTGTCTCCATTCTCTTCAACGATGTTCATAGTGAATTGCAGTTTTCATAAGTGGACCCACCTCCTTTATGATATGAAGCTTACAGTCCTTTATGCCATGATACTTTGCCCCACAGATTGCGTGGGTTGCTTACTGTCAAGACACTCTTAGGTTTAAAGTCAAATTTATTCAGAAGAAACAGGATTATGGTTGTCATTACACAAAAAAAACAAGAAAATGAATACATTCCATAAGAGGCCAAAAATATGTTATACAGGGTATAACCCTTACAACAACAACTTGAATTTATATAGTGCCTTTAACACAGTAAAACGTCCCAAGGCGCTGCACTGGAGTATTTTAAGACAAAAAATTTTGCACCGATCCACATAAGGATAAATTAGGGCAGATGACCAAAAGCTTGGTCAAAGAGGTAGGTTTTAAGGAGCATCTTAAAGGAGGAAAGAGAGGTAGCGAAGTGGACAGCTTTAGGCAGGGAATTCCAGAGATTAGGGCCCAGGCAACAGAAGGCACGGCCACCAAAGGTTGAGCGATTATAATCAGGGATGCTCAAGAGGGCAGAATTAGAGGAGCGCAGACTCCAATACACTGCAAGACTTCCTGGCATGAGATTTTTACTTGGACAAAACAAATGCTTTTATCTTCTACATGGAGCCCAGATATTGGGGTAGATATGGGGGGTGGGAGGATTCAGGAAAGAGTAAATTTAAAAGCAGGAAGAGAAATGTCAAGGCTCTGGAGCAGAGTAGAGTTTTGGGTAAAAATAAGCAGAGTGGGGCAGGAAGAAACAGAGAGAGTAACAAAGGTAATAAGGCATCAGTGACTAAGTGACATCAGGGAAAAATAGAAATAAGTTAAAGCTAAAGGCATTATATCTAAATGCGCAAAGCATTCGCAACAAGATAGATGAATAGCACAGATAGAAATTAACAGGTTTGATCTAATAGCCATAATGGAGACGTGGTTGCAAAGTGGCCAAGGTTGGGAACTAAATATTCCAGGATATTTAACTTTTACACGAGATAGGCAAAATGGAAAAGGAGGAGGGGCAGCTCTGATAATAAAGGATGGGATAAAGATAATAGGAAGAAAGGATCTTTGCTCCAAAAACCAAGATGTAGAATCAGTTTGGGTGGAGCTAAGAAACAGCAAGGGACAGAAAACATTGGTGGAAGTTGTTTATAGGCCCTCAAATACTATATGTAATTTAGGGCAGAGTATAAATCAGGAAATTAGAGGTGCATATAACAAGGGTAATACAGTAATCATGGGGGACTTTAATCTACATATAGACTGGGCAAACCAAATTTGCAGTAATAGTGTGGAGGACAAATTCATGGAATGTATGCAAAATAGTTTTCTAGATCAGTATGTTGAGGAACCAACTAGGGAACTGGCTATTTTAAATCTAGTATTGTGCAATGAAAAAGGGTTAATTAACAACCTTGTAGTAAAGGGGCCTTTAGGGAAGAGTGACCATAATATGATAGAATTTTATATTGAGTTTGAAAGTGATTTAGTTAAATCCGAAACTTGGGTCTTAAATCTAAACAAAGCAAATTACGTAGGTATGAGGGGCGAGTTGGCTAAGGTAGATTGGGAAACTACATTAAAAGGTATGACGGTAGACAAGCAATGGCTAGCATTTAAAGAATGAATACATAATTTACAACAAATATACATTCATTTAAGGCACAAAAACCCCACAGGAAAAATGGTCCAACCGTGGCTAACAAGAGAAGTTAAAGATAGTATTAGATTAAAGGAAGAGAAGGAAGAGGCTTATAATGTTGCCAAAAAGAGTGGTAAGCCTGAGGATTGGGGGGATTTTAGAATTCAGCAAAGGAGGACCAAGAAATTGATAAAGAAAGGGAAAATAGAATGAGAGTAAACTAGCGAGAGACATAAAAACAGACTGTAAAGGCTTCTATAGGTATGTAAAAAGGAAAAGATTAGCGAAAGTAAATGTGGGTCCCTTACAGGCTGAGACAGGAGAAATTATAATATGGAATATGGAAATGGCAGTGAAATTAAACAAATACTTTGTATCTGTCTTCACAGAAGACGATGCAAAAAACTTCCCGGAAATAGAGGAGAACCAAGGCTCTAGCGAGAATGAGGAACTGAAAGAAATTAGCATTAGTAAAAAAAAGTACTGGAGAAATTAATGGCACTGAAAGCCAATAAATCCCCTGATCCTGATAGTCTACATCCTAGGGTTTTGAAAGCGGTGGCTTTAGAGATAATGGATGCATTGGTTGTCATTTTCCAAAATTCCATAGATTCTAGAACGGTTCCTGTGGATTGGAAGGTAGCAAATGTAACCCCACTATTTAAGAAAGGAGGGAGAGAGAAAACGGGGAACTACACCAGTTAGCCTGTAGTAGGGAAAATGCTAGAATCTATTATTAAGGACATGGTAACAGAGCACTTAGAAAATAATAATAGGATTGGGCAGAGTCTACACGGATTTATGAAAGGGAAATTGTGTTTGACAAATCTGTTAGAGTTTATTGAGGTTTTAACTAGCAGAATAGATAAGGGGGAACTAGTGGATGTGGTGTGTTTGGATTTTGAGAAGGCATTCGATAAGGTGCCACACAAGAGGTTATTAAACAAAATTAGGGCTCATGGGATTGGGGGTAATATACTAGCATGGATTGAGGATTAGTTAACGGACAGAAAACAGAGAGTAGGAATAAACGGGTCATTTTTGGGTTGGCAGGCTGTAACTAGTGGGGTACCGCAAGGTTCAGTGCTTGGTCCTCAGCTATTCACGATCTACATCAATGATTTGGATGAGGGGACCAAATGTAATATATCCAAGTTTGCTGATGATACAAAGCTGGGTGGGAATGTAAGTTGTGAGGAGGATGCAAGGAGGCTTCAAGGGGATATAGACAAGCTAAGTGAATGGGTAAGAACATGGCAAATGGAATATAATGTGGAGAAATGTGAAGTTATCCACTTTGGTAGGAAAAATAGAAAAGCAGAGTATTTTTGAAATGGTGAGAGATTGGGAAATGTTAGTGTTCAGAGGGACATGGGTGTCCTTGTACACAAATCACTGAAAGTTAACATGCAGGTACAGCAAACAATTAGGAAAGCAAATGCTATGTTGGCCTTTATTACAAGAGGATTTGAGTGTAAGAGTAAAGACATCTTAATGCAATTATATAGGGCCCTGGTGAGACCACACCTGGAGTATTGTGTACAGTTTTGGTCTCCTTACCTAAGGAAAGGTATACTTGCCGTAGAGGGAGTGCAACAAAGGTTCACCAGACTGGTTTCTGGGATGGGGGGATTGTCCTCTGAGGAGAGATTGAGTAGACTAGGCCTATATTCTCTAGAGTTTAGAAGAATGGGAGGTGATCTCATTTAAATATACAAAATTCTTACAGGGCTTGACAGGGTAGATGCAGGGAGGATGTTTCCCCTGGCTGGCATGTCTAGAACCAGGGGTCACAGTCTCAGAATAAGGAGTCGGCCATTTAGGACTGAGATGAGGAGAAATTTCTTCACTCAGAGGGTGGTGAATCTTTGGAATTCTCTACCCCAGAGGGCTGTGGCGGCTCAGTCGTTGAGTATATTCAAGACAGAGATCGATAGAATTTTGAATATTAAGGGAATCAAGGGATATGGAGATAGTGCAGGAAAGTGGAGATGAGGTAGAAGATCAGCCATGATCTTATTGAATGGCGGAGCAGGCTCGAAGGACCAAATGGCCTAACCCTGTTCCTATTTCTTATGTTAGATCTTGACTTTGTGTGAGTGTAAAATGGGTGATAGCGAGTTGGCAGCTCATTTTGTATCTCTCCCAATTTTGACTTCAATGGAAAAAAAAATCAGCTGAGATGTAAAACAGGTTGTGGACTCACAATCACACGTTTTACACTATTACACAAAGTGCAATACTCCACTGTGTTTAGACATTACTTAAACAGTACCTTACAGCACCCAATATAACTCATTCCACCTGATGCAAGCTGTAGTATAACACAATAACATAAACCTAAAGATAAAAGAAGCAGGAGATGAGAGTAAAGGTCAGACCAAGATAAGGAATAAAGATAACATTAACAGTCAGGGGCCAATTCAGTTATAGAACAGAAGTATAAAAAGTCTGATTAAAAATACAGTGAGAGATGCGACTAATAAAAACAACTCAAATTGTCCGTACAACAATATACAGCATCCAAAGTAAAACAGGGGAACTGGAGGCACTAATTCGAAGTGAGGAACCAGATGGAGTAGGGATAACTGAAACATGGCTACATAAAGAACAGGACTGGCAATTAAATATTGCAGGTTGTAACATATTTATAAAGGATAGGGTTGGAAGAAATTGGGGCAGAGTAGCGGTAAAAATTAGAGATAACATAATGGCAGTAGAAAAAAGGGACATAACAAACAGAAAGGTAGAAACAGAATCCATATGGATTGAAATAAAAGATAAGGAATCGATCGTGCTAATAGGGGTATTGTACAGACCACCTAATAGCGGAAGGGAGGAACAAATGGGTAAGAAAATCAATGAAATTGAGTAAAAGACATAGAATAATAATCATGGGAGATTTTAACTAGCCACAAATAAATTGGTAAGAAGAGGTAGGTGAAGGGGAAAATGGAATGGAGTTTTAACAATGGCCCGTATTTTCCAATCCCTACGGGTGCATACAAGCTGTGTACACACCCGTACGGACCTCGCAAGTGCCGGTTTCAGGCATGCGAAGCGCACGCGCTGAAAACCGGCACTTTTGATCTGTCAACTCTTGACAGATCCTCCACCTGCCCGGGAGAAGGGGCTCCGCGGGTGGAGAGTTCCGCTTTCTGTAGCACCTCCACCCGCTGACAACCTTTAAAAATCTTACGCCTAGTAAAAGCAGGTGTAAGGCCTGCTTTTACCAGCATAAGAGTTTTAAAAAAGTTAAAAAAAAAAAAAATTTCACTCATTTATAATTTAAAAATACTTTTAAAAAAGGTAAATCTATTTTGAGCCCTGTAAAAAATTAAACTTTTGTTTAAAATATTAATTTAATGTAATTTTAAAAATGTGATTTAACAAAAATATATATTTAATGTTTTGATGTGTTTTTTGAGTAATCCCCATTCATACTTTTGACAAGTCTAAGCTGAGAGACCTGTCAAAAGTATGAAGGGGGATTCCCTTCTTCCATTGATTCCCCATGGCTCACGTGATCCCAGGGATGCTTGCGATACCTGGGCTCTGCATTTCGTAGAGCAGAGGCCCAAGAGCAGAAATGTCTGGACCTCCGGAGCTCTCCGGTAAGGGCGTAGATTTTTTTCCAGATCGGAGGCCTCCGCACGCAGCAAGCCTCCGATCGGAAAATACGGGCCAATGTGTACAGGTTTCTTTTCTTACCCAGTATGTAAGAAGCCCAATAAAAGAGGAATTACTGTGTAATCTAGTAATGGGAAATGAACCAGAGGAGATAGGAAAAGTAAGCCTAGAAGCACATCTAGGTAATAGCGATCATAACATAATGAGGTTTAAGATAAAGTTGAGAAGGACATAAGTGTAGTGTATGTACCCGTCTACCTTTAAGGGAACTATTGAATGTAACCGTTCACCTTTAAGGGAACTACTTTAGGTGTGGCACTATTTGTTTGGCTTCTGTATACTGTAATACCGATAGTGACCACACCAGTATATAAGTGTTGTAGCAGGATTTCTGGGGCAGATTCGCCCGGACCTTCGAATAGTAAAGACCTGTTTGTTTGTTACTTCTGAAGTCTGTGTATTTATTAACTGCACAACCCACAGACTTTACAGTGGCGACGAGTCCGATCGTACCCTGCGGCAAGATTACCATAAGCAACGAAGAGCGTCGAAGAGAGACAACCGCCCTCGTCGTGCTACCAAAAGAAAACACGAGGCTGCAACAACAGAAAGCAGGAAGACTAACAACAAAAGCTGTATCAGCAACAGGCACTGACTACCCTTCTGCCACGGTGCGGAGTGAGCCGACCAGCAAGAAACAAGGCGGCCGAAGAGACTGTGAGTAGGGGAAGGTGTAGAAGCATCCGGAGGATAAGGGCAGAGCACTCGACCTCGGTCGAGGGGGAGCTGTGCCGGCCAAAAGTCGGGTCCAACGGCGTCGGGTGACAGCCGGACCGCGATCGGCGGGACAATCGGGGCAGCGACCGCTGCCACGAAGCGCTGAGCCTGCGAGTAGGCGCGGGAAGAGAAACCCAGCCGCAACCGAGGAGGGAAACACCGGTCTGCGAGAGGGCTGGGGAGGCGAACGGGAACCGTGCGGGTGAGAGCCGGGTGCGGAGAGAGAGACTGCGAGGAGCCGGTCCAGCGGCTGAGCTGTTCTCCACCAACGGGGTACTCAGAGCCGGCAAAACCGAACGTGCGGGAGTGGGTGAGAGACACAGCCGAAAACGGGGTGAGAGACTGCGCGAGAGCCAGTCCAGCGGTGAGCTGTTCTCCACCAACGGGGTACCCAGGGCCGGTAGCGTCGAACGTGCGGGTGAGAGAGACAGAGCCGGGTACGGAGAGAGAGACTGCGCGAGAGCCAGTCCAGCGGCTGAACTGTCCTCCGCTAACGGGGTGTACCCAGCGCCGGTAGAGCCGTGCGGGCGGGAGGAAAAGACATAGCTGAGTAAGGGGAGCTGTGCGGTAGCCAGCCAGCGGCTGAACCTGTCCGCTGAGGGGGAAGCGTACCCCTTCCACCGGGAAGAAACGCGGGAAGCCGCCATTAGGCGGAGAAGACGCCAGAAGCGGGAAACCGCCATTGAAGTGGGCGGGGCGAGAAAGGAAGAGCGGGAAACCGCCATTTTCGCGGGAAAACCGCCATCTTGATTGACATACCGCCATTGAAGTGGGCGGGGAGAGAAGGAAAGAGCAGGAAACCGCCGATTTTGCGGGAAAACCGCCATCTTAGAAACAAATAAATAAATAAGAAATACTGGTGCTGCTCCCAAGGGAAGAAAGATGCCTAAGCGAGGGAATATTAACGACTTTAATTCTGAAATAGAAGACTGGGCCACGTACGTGGAACGCATAGAGATCTATTGCGAAGCCAACAAAATAGAGGAAGACGACAGAAAAGTACAACAAGGTACACAAGGTGGCTGAGAAGAGTTCAGACGAACAGAATTCAGACTCAGACCAAACAATCAGGAGCTGGGTAGTCTGAGAATCCACAATGTGGGTAAAGAAACGGATCTACAGGCCATCTGGGTCATACTAAAAATAGCTGGAGTCCAAATAAGAATGGAGCTGGACACTGGATCAGCTCTATCAGTCATCAACCGAAGGGACTACCACCGGCTATTCTCTCACATACCTTTAAGAAATACCAAGTTCGTATTACAGACATACACGGGGCATAACGTATACCCCGTGGGGAAAATAAGAGTCAAGGTGAGAGATAGGGGTAAAGAACACCCAAGAATGAGCTTGTACGTATTACCTGAGGGAGGACCACCACTTCTAGGACGGGAGTGGATTAAGAAAATAGACATGGAATGGCATTACCTAAAAGCCATAATGAGGGAGGACTCGGTGCAAGCTATTAGCTCAGATTCTGAAATGGATGATGATAAGACCAAGTCGAAAACGAAGACAGGCAGAAGGACTTATGGTACCAAGAAGAATAAAGCTGCAGAGCAGAACTCCAGGTTGACAGAGAATTCTGAGCCTGTTCAAGCAAAGGATTTATCCATGACGGAAGAACACCGAGCTCGGACGCAAACTTATGTCAAAGTACGACAACAATTAGAACAGTTGAGTGATCGTCTCGTACAGGAGATGAAAAATATGGAAAAGTTCTGGGACACCGAATGGGGAAACCTGGAAAGACTACAGAGACAGCTAGCTCAAGCAGAGAGCGACCATAGAGCCATCATGGTCAAATACCAATCACATTCCCCTGATGCTGTTCAGGAACTAGAATATTTACAGAATGAACCAAAGGAAGAGGAATCTTCAGGGAGCCAGGATTTTATTCCAGTTCTTCTTTACGACTCCTTACAAGCAGAGTGTGAGAAGTTGAAAGAACAGTATGAACAGGCCCAGGCTACAATTCAGAAGGGGGTTAGCTCGGCAGCCTCCGAAAAGCTAGTTTCAGTAGAAGCATATGAACAACTAAAGGTTGAACATGAGCAAGAAGTCCAAAGGCTGCAGGAAATTCTTGATGAGCTCAAGGCCAAGACAGACTCATCGATAGAAGCTCCATCCATAGATGAGCAATTAGAGGTGAAAATCATGGCAGAGCATGAAAGACAGGATGTCCAAGAACTTATAAAAACATTGAAGGACACCCAAGACAAATATGAGGCGGCAATGTCCGAGGTTCAACAACTTGAAGAACAGATTTAACTGGGAATCCTTGCAGTGGAAGAACAGGACACTGTAAGAATGGTCCCTGAACATGAACTAGAGAGCATCAGGGCGCAACTTTTCCGAGCGCTGAAAGCCAAAGTTCAAGAGGAACGTAAGGTGGAAGTATTGGAGAAAGAGGTGGATGAAATGGAGAAGACTCTGATCCACCGTGTTCCCAGGGAAGAGTTAACGGTCGGCCAACTCCTTCATATGCTGAAGGACAAGACTCTACAAGGGGAACAATCTGAACACGAGCTTCAATCTTCAGGGGGAACGAGTTCGGAGCTCTCAAAAGTCACGGAGATAGTTGAGGTGGCAACACAAATTTTACAAGGATGCCAAAAGTACGTTGAATCACGTCAAGGTGAACAGAAGAAGGTGGAAACCGTTACTTCAGTAGAAGGGTTAAATAGCCTGATAACGCAATTACCGGTGGAAAGGAAGGTATTGAACTCACAAATGAGGTCCGTCGTGAAGGAATGGCAGATAACCCAGGAAGAGCGGGATGAATATGAATGCATGAAGAAGGCTTTTCAAGAAAGATGTTTAGGGAAGGAACCACCGTCAGCTAACGTCCAGACGGGTGAGGAGGAAGAAGAAGTCTCTCTCGCTGGCCTAACTCAGGACGAACCTGAATATTACCATGACCTGTTGAGTGACACTGAATATTATGAGGATGTGGTCTGCCCAGCTTGTGATGAAAACTCTCAAAGTGCTGAAATCCGGATGAAGCACTTAAGGTCTAAGGAACATAGAGAGTTGGTGGCGCTACAGCTGGCAGCCGAGAAAGGAGCTCCGAGAGTTTCAAAAAGGCAGAAAAGAAAAAGAAGAAGCAGAAGATAATAACTGTCTAAAATATTAGCACTTCTACCATTCCAGGCGGGACATTACGAAAGGAGCTAAATTAGTTGAAAAACTGGTAAATGTCAAGACAGCCAGTTGGTTGTCAAAGTCCGCACTGCTGGTTCAACAGGACGAAAGTTCAAGCTGCTACGTCAAGAAAAAGGCTATGGAGGAGTCACGCTAGCCAGGTGAACCGGCTACCCCAAAGAAATGTTGTTCGGAACGAGTCAAGATCAGAGACTGAATCTATGAACTGTTTCCGCAGAGACGGAACCTGTGAACTGTTTCCACCGAGATTATATTTGTAAATTGTTTTATATGACATTGACTCCACCGAGATTATAGCTGTAATTTGTTTTATAGGAAGTTGAAGATATGTATGTTTAACGGGGACTCTGTAAGTAATAAGCTAAAAAGGGAGGATTGTAGTGTATGTACCCGTCTACCTTTAAGGGAACTATTGAATGTAACCGTTCACCTTTAAGGGAACTACTTTAGGTGTGGCACTATTTGTTTGGCTTCTGTATACTGTAATACCGATAGTGACCACACCAGTATATAAGTGTTGTAGCAGGATTTCTGGGGCAGATTCGCCCGGACCTTCGAATAGTAAAGACCTGTTTGTTTGTTACTTCTGAAGTCTGTGTATTTATTAACTGCACAACCCACAGACTTTACAATAAGTTATCAAAGATCAGAATAATAGATTGGTAAAAGGTTGATTTTGAGGGGATGAGAATGGAACTATAGAGAATAAACTGGAAAATAATATCGGGGAACAAAGAAATAGAAAAGCAGGGGGAAATATTTAAAATGGTGATCCACTGGCTAGGGTCATACCTAGCACAAAGGAAGATGATTGTGGTGGTTGAAGGTCAATCATCACAGCCCCAGGACATTGCTGCAGGAGTTCCTCAGGGCAGTGTCCTAGGCCCAACCATCTTCAGCTGCTTCATGAACGACCTTCCCTACAACATAAGGTCAGAAATGGGGATGTTCACTGATGACTGCATAGTGTTCAGCGCCATTCACAACTCCTCAGATAATGAAGCAGTCCATGCCTGCATGCAAGAAGACCTGGACGACGTTTAGGCTTGGGCTGATAAGTGGCAGGTAATATTCGCACCACAGAAGTGCCAGGCAATGACTATCTCCAACAAGCGAGAGTCTAACCACCTTCCTTTGACATTCAACATTAATACCATCACTGAATCCTCCACCATCAACATCCTGGGGGTCACCATTGACCAGAAACTTAACTGGACCAGCCACATAAATACTGTGGCAACAAGAGCAGATCAGAGACTAGGGGCAGGATTTTCATTGGGCCGTGGAGGCGGGATTGGAGGTGTGTGGAGGGTTAAAATCACGAAATCGGGGGGCATGAACCCATCCCGCCCCCAAACCGCCTCCATACCAGTTTCAAAGGAGGCGGGTGCCCGCCCCACACTGGGACCCGCCTCCCTGAGGCGGAAAGGAGATTAGTGCCAATTAACTGCCTGTTAACAGGTAGTTAACAGGCAGTTTTTAGCCTAATCCCTATTTTCATTGGTGAAATGTGGGATTCCCGACGGCTCCAAACCACGCCAAGTTAGCGAGGTAGGCTGTCGGGATGAACGACTTGGAGGGGTCGAGATGTCCGGTGTTCAGGTGAGTGATGGGTGCATGAGTGCAGAGGTAAGTGTGTTTGGTGTGTGTAAAGTGTTTAAAGAAGTTTTACTTACATGTACTTACCTTTACAGCCTTCCTTTCTTCAGGTCTCGGGAGTCCCTCATCTTACCGGCACAGAAAGCAGAATGGTCGCGAGCTGTCAAAAGTTCCAGCATTCAGCTTTCTGTTCCGGAGAGAACTCTAAATCATCCTGAGAGGAAGGAATTAACCTGGAGTACAGATTGTCAGTGTTTGACAGCTTCAAATAGCTGTGAAATGCTGATATTTCATCTGTCAAAAGGTCTTGACAGATGAAATATCAATCTGTGACATCACCTGTTGCCGGGTGGCCCTTAATTGGCCCGCTGAGCCCGCTGGGCAATAACTCAGCAATAACCTGCTAACTGATGCCCAGTTTAGGTTCCGCCAGGGCCACTCAGCTCCTGATCTCATTACAGCCTTGGTCCAAACATGGACAAAAGAGCTGAACTCAAGAGGTGAGGTGAGAGTGACTGCCCTTGACATCAAGGCAGCATTTGATCGAGTGTGGCATCAAGGAGCCCTAGCAAAACTGAAGTCAATGGGAATCAAGGGGAAAACTCTCCATTGGTTGGAATCATACCTAGCACAAAGGAAGTTGGTTGTGGTTGTTGGAGGTCATTCATCTCAATCACATGACATCACTGCAGGAGTTCCTCAGGGCAGTGTCCTAGGCCCAACCATCTTCAGCTGTTTCATCAATGACCTTCAATCCATCATAAGGTCAGAAGTGGGGATGTTTGCTGATGATTGCACACTGTTCAGCACCATTCGAGACTCGTCAGATACTGACGCAGTCCGTGTCCATATGCAGCAAGACCTGGACAACATTCAGACTTGGGCTGACAAGTGGCAAGTAACATTCGCAACACACAAGTGCCAGGCAATGACCATCTCCAACAAGCGAGACTCTAACCATCTCCCCTTGACATTCAATGGCATTACCATCACTGAATCCCCCACTATCAACATCCTGGGGGTTACCATTGATCAGAAACTGAACTGGATCAGTCATATAAATACTGTGGCTACAAGAGCAGGCTAGAGGCTGGGAATTCTGCGGCAAGTGTCTCACCTCCTGACTCCCCAAAGCCTTTCCACCATCTACAAGGCACAAGTCAGGAGTGTGATGGAATACTCTCCACTTGCCTGGATGAGTGCAGCTCCAACAACACTCAAGAAGCTCGACACCATTCAGGATAAAGCAGCCCGCTTGATTGGCACTCCATCCACCACCTTCAACATTCACTCCCTCCACCACCAGCGCACTGTGGCTGCAGTGTGTACCATCTACAAGATGCACTGCAGCAACTCACCAAAGCTCCTTCAACAGCACCTTCCGAACCCGCGACCTCTACCACTTAGAAGGACAAGGGCAGCAGACGCATGGGAACATCACCACCTACAAGTTCCCCTCCAAGCCACACACCATCCTGACTTGGACCTGTATCGCCGTTCCTTCACTGTCGCTGGGCCAAAATCCTGGAACTCCCTTCCTAACAGCACTGTGGGTGTACCTACACCATATGGACTGCAGCGGTTCAAGAAGGCGGCTCACCACCATCTTCTCAAGGGCAATTAGGGATGGGCACTAAATGCAGGCCTAGCCAGCGACGCCCACATCCCATCAATAAAAAATTAAAAAAATCAAGTCAAAATCGCGTGGGTTGGCTAGAACTCGATGGAGGCGGGACTACAACCCCGAAAGTTGTAGTCCTGCCTCCTCAATGAAAATCCAGCCCTAGGTACGCTGCAGTGAGTGTCTCACCTCCTGACTCCCCAAAGCCTTTCCACCATCTACAAGGCACAAGTAAGGAGTGTGATGGATTACTCTCCACTTGCCTGGATAAGTGCAGCTCCAACAACACTCAAGAAGCTCGACACCATCCAGAACAAAGCAGCCCACTTGATTGGCACCCCATCCACCACCTTAAACATTCACTCCCTCCACCACCGGTGTACCGTGGCTGCAGTGTGTACCATCTACAAGATGCACTGCAGCAACTCGCCAAGGCTTCTTCAGCAGCACCTCACAAACCCGCAACTTCTTCCACCTAGGACGAGGGCAGCAGGCGCATGGGAACACCACCACCTCCTAGTTCCCCTCCAAGTCGCACACCATCCTGACGTAGAAGTATATCGCCGATCCTTCATCGTCGCTGGGTCAAAATCCTGGAACTCCCTACCTAACAGCACTGTGGGAGTACCTTCACCACACGGACTGCAGCGGTTCAAGAAGGCAGCTCACCACCACCTTCTCAAGGGCAATTAGGGATGGGCAATAAATGCTGGCCTTGCCAGCGATGCCCACATCCCGCTAAACAAAATAGAGTCGAAGAGAAATAAATTCCATTAAAAAAACAAGAATAAACTAGCAATTAATGAAACACCATGAATAAAAACATGCGGTCAAAATTGAAACTAAAGAAAAAGGCATACATTAAGTACACAGACAACAAAGGAGACGATGAAAATTGGCAACATGAAGAGGTTAGGAAAGAAGTAGAAAAAACAATTAGAAAGGCAAAGAGGAACTATGAAAGTAAATTATCAAGGAATATAAAAAGAAATAGTAAAGTATTCTACAGACACATTAATAACAAAAGTAAAATCAAGATAGGGATAGGGCCACTAAGGGATGCACAAGATAAACTCACAGGTTACGACAGTGAAATGGCAGAAATATTGAATAGTTACTTCACCTCAGTATTTACCAGGCTGACTAACAAAGTGAACATAACACAAGAAGAAGCGATCAAAAAAGATATCAATCCATTTAAATTAGAAAGGGGGAGATAATTGATAAACTAATCAAACTTTAGAGAGGGTAAAACCCCTGGTCCAGATGGATTGCATCCACACATATTAAAAGAAGCAAAAGGGTGAAAGGTCTGGCTCAAACTTTTAGACTATGGCCCCAGTCCTAGAATCCCCAAACAGTGGGAATAATTTCTCTCTATTTAGCCTATCAGTTTCCCTTAATATCTTGAAAACTTCGATCAGATCACCCCTTAATCTTCTAAATTCCAGGGAATACAACCCTAGTTTGTGTAATCTCTCCTCATAAATTAACCCTTGGAGTCCAGGTATAATTCTGGTAAACCTACGCTGCACTCCCTCCAAGGCCAATACAGGTAGACTACCCTTTATCCGAACTTCCGAAAACCGAAACCCTCTAAAAACCGAAGGTTTTTTCGTTCAGCGTAAGTCGTGCGCACGACTTACGCTGAACGAAAAAACCTTCGGTTTTTAGAGGGTTCCGGTTTCGGAAGTTCGGATAAAGGGTAAGTCGTGCGCACGACCCCCCGCGGACCCCCGCCGGCCCCGACCCCCGCCGACCCCCCCCGCGGACCCCCGCCGACCCCGACCCCCACCGACTTACGCTGAGCGTCAGCGTAAGTCGTGCGCACGACCCCCCGCCGACCCCCCCGCCGGCCCCGACCCCCGCCGACCCCCCCGCGGACCCCTGCCGACTTACGCTGAGCGTCAGCGTAAGTCGTGCGCACGACCCCCCACCGACCCCCCCGCGGACCCCCGCCGGCCCCGACCCCCGCTGACCCCCCCCCGCGGACCCCCGCCGACCCACCTTCCGAAATCCGAAATTCTCCGAAAACCGAAACACGGCTGGTCCCGAGGTTTTCGGATAAAGGATATCTACCTGTATATCCTTCCTAAGGTGTGGTACCCAGAACTGCTCGCAGTACTCCAGGTGTGGTCTAACCAGGGCTTTGTACAGCTGTAGCATAACATCTATGTTAGGTATGAGTCGTGATTGATAGAGATTGTTGGTAGATGAGTGTAGAGGGTGGTGAATTGAGCAGTGTGTGAGCCTAGTGGTTCAGTTGTAAGGATGTGGCATTTGAAGATGAGTTTACTGACCGTGACCACTCATGTGAGGTCATTAAACATCTTGCGGCACTGCACCCAGATCCTTGGGCTACACTGCTGGCATTGACCACGACAGCTATCTGCTCCCATTGCCTTTTACAATTTTGCCTGGAGGGCCTCCTGGCTGCCTACGGATATAGGACCTCTCTCCTCCTGTCCACCTCTTGTACCAAGGCCTCCAGTTCTGCATCCAAGAACTTCGGAGCATGCTCTCTCCCCCGTTGTGCCATCAATACTTTTTCTTCCTGCTTACACACAGTTTCCCAGCCAGTTGAATCACCTGCTGCAGCCAGAATGTATCTCACCTTTAAGAGGTGCAGACTGCCTTAAAAAAGTGCAGGTTAGCTTTAATTGGTGCTAGCTTTGCATGTACTTGGGCCCCTTACTGAGCGTGCAGCTATTCAGCAGTACTGGGCTGCACGCCACAATCATTCTAATTAGCAGGCAGCATGAGGTTGGGATGCTGCCTGCATCACTTTGAATGGGCACGGATTGATCCTGCATCATGATCCCCGCACCTGTTTTCAGGGGCAATCCAATCTTTAGCCCTATATACCTATATGTAACTATGTAGTACAGGTAGAGTAACCCCAGGGATTTGGATAGCCAGTTTGAGGAGGGAACAACAGGTGAAGCACTGAGCAGGAATGAACAAGAACACGTGTGACGGCAGTGGAGGAGCAGGAACTTGTTAGCCAGAGGGCCAGCTCGTGGCTTTCCTTGGTTGTAGAGCCCTGGGATTCAGACTTCATGAGGACTGCATATAAAAGAATGAGCACAAGCATTATCTGAAGCCCTTTGAGCCTGCATAAAGCACCCTGTAAGATCTGTAGAGCAGCCCGTTGCCCATAGCAACTTATTTGAAGTGCAGTCTGCTGTGGTATGCTTGGCAACTTCAAGACCTTTTGTAGTGGTGCCCCATGACAGTGGTCCTTCACACAGTGAATGCTCATGAATGATCACATTGAAGATACAGAAGCCTTCGTCTCAAACATACAGAAGGCTGTCTTGTCCAGCTTCACCATGCTGGGAGATCAACAGGCAGAACCAGTATGCAGCGTTTCGCAAACCATAAAAGATGGCCCGCTACTACATAGATCAGTGTACATAGGGAACATAGGAATAGGAGAAGGTCATTCAGCCTCTCAAGACTGCTCTGCCATTCTGTTAGATCATGGGTGATCTGTATCTTAAATCCATGCACCCACCTTGGTTCTGTAAACCTTAAAACCCTTACCTAATAAAAATCTATCAACCTCAGTTTTAAAATTTTCAGTTGACCTAGCCTCAACAGCTTTTTGGGGGAGAGTTCCATATTTTTCCTACATTTTGTGTGAATAACTTCTTCCAGACGTGGCCCCTGAATGATCTAGCTCTAATCTTAAGGTTTGCCTCCTTGTCCTGGAGTGCCCCATCAGAGGAAATAGTTTATCTCTATCTACTCTATCAACTCCTTTAGTCATGGTGAGGGAGTAGGCAAGGATGAGGTTGCTGCCTTTCTTGGCAACACCACATACAGTTCACTCAACCTGCCACCTCAAATGACAGAAGATGGACCAGAAAGTGGGCAAGGCCAATCATGTATTGTAAGAAATCATGGATTGAAAGAAATAATAGTCTGTTACGGGTTCCCTAGATCAGTAGTTTGCCTAAGTTGATGACACAGAAAGATTCCAGTCATGTCAGAAAAAGAGTTGTACAGAGAGCTGAATTACAAGGTCAGAATACAGAAACAGGCCTTCGAGTGGGCATAACTAGGCCTGATAAGGGATGCAGCAAGGAGCTGTAGGATAAACAAGCTGTCTACGAGAGGACAACAAGACCTTTAGAACAGACATAAGGAGGAAAATTACCTCATGAGGCTGGGAGGGGGCTGTCAGAGGTACCCTCTCCCTTGTAATTGGACAATGGGATGGGTAAAAATGATTGACACCAGGTATCCACCAGCCCATCGAAATAAGGTATAAGAACAGGTGACCAAGAGTGGAAAACAGGCAGCTAGGGGCGAAGGCATCCTCGAGGTGGAAATCAATGCTGGCTTATGCCTAACACCTTGATCAAGTTTAGCCTCTGAGGTGGATCCATGCTGGTTCATAACCTAACACCTCCAACAGCTCGAGGGGGCGAACTAACAGAAGTGACTACTGCTGCAGGCTGCAGAGATCCGCTGACCCGAGACTTCCATGCTGTCTCATCAGGCATCTAACCGTATTGTAAGAAATCATGGATTGAAAGAAATAATAGTCTGTTACGGGTTCCCTAGATCAGTAGTTTGCCTAAGTTGATGACACAGAAAGATTCCAGTCATGTCAGAAAAAGAGTTGTACAGAGAGCTGAATTACAAGGTCAGAATACAGAAACAGGCCTTCGAGTGGGCATCCGTCCTCCGTCCGGTCATCGTATTCTGCTTCGGGGGTCGTAGATCGCTCTCTACTGTCATGGGTTGTATGTCTATTATACTTATCTTAACCACATGTAAAATCTGATTATGCTTTGAACTGTAGCTCTTTAATAAAATACCTTGAAACTCCTAAGACCCTTTGGGTATCTGTGTGTGACCTGTGATCCTAATCTTACAGTGGTGGCAGAAGTGGGATACACGGCGTTTAGGAATTTTAAGGTTAGCAGTGAGCCAGATAACTTGGTCAAACGCACGTGATCGTTGCTTAGACTGAGTATTTTTCTCTCTGAAAGAAGGGAGTGGGAAAGAGCATGTTAAAAAGTAAAAGCAGAAATACCATGGCATTGGCATATCGCCAAAAATTGTTAATAGACAGCCTGGCAGAAAAGGTCGGTAAGGCTGCGGCCACGAGCGTTCTAGGAATTTTAGAAGATAGTAACGGGGACTATGATTATATTTTTGACAGACTTTCTGAAGATGTCCACAAAAACAAACTTAAGCTGAAAAAAGGCCATGAGAAATAGGCATATGGGGCACACTTATGTGCTGTGCAGCTAAATCAGGATGTTAAAGGGTTAAAGGAATTAATATACCAGCTGCAAAACTAAAACGGCCACCAGCTCCAGGCCATCTCTGAGCTCCGCACATAGCTGCGCCGGGAGCAAAGAGAGAATGACAAAGCACAGCGAACCCAAAGGAAGCTAGACCAGGTCCTAGACAAAGACATTGAACTATAGGCAGAAAATGACAGGCTGAGCGAGGAATTGGAAGATGCAAGAGGGGCAGTAAGGGAACTGAATCAACAGCAAACCAGCACTTCCCTCGGGGCCGATCAGGCCCTGTGCCGAGCAAAACTCCAACAGCTTCAGGCACACATTGGCCAACAGCGAGCATTAGTGGCAGCTGTCTCCAAAATCAAACCCACAGATCCCGGCCCTTGCTGGGACGGTTTAGGAGGGCTCCATTCCCTCTGCCCCCCCTTCTCCACCTCCATCGTACAAGGATGTACGAGGAAGGTGATGTGCCTTCAATAACCACAAAACTAGAAGTTATAGACCTTAACAAGTTGGCTTTTAATCACTAAGATCAGAGCTAACATCTCAACACACTGACTGGCTCGCAAGAATGAGTCATATAGATCCTGGGATCTTTATGTAAGAGAAGTCAGGGGCGGAGCCAAGAGGCAAGACCTGGAACATTCCAGGTTAGTCAGGAAAGAGGAAGTGAAACTATACACCGTGTGGGGGAGGGTAATATACATGAGTGCAAAACGAATACAGGCAAGCCAAACACATTTCATTACATTCACCCCTTCTTTAGATTTAGTCCATCGGGGTGATGTTTCTTAAAAGTTGGTATAAGTGAGTCTGTCAGGAGGTTTTGCGGTTCTCAGTGATCGGCGCAAAGCCGGTTGGGGTGCCTCTAGGGGAGTGGATTCTGGTTCCTCCGCTGTCCGGGCCTCCGCAGTGTCTTCCAAGTTATCTGCAGTGTCCTCCAGGTTAAAGTTGGGTATTGATACCTCTGGGCGTCCTGTCTCTTTTTGGTGTAGGTCCTCCTCGGGTAGTCTCTCATCGTTCTCTCCGCTCCCCGAGGGAGCGAGGTCTTTTGTGGAAACAGTGTCCTCTCGCCCATCAGAGTATTCGATATAGGCGTACTGAGGGTTTGCATGGAGGAGCTGTACCTTTTCCACAAGGGGGTCCGTTTTATGGCCTCTCACGTGCTTCCGCAATAGTACTGTCCCCGGAGACGTCAGCCACGCGGGTAGAGATATGCCCGAGGTAGATTTCCGGGGGAAAACGAACATCTTTTCGTGAGGGGTAGCGTTAGTGGCTGTACATAACAGAGACCTTATGGAGTGGAGCACGTCTGGGAGGACTTCCTGCCAGCGGGAGGTCGGAAGGCCTTTTGACTTTAAGGCTAACGTGACAGCCTTCCAAACAGTAGCATTCTCCCTTTCCACTTGCCCATTACCCCGGGGGTTGTAGCTAGTGGTTCTGCTAGTGGCTATCCCCTTTGAGAGCAAGAACTGGCGCCGTTCATCACTCATAAATGACATCCCCCTATCGCTGTGTATGTAGTTCGGCATGCCAAACATGCAGAATAGATTACCGAGACACTTGATGACCGTGGCACTGGTCATGTCTGGGCAGGGAATGGCGAAGGGGAAGCGGGAATATTCATCGATGATATTGAGGAAGTATACGTTACGGTCGGCAGAGGGAAGGGGTTACCGTTAATGAATGCTGCCGTACCAGGCTAGGGTGGATAAAACTCTCGGTACTCCCACAGGCAATTAAACATTTCGTTAAATTCCCGTTTACCTGTATGTCCATCATGGATTTTGTCAACAGGTGTGGCCTGGATTGATCCACCGTGATCGAAGCCACTGTTGGGCCCTGGGCGGCCGTTGAGTCGGGAAAAGATGGCGGATCCCAAGATGGCGGCCCGCACGGCACGCACGAGGCGGTGACGGAGTTGGAAATCGGATTCCCCCTGCAGACTTTGCTAAAATGCCCCTTTTTCTTACATTTGAAGCATGTAGCGTCCTTCGCTGGGCATCGTTGTCTGGGGTGCTTGGCCTGGCCGCAGAAGTAGCATTTCGGGCCTCGAGACATTGCCGCTGTAGTAGGACTCCTGGGTGAACTTCTGTGTGGGGACTCCGGTGGTGTAGAGCTGGTCTGAGACCTGGATGGGGAAGATGGCTGATTCCAAGATGGCGGCCCGCTCGGCGCGCACGAGGTGGTGAGGGCCGCATGGCCGGAAGAATAAGAGTCAGAGTTTTTCTGGGCCACGTCCAGCGATCGCGCAGTGGCCACTGCCTTTTTTAAGTCCAGGACCTCCTTCTCCAGCAGTCTCTGTCGGATATAATTCAATTTGAGGCCCTTGATGAAGGAATCGCAGACCAATTCGTCAGAGTACGCGTTGGCCGTCACGGCCTTGCAGTTACAGTCCCGGACCAAGTCCTTTAGGCCCTGTAAGAAATCGTCCATTGATTCCTCAGGTCGCTGCCTGCGTGTAGCCAGCAGATGTCTGGCGTACACTTCGTTTACTGGCCTCTGGTATTGGGCCTTCAGGATAGTGATGGCCTCTGTGTAAGAGGTGGTGGCCCGGATGAACGAATAAATCCGATGATTAACGCGAGTAGTCAGTAGACTCAGTTTATCTACCTCGCTAGCGGATGAGGCCCTCGCGAAGAGTTCGAAGCATTTGAGCCAGTGTCCAAATTGATTTGATGCTTCAGCAGAATGTGGATCCAAGTCCAGACGCTCTGGCTTTAGGAGTCGATCCATCCTAGTATTCTTTAGTGATTAAAATTGATGTGCCTTCAATAACCACAAAACTAGAAGTTATAGACCTTAACAAGTTGGCTTTTAATCACTAAGATCAGAGCTAACATCTCAACACACTGACTGGCTCGCAGGAATGAGTCATATAGATCCTGGGATCTTTATGTAAGAGAAGTCAGGGGCGGAGCCAAGAGCCAAGATCTGGAACATTCCAGGTTAGTCAGGAAAGAGGAAGTGAAACTATACACCGTGTGGGGGAGGGTAATATACATGAGTGCAAAACGAATACAGGCAAGCCAAACACATTTCATTACAGAAGGTGAGACGATGCTGTGGTGTATGTAACCTGTTCCACCTTAAGAGAACTACCTTAAGAGATGTACTACTTTCTCTTGGCTGCTGTATACTGTAATACCGGTGGTGACCACACCGGTATATAAACGTTGTGTAGGGATTTTCTGGGCAGTTTAGCCCTGACCTCCGAATAGTAAAGACCTGTTAAAAGTTATTCTTGTGGTCTGTGTCCAGTGATTTATAATAAGCATAACTGGGACACACAGACTTAACAGTGGCGACGAGTCCAATCTTACCCTGCGGCAGTTTTACATCCAAGGCAGCTTCGTCCTCAGAACGGGCGTCGAGAAGAGGCATCTGCCCTCATCATCCTGCTGAGCACCATCGCACGGGAGGCATCGAGAACCCGGGTTAAAAAGAAAAATTCTGACCACGAAGGCCTCCATCAGCGACAGGCAGTGATCATCCCTTCTACCACGGTGGTGGATAAGCTGATCAGCGACACGAGCAGAAAGTCGGCCGCATTGACTGTGGAGTGGGGGAGGGAAAACGGAGGAAAAAGGGCGGAGAACTCGACCACGGCCGGTGAAAAGGGCCGGGCTGCAATCGAGGCCGAGAGGCGCAGCGACTGGGGCAGCTTAAGGCACGAGAGCCGCGAAGAACTCAAACGCAGCCGGTGTAAAGGACCAGCCTGCATGCGGGGCTGAGAGGCGCAACAGCAGGGGAAGCGTGAATGCCCACGGGAACCGCGGGGGAGTAAAAGCAGCGTCGAGGAATTGAGAACCGCTGGGGAGGCGAGAACGGCAGCAGCACGGCAATCGCCATTGCAGCCAGCGGGGGAAGAAGGCAAATGCGGGAATCCACCATTGTAGTCGGCGGGGGAAGAAGACGAGCGCGGGAAAGACCGCCAAGCGCGGGAAGCCGCCATTTTAGTAGGCGGGGGAAGAAGACAAGCGCGGGAAGCCGCCATTTTGAGAAAAATAAAAATTTTAAAACTTGCAAGGATGCCTAAACATGGGAACATTAATACCTTTGATAGCGATATCGAAGATTGGACCACGTATGTAGAACGCATGGAAGTTTATTGTAAAGCAAATAAGGTACCAGATGATTAGAAAGCACTAACCTTATTAAGCTCAATGGGTGCGAAGACATACGGGCTATTGAAGCACCTTCTATCACCAGATAAACCGGCGGATCAGACTTTCGCGAATATTGTTACTGTCCTGAAAAATCATTTAAACCCCACGCCGCTGATGATAGCGGAACGAGTTAAATTTTACAGAAGAACGCAGCTGAAAGACGAAAGCAACGCTGAATTTTTAATTGAACTGCGTAAGCTATCAAAGTACTGTCAGTTTGGAACAGGACTAGCAGATGCGCTGAGAGATAAATTTGTGTGTGGATTGTTAAAAGAAGGAACACAAAAGCGACTGCTTGAGGAGAATGATCTTACGCTTGATAAAGCTGTCACTATTGCAGCATCGCACGAAGCCGCAGCGAGAGGCACTGCGGAAATGCAGCTACGGTCACCGGAACTCAGCACCAATCAAATGGTCTTGGGTACAGTAAAATGTTATCGTTGTGGAAAGACAACGCACGATCAGAACCAGTGCTGGTTCAAAAAATCAGGAATGCAGAAAATGTGGCAGGCTTGGTCACATAGCTAAAGTATGCCGGTCAGGAAAGAAGACCAGCAACAAAAAGTCACCGCAGGAAAAGTACAGAAAGGTACACAAGGTGACAGAGAACAGTTCGAACGAACAGAAGTCAAATTCAGACTCCAGCAGTAATGAACTGGGTAGTCTAAGAGTACACAATGTTGGTAATGAAGCAGACCTCCAAACAATCTGGGTCACACTTCAGATAGCAGGAGTCCAAGTGAAGATGGAATTGGACACTGGATCGGCATTGACGGTCATGAATAAGCAAGATTACAAAAGGTTATTCCCACATATTCCCCTACTGGATACGGAGATTGTATTCAAAACATACACGGGGCAAAGAGTATACCCCATCGGGAAGATAGAGGTAAAGGTGGTCCACAAGGGCAAAGAAAGCCGAGGAATGGACTTATATGTGCTACCTGAGGGAGGTCCACCACTATTGGGATGGGAGTGGATTAGGAAAATAAATATGGACTGGCATTCCTTAAAAACACTAACGGTAGATTCCGGTAGAAAAGATGTCAAACCTAAACGATTGTCCAGAATATTGGACGATGCTAAAGAGGTGTTCCAACAGGGACTGGGAACACTGAGAGGAATTACGGCAAACATCAAGGTTGAAGAACATGCAAACCCGAAATTTTTCAAAGCCAGACCGGTACCTTATGCAATACGACCTGCTGTGGAAGCTGAGCTGGAAGGGCTAGAACGTTCAGGAGTACTGTCTAAGGTAGACTGGAGTGAGTGGGCCACGCCCATTGTTCCCATCATGAAGCGTTCATCGAGCAACAAGCCGGGGGAACCAGGGAAGGATCGCATCTGTGGAGATTTCAAGATCACTGTTAATCCGGTGCTTCACACGGTGCAGTATCCGCTTCCGCAGATTGAGGATATCTTCGCTTCGTTGTCTGTCGGGAAACACTTCACCAAGATAGACCTGGTGCAGGCGTACTTACAGATGGAAGTTGAGGAAGAGTCACGCCAGTATCTCACGATCAACACGCATAGAGGCTTGTACCGGTATAATAGACTGGTTTTTGGAGTGGCATCGGCTCCAGCAATTTGGCAGAGGGCCATGGAGCAGGTATTACAGGGAATTCCAGGCACACAATGTTACCTGGACGATATTCTGATTACAGGAGATGATAACGAGGAACACCTTGCAAATTTGGAACTGGTGCTCACCAGATTGAAAGAATATGGACTTCGAGTTAATCGCCAGAAATGTGAGTTCTTTCAGAAGCGGATCTCGTACTGTGGTCATGTCATTGACCAGGAGGGGCTTCATAAGTCTCCTGACAAGATCGAAGCTGTTGTGAAGGCTCCCGCTCCGGATAATGTATCCCAGTTGAGGTCGTTCCTAGGGTTGATTAACTATTACCATAAGTTTCTGCCAAATTTATCCACGGTGCTGCACCCGCTGAACGCTCTTTTGCAGAAGGGAGTACCATGGAAGTGGAGCGACGACTGTAAGAGTGCCTTTCGCAAAAGCAAGGCATTGATCACCTCAGAGGAAGTGTTGGCTCACTTCAACCCAACGCTGCCTATTCGTTTGGCTTGTGATGCTTCTCCATATGGTATTGGGGCAGTACTCTCACACAAGTTGCCAAATGGCCTGGAGAGGCCAGTTGCGTTCGCATCCAGATCATTGACCTCCGCTGAGCGCAACTATGCTTAGATAGATAGGGAGGCTCTCAGCCTTGTGTGGGGATTAAAGAAGTTTAATCATTACCTGCAGGGCCAGAAGTTTACGCTTCTGACAGACCACCAGCCGTTGGTATCCATTTTTAACCCTAAGAAGGGTGTTTCGGTGATGACAGCACAGAGACTCCAGAGATGGTCCCTTTTCCTAGGGGCACATCAATATCAGATCGAATTCAAAGGTACAAAGCAGCATGGTAATGCTGATGGGCTGTCGCGCCTGCCACTACCTACAGAGGAGGAGGCACCGACGGTTGACCCTGTTGAGTTATTTCACTCGACCATCATCGAATGTTTACCAGTCACCAATGCAAGTATTGAAAGAGAAACGAGGAACGACCCGACACTGTCCCGGGTCTACGAAGTGACAGTGACGGGATGGCCAGCACATGGTGATCCACTGTTACCAGCATTCTCAGCAAGACGAGACCAGCTGTCCGTCTGTCAAGGAACATTGATGTATGGAACAAGGGTGATTATTCCTCCTAAGTTAAGAGAGAGAGTTCTAAAGGAACTGCATGAAGGTCATCTGGGGGGAGTCAAGATGAAAAGCCTTGCTAGGGCTTATGTGTGGTGGCCGGGTATCGACCAACAGATAGAGGATCTGACGAAAAGCTGCTCAGGGTGCCAAAAAGTGCAAAATGCACCTCCGATTGCACCGCTGCATCCATGGGAATGGCCTTCAACCCCATGGCAACGTGTACATATTGACTTTGCTGGTCCATTCATGGACTCCATGTTTTTAATTGCGGTGGACGCACATTCTAAATGGCCAGAAGTGATTAAGATGACTACCACTACCTCGGAAAAGGCGATCGCGGTGCTAAGAACGATATTTGCAAGAAATGGATTGCCAGAACAAATATGTTCAGACAACGGACCGCAGTTCGTGTCAGAAGAATTCCAGAAATTCATGAAGAAGAATGGGGTGAAACATTATACCTCTGCCCCATATCATCCGGCTACAAACGGGTTGGCCGAGAGATTTGTACAAACGTTCAAAAAAGCAATAAAGGCCACGAGCGAAGATCAGATTCCACTACAACACAAGGTGGACAAATTCCTACTGGCATATCGAAACGCCACTCATGCAGTGACAAACCAAAGTCCTGCCATGATGTTCTATAACAGGAGGTTGCGGTCCAGGTTGGACTTGTTAAAACCAAATGTGCGGAGGGAAGTTGAAAACAAACAGTTCCAGCATATAAATAACAAGACCACTCGGAGTTTCGAAATAGGACAACCAGTGTTAGCCCGGGACTATAAAAACGAGAAATGGCAATCTGGAACAATTTGGGCCAGACAAGGACCCCTGATGTACACGGTAGATATTGGTGAAAATGTAATACGGCGTCATGCTGACCAACTGGTAGAATCGAGAACAAGGGTCAAACCCAGGGTTACGGCAGAGACAACCGTGGAAGAAGTTAGTGAACCTGAAGCATCTACCTCAGAAGTGAATGTACCTGAGGATGATGTCCAATCCATAAGAGATCAACTAGATGAGTCACCCCAGCAACGAGAATCAGAGACCCCTGAAAGGCGTTATCCAACTCGAATCAGGAGGCCTCCTCAGAGACTGAATCTTTGAACTGTTTTGCATGAAGTTGTATATATATATATCTATATGTTATTATGTTATGTTAAATGGGGATATAACTGTTAAGCTAAAAAGGGAGGGTTGTGGTGTATGTAACCTGTTCCACCTTAAGAGAACTACCTTAAGAGATGTACTACTTTCTCTTGGCTGCTGTATACTGTAATACCGGTGGTGACCACACCGGTATATAAACGTTATGTAGGGATTTGCTGGGCAGTTCAGCCCTGACCTCCGAATAGTAAAGACCTGTTAAAAGTTATTCTTGTGGTCTGTGTCCAGTGATTTATAATAAGCATAATTGGGACACACAGACTTAACAGATGCCAGTGTGCGTGGTCACCCGATCTCAGGCAGAACACGAGCCAAGGCGATCAGAAGGCAAGGAGATCTCCTCAAACACTAGTAGGGTAGAAAACACCACAACCACACAACAGTCCCTCACTGTAGTTGAGGTCGGGGCACTTAAAGCTAAATTGGGAGCGGTGGGGGTCCACACCGACCCCTTCGAGCTCAGGCAGCGGTGGAGGATTTTTTAAATTACCCAGTCAGAACTAGAAGGGAGCGACCTTAAACAGGTCCTCCTGGAGGCATGTTCCACAGAACTAAAACAAGACATGGATCAGGGCACTCTGGAAGAGGGTGATATAGAGGATATTGAGTTGGAGCTATGCCGAGTGCTGGGGGAGGAGGGCATCGACTTCCACCAGCTCCTAGCTAACACGAAACAGGGTCCTACTGAGAGCCCGAATACCTTCGCGCAGAAACTCCACGATATCTTCCAGCATGCCAGGGATTGCAGAGGGGAACACTTTGACAACCCGGGCTTCAAAACTCTTTTCCTGAACGGCCTCCAACCGTTGGTCCGCAACGCACTAGGCGTTTACGTCTCTAAAGGCACCGCCTGGGATAGATTGTGCACCCGCAGCAAGGCTGCATGGGATCAGACCCACGTCAGCATCCCCAAAGGTGCAGTAGTGGCCGTCGAAGGCCCGCTGCCTAACCAGATGTCAGGGGCACCCAGAATCACCGCGCCAGGAAGGAGCAGCTCGATACGCTGCTTTCTCTGCCACCGCCTAGGCCACTATGCCCACCAATCCTACAACCCCCCAAAACAGGCAGGCCCCGACCCAGTCGAGCAGCGGCTTGAGAGAATGGAGGCAGCCATAGCCGCCCTAAATATCGGCCAAAGAACCCTACCTGTCTCAACAAACCAATTCATTCCCACCGCCACCCCCGCAATGACTTCCGTGGGCCCGGCAGGGAGGGGGGATCTTCCCCTCTCCAATACGATGGTCATGGTAGTCTACACTGTTGATTCTGGAGCCCGTCAATAATTAATGTTAGTCGACTCCTCCACCACCATCATTCACGATCCCCACCCCGATCCTAAAAGGGCGTGCCCCAAGTTTTGACAATTCAAAGCAGAAAACTACACAAGGATCCCTCCTTCCCTTGGAGCTAAAGCAGGGTGTTATTCGCAAAGGCACGTTTACAACCAGCTCCCCAGTTTGGCCGGTTAGAAAACCGGATGACTATCGGATGACTATTGACTATCGCAAACTCAACTCAGTCACCTCCGCGTGTGCCCTGGTGGTTCGGGGGACACCCACCCTACTCTCCCAGATTCCCAGTGGCATTAATCAGTACAGAATGAGATTCAGTAGAAAACATCAGAAATTGAAAATTGGCTTATGGGAGAAAGGATAAAATAATTATGATGGAATAAAGGAGAAAAGGGAAGATCATATCTCTTTTCTGCTGTTCTACAGGTTTTTATTTGTTTTCAGTGTGAATTTTGATGTATTTTTGCAAAGCATCTGTGAGTGTTTGGGAAGTTACAGTATTCCTTTTGTCTGAAAGTCTGTCTTTAAAATAAAGTGTCTGTTATGTGTGTGTTTAGCTCCACCCACTTCTCTGTGCTAAAAGCCATTTAACCCTTTGTAGTCTTGTCTTGGATTTTGGAAGTTTTAAGAATGTGTGACAGTCATTTGAAAAGGCATCTGAAGAAAGAACAAAGATAAATAATATGTAACTTACTGTGTTTTTTTTGTTTTCTTTTATCTGTTCTGTATCGTGTTTAATTAATAAATACATTTGCTCCACCACCTTATAAACCTGCAAAGGAGTTAACCCTTTCTGCTGGCAGCTGTTTTTTTTAAATTGGTTCACCAAACAACTTTGATCCATGTTTTCTATCTTTAATATTGTATTGGACAGTAAAGTTTCTCCAGACGCTCATGAATGAGATAGAATCTGGTATTAATGGGAATTTTCATTCTAGTGAAAGTCAGGAAAGTGTAGTTACGAATAGTAAATTGTTAGCTTTCTCTTGGAGACATTTGTGTCCCTGCCAATAATTAACTTTTTAAGCAAACTGAATTTGATAGTCTGGCCACTACCCAAGACATCGGGACCATGCGGTGGAAGATGAGCAAAGATCTCCAGACAATCTTTTGATAAGATCACCTGAAAGCCCGAGATAACCTCAGGAGCAGGAGGAGGAGACGAGGAAGAGGAGGAGGAGGAAGAAGAGGAGGAGAAGGAAGAGAGGAGGCAAGCAGCACATCCCCGTTCCAGACGGGCTGTCTTTGAGCGCCTCATCAGACTCCGATTCCAGTGAATGAAACACCAGATCCCACTTCCTCATCATACCATCATTGTGTCATGGAACATCACAGCATCCTCCTGGGCACAAAGCTGAAATGAGAGCCACCACAAAACAGACATTCCAAACAAAATTCATAAATATATAAATTCAAATCAAAATGACAATATCAACTAATCACCCTTGTGCATTCCCTTAGTGTCTGTCTTTCTTGTGCCTTTTCCTACTCTAGTGCTCCTACGAAGTGCTCCCCCAGTGGCTGCAGCATGGCTGGTGGAAGGCTGCTGACTTTCAGTGTGGGAGACTACAGATGGCCTTGCAGAACGACCTCGAACATCTTTGGACCTAGAAGGCCCAGCTGTAGACTGCAACACCTCGGCATGGGCAGCAGCAGTCTGGGCTGGCTGGCTGATAGGCAGCAGCAAGGACACTGGCGGAGTGGCAGTGGTGCGAGTACGAATGCTGTCATCCTGAGAGGGGACAGCAGGTTCTTGCTCCACGGACCTACTGCCACTCTCCCGGGAGCTACCTCGGCATTCCTAGCAATCTGTTGGAGCACAGATTGCTGAACTGCTGTGACACCGTGCAAGCCCCTTTAGACACTCATAAACCCAGCGACGATGGCAGCAGGCTGAGCTTTCACTGCAGCAGTGAGATGTTTGGTTGCTTCCGCCTGTGCTGCAATGGAAGCTGCAAAATCGCCCATCACACCCAACAACATCTGTGGGTCCACAAGGTCTCTCTTCAAGTTGTCCATCATTTCCATTCTGGCTCCAAGCTCTGTGCAAAGCCCTATGCAATGTTGGAGCTGGACTCCTCCATGCTCCTTGACACTGATATGAGACTCTCTGGCAGGCTTGCCATTGCATCTAGCATTTCTGTGTGCATACCCATCACCCTTCTTCTGAAGGCCGCCACATTGAGGTCATCATCTGAGTCTTGTAGAGCAGAACTTGTGCGTGAACTCATCTCCGGGGAGCTGGCACCCAAGTTACAGTTTCCCCCGGCCTTGCTGCAGCCCACTCGTGCTCAGTGACTCACCACATGCAGATCCCACCTCTATACTACCCTCTAAAGTCCACGCAGTGCCATTTTCAGAGCTGACGTCTGAGATTGTCAGACGCAGTGCTGGTGTTTCTTCTTCTTCTCCTCCATCACTGTGTTCATGATGCTCAGGGACAGGCTGTGCTGGTGGCAGTTCTTGGGTATCTGAAAGCAGAAAGGCACAAGGGTCGAGTTGTGGTGAGGGGAGAGGGGGAAAGCAAGATATCCATGCATACACCATCAGCAGCTTGTAAGTGAGAAGAGATTGTGGGATGAGGGGGAAGTGGGATGTGAGAAGGAGGTGTGAATCCTCGCTTGGTCGCCTCCCGTCTGTTGTTGAGCGTGGCGGTTGTGTACCACCTTGGCCTGCAAGAGAAAGGGAAGTGTGTCAGTGAGTGTAGTGCAATGTGTTTGGGTGAAGTGTCTGCCATGGTTGAATAGCTGTCAGTGTGTGCAAGACATGAGTGTGAGGTATGAGTGGTGATAGCTAGAGATTGTTGGTAGGTGAGTGATGGGGGTGATGAGCAGTGTGTGAGGCTAGTGTTGCAGATGGTGGGATATGGCATTTGCTGAAGCCTTCACTCACCTTGACCACTCGTGTGAGGTCATTAAACCTTTTGTGGCACTGGATCCAGATCGCTGTGACAGATTGTGCGATCTCCTCCCAGATCCTTCTACTGATGACATTTGAAGGCCTCTTGCCCCCATGTGGGTAAAGGACATCCTATCGATGTTCTACCCCCAGGACCAGGGCCTCCAGTGCGGCATCCAAGAATTGTCTCGCCCTTTCTCTAGGCTGTTGCGCCATTCCTTCTTCTCAGCTGACAATGAGGTGCTTCTACAACAAAGCACCTCCCCTTTAAATAGTGGAGAGCCTAGGCCAAACTTCACTGCACCCAATATTGGCCCCTTCATTGAGCGTTAAACCAATCAACAGCGCTTTTAGTTGTGAGATCAGCGCTACAGTCATGTAAATGAACAGGCAGCACAAATTTTGCATGCTGCCTGCACCACTTAGACCACGCAGGCAAATACTTCTAGGTAGTGCCCCCGCCTATTTTTGGACCGTATCAAATTTCTAGGCTACGGTTCCTGCAATTAGGTGTTACTGGGCCAGAAGAAGTACCCAGGTGAATTTATGAGTCTGCGTTACCAGTAGGAAGTGTTGTGCATGCCCAGATTTCCATTCCTGTCTGACAATGCTCTGCAGCTGAGAAAAATCTTGAAATTATACTGCTAATTGAATCCCCATTGGTGGATTTCAGTATCAAATTGATGGATTCTTGGTAAAGAGAAATACAATTGGGTTTCTGTGTTTTGACGAAGGGTCATCGACCTGAAACGTTAACTCTGTTTCTCTCTCCACAGATGCTGCCTGACCTGCTGAGTGTTTCCAGCATTTTCTGTTTTTATTTCAGATTTCCAGTATCCGCAGTATTTTGCTTTTGTACAATTGGATTTGCCTGCCTGCTTGCTGCATAAATATTTAGACTGACAGGCTGAAGACAGATCAGTGTCTAGACTGGTAAGAGGTAACATTACAATATGTTCCTCAAAAGGCTTTCCATTGTTTCCTGTGTATTGAAGAGATCACAAAGTCTCTGTTTGAAGAATGGACTCAGTCAAGAATATTTTGTGGACTTTATTGGATTTTTCTGTGGGTATTTTCCCTGTGATGGGATCGCCCTGTGCAGGTACGTGAAAAACTGGTTTGTTAAAACTCCAGAAAACGCATGGCAGTTGGCTGTGACAAAAGAACTGTCAGTCATCCAGAATGTATGGGATCGCCCAACAGTCCTGGAAAAAGGAAGGGGGGGGCCATTGATGAGGGGGCTGAGGACCCTGATGCACCCGTTAACTTGAACCTAGTAGAAAGCCACTCTAATATGCAAAAGCACTTCTCACCTCCATTTCAGAAGAGAAGCAGAACAATGAACCCACTAGCCTAGCCAGCCGAAGAGGAGCCAGTTTTTCCCAACACAAAGACCGAAATATGTCCCAGAATTAGGGCCATTAGTCCAATCACGGAATACTCATGGGTCTAATGATGATCCATCACTGATTAAGCACCAGAGTGCTTAGAAACAAAAGGATTTTAAAGATTGTCGGGAAAGATAGGGGTAGCAAGACTCCTATAAAGATAGATCCTTTTCCACCATTCTCTCTCTCTCTTGCTCCACCAAGATCGACCTAACAAGAAGTACCAGAGGAAGAAGCCTCTGAGCGAAGCGATCGAGACCGACTGTGTGTGGTGGTAAGCATGGTCTCGAGTGTCCCAAGCCGGTAACCAGATATCCCAGGCAAGTTGGCTGAGGTGTAAGGGCTCAGGGTTTTTCCCAGAAGTGAAGTTTTTGGGCTATTCCGGGGTGGAAGCTTAGTTTGGTTCAGCCAGGCGAAGGGGCTTATGTGACTGGGTAATTCGTTGGTAGGGGTGGAGTTAGAGTCCACCATAGCAACAAGGGAATTACTGCATGTTATAGTCCTCAGTTGTGTACTGTATGTATGTTGTTTGTAACCTGGATCTTATTCTCCACAGAGACAGTGATTTCGTTTAGTAGTGCATGTTTTAGCCAGTGTATGTTAGACCAAATAAATATAAGTATGATTTTTCACCGAAGCATTCCTGTCCGTGACTTATTCCATTTACACTCTGAATAATAATTCCCAGGTATAGAACTTTCGTAAGGCAGGGGCGATTTGAACCGTCCATCTAGCAATTGGGCTAGAATCAAAACCGCTTACATCTCGCCATGATGTGCAACATTGCTAGATGCTATGGGGAATACGGTTGACTTACCTGAAGAAAAAGTAAGTGATGTTTATATGGCAAAGCACTAGAGGTAGATTTAGTGGAGGCTTCAGGTCAAATCTCTGAAAGAGCCAGGGCTGAAAGGGCGGAGCTAATTGTGCAGCAATTATCCTAAATGTAGCATGACCATTACTAATGTTGCCTAATTATAGTGCTTAGTTTATTACAAACTCAATACTTTTATGTCATTCAGCCTGAACAAAATCTTATGATGTTAAATTAACTCTAATTATAGTGGCCTTACAAAGATTAGTTGATTACATGATTTCTGCTTATTTGAATTCACCAATGCCAATGTTAAGTGTCATATTTTTCTATGGATATTATGAGTAAACAGGGAGAACGCAGGTGGAAATCCAGCAGTTTTTATGGTTTTTTTCTGGCAATTTGTGGGCTGGCACTGGAATAAAAATGCCATGGAAGCTGCTGGATTGTCATAAAAGCCCGAATGGTTCACTAATGTCCTTCAGGGAAGGACAGATTTTACACTCAGCTTCTGCAGTGGGGTTTGAACCCAGAACCTTCTGACTCAGCGGTGATGCGCTAACACTGAGCCAAGCTGACACTTGTAGGGTGTAAATGTTTTGAATTCATACTCCAGGTGTAGAGCTTCATCCACTGGGAGCACAAATTGGGAATTAGGACACAGAGGTCAATGAGCTTTGCAGGATGTTCCGCCCATTCAGAAAACCAGAGAATCCTAGATATGGATCAAAGGGGGAAGGCCCTGAGAATCATTAAAGACGCGAGCCACCCCAGCCACAACCTCTTCGCCCTGCTCCCGTCCGGTAAGAGATACCGAAGCATACGGTCTCGTACCAGCAGGTTTCGAAACAGCTTCTACCCCCAGGCCATAAGACTCATGAACGTATAATTTATTATTACTGTTGTTTTATTTATTATTACTGTATTTCTATTAGTATTTTATCATTGTTATGCCATGTTTATTCCAATGTTGGGAGGACTCGTAAAAAATCAACATTTCATTGTGCAGTACACACGTCTGCTGCATATATGACAAATAAAAATTGAATTGAATTGAAGGTGGGTAAATGGTATGGATCAGCCATGATATAATTGAATGGTGGAACAGGCTCGAGGGGCTAAGTGGACTGCTCCTGTTGCTACGCACTGTTTTCATGAAAAGAAAATGTTTGACAAACCTTTTTATTGTTTGCTCACAGACAATACCACAAACGTTTAGCTGTGGCTCAGTGGTAGCACTCTTGCCTCTGAGTCTAGAAGCTTGTGGGTTCAAGTCCCACTGCATGAGATTTGAACACAAAATCTAGGCTGATCACCTAGTGCAGTACTGAGGAAGTGCTGCACTGTCAGAGGGGCCATCTTTCGGATCAGACATTAAACCAAGGCCCTCTCAGGTGGCTGTAAAAGATCCCGTGGCTCTATTTCAAATAAGAACAGGGGCGCTCTCCCTGGTGTCCTGGCCAATATTTATCCCTCAACCAATATCACTAAAGCAGATTATCTGGTCATTTGGTTCATTGCTGTTTGTGGGAGCTTGCTGTGTGCAATTGGCTACCGTGTTTTCTACATTGCAACAGTGACTAAACTTCTATTGGCTGTAAAGCGCTTTGGAACATCCTGAGGTTGTGAAAGGCGCTATATAAATGCAAGTTTTATTTTAATTGATAAATCATCATGTCATTTGCAAATGACTTCAGTGTACTAAAAATCACCTGCAGCTCTTTCCCCCACCCCCATCCCCCCTACCCCCGAACAAAACATTCATCAAAAATAGTTTCATGAAGTTGGTGTCTCTTTAAAATATAGTTCCCCGCACTTATAGCGGGCATGTTGGCGTTAACGCGATTAACCCGCTATAAGTGTTGGACGGTGTATCGTCTTTTAGACGATTTAGAGAGAGGACGGTAACAGGAAATGTCCAAGGCCACGTTTACGCTGTGCACGCAGTTCCCCAATGAGGAACGCACGTTTCATGAGTTTGTTTCACCACAGATGCTTCTCTCCGCCGTAGGCAAAATTCTCTCCAAAGCGAGCACGCACTGCCTTGTGGTTGACTATGTCCCTCTGGAACTGATCATCCCCAATGTTGGGGGAAATGCCCATCCTACTTCTACCAGCTGATGAGTGAACTCTACAACCCTGACAAGCACCAAATCTAACTTAATAGAACCCGCTGAGACCCAGATTAGGCCATAACGAGGTGGAAAAAGCTTACTGAATTGCTCAAAATGGCTGGCACGCGTAACGCGCTATAATCTGCGCCATTATAATTGATTTCAGTGGAAATGGCAAATGGTCAGCGCCATTTGCCCGATGTCAGCATGAACGGTGTAAGTGGTGGGGACTGTAGTTTGAAAATGCTTTCCCAACATAAGGCAAAAGGTCCATTTGGACGAATAAATGTCTACTGTACAGTGAAAATATTGCCCCCTTATCGCAGTCCATTTCATGTCCATTTGGACGAATAAATGTCTACTGTACAGTGAAAGTATTGCCCCTTATCGCAGTCCATTTCACGTCCATTTGGGCGAATAAATGTCCACTGTACGGTGAAAGTATTGCCCCTTTTCGCTGAATAAAAATGTCATAATTAATTTCCTGAAGTCGATACCTCCCATATGAACCAGATCACCAGCATCGTACCTAACATCAGGTCTTCAGTATGATGGACACGTTCGTGGAGGTAGCATTTCCGATGATGTTAATCACAGATGGGGACCGTCTGCTTTCAATGAATCGAGGATTTGAAGTTAAAAGCTTAAGTGTTCCTTCACAAGCAGCTTGGCCCCAAATCTGGTTAGGGCCCGCAGGGCTGTCATGACAATGGTGATGTGGAGCTTCCACCCACTGAGCAGGTGCACCACTGACCCTGTCAGAATTCATGGGGTCAGCTTGTTAGCGCAGTGATGAATAGGCTAGGAGTGGAACTCACACTTTACATGGGAAAGTTACACTGGCGGAGGTGAGGAAGGAAACTTGTTGCTGGTGCATGGGTTTGAAAAGCCCTCGGGGGAGAAATTTGGTTGTTAGCGCCACCGATTAACGCCTAAAGAGGCCGAGAAGTGGGGCGCTAGCCAATTTCCGGGCAGGCGCAAGGCGCCTAGCGCCTCACCCCATATTGAGCATGCATTTACCGCCGGCGCTAAATCTTAGCGCCCGCTCACGGGCGCAGGCTGATTATGACATAATTTGAGCGTGCAACGCCTTTTGGGCGCCCCGGACCGGAAATTTAGTGGCGCCCCCCTCCGTAGCGCCTGGCGCTAATAGTGACAGCTTACCTGGACCTTACCAACTCGCTCTCGGGCTGGAGGAGCGTTATTTAAAGGGGACTGGTGTGGTTTAAAAGCGGCAGCCATTTTTGGAGCACAACTTCCTCGAGAGCTACAACGAGTTGCTGAGCTGCACACTGAGAGCCATTTGACCACTGAGCCAGTGCAGGCAGACGATCTTCAGCCTTCTGACCATCACCTTGCTGTTGGTGAGCCTTGACAACGGGGAACCTTCCTGTGGGCACTTATTATGGGGGCTGTATTGGAGGGGAACGTCCTGCTGCTGAATCATCTGGAAAGGGCACTGAGACGCTGGGAGAGGGGGCCGGCGTGGCCAGACGGAGGAGGGCCAACAGACGTCGCCACAGCAGACCTTACGCTGGCAGGGTTTTCCTACATGAGCATGCCGGAGGAGCAGTGTGTCAGAAGGCTGCGATTTAGAAAGGAGGTGGTGACTGAGCTGTGCCAGCTGCTTCAGCCAGATCTGCAGCCTCAGATAAGGTGCAGGACATCTCTGTCGGTGGCTGAGAAGATGGCTGCTGGCCTGAACTTCTACGCGCGGCTCTTCTCAGGCTGCGCGTCAGAGGCTGATCAGTGTAGTGTATGTGCCTTTAAGTCAGAACTACTTTTACAGCTGCTGTATACTGTAGTACCGGCAGTGACCACACCGGTATATAAGCTTTGCGCATGCCTCTGTACCCCCAGTTTAGAGATTACCCTCCTCCAGTGAAGACCTGTTATTTGTTAATGTACAGCATCCGTGTGATTATTTATCCATTGAACCACGGATCCAACAGTGGCGACGAGTGTCGATTCGAATCTACCTGCAATATAAAAGAAAAAAAAAAAAAAGTCGAGGCCAGGAACACGGGCGTCGACCACGAGCAACCGCCCAGCAGTCAGGCAGAGATCCAACTTCGCAGGGGAGGCTGTGGAGAGCCGGACTTGGTTCCCTAGCCACAACGAGCAGTAAGAGACCGACGACAGGTCCAGCGCAGACCCTTCCCGAGCAGCGGCGGCTGGAGCCGACCGACGGCGGAGAGAGAGCCGAGCAGCGTCGACGGGGTAAGACAGAGGGTGAAGAGCGCAGGGCGCAGCCGGGGGTTGAACACTGAGCAGCGTCGAGGAAAATTAAAACAAACCGGAGAGAGGGTAAGAAACAGCCGGGTTCTAGACTGAGCGGCGTCAAAAAATATCGAAAAAAGAACGCGCAGAGCACAGCCAGGGATCACGGGCTGAACAGGGTCTGCGGGACGAAGAAAGGGGAGACGCCATTGAGCCGCGGACAAGAAGGAAGAGCGCGGGAGGCGCCATTGAGCCGCGGAGAAGCAGGGAGAGCGCGGGAGACGCCATTGAGCCGCGGAGAAGCAGGGAGAGCGCGGGAGACGCCATTGAGCCGCGGAAAAGGAAGAGCTCGGGAGATGCCATTTTGAGAAGCTGCAGCGGAGAAGAAGGGCGAGCGCGGGAAGGAAGGAAAGCGTGGGAGACGCCATTTTGTGCCAGCGGAGAAGAAGGGGAAGCGCGGGAGGCGCCATTGGTAATAGTTAACGCACAACCAAGGATGCCGAAGAGTGGCAGTATCTCTACGTTCGACAATGAAGTCGAAGATTGGGCGACATATGTGGAACGTATTGAAGTGTACTGCAGGGCGAATGAAGTGCCAGATGCTAATAAAGCACTGGTTCTGTTAAATTCCATGGGTGCAAAAACTTATGGGCTACTGCAAAATCTAACAACCCCAGAGAAGCCGGTAAACAAGAATTTTGAAAGTATAGTAGAAATCCTACAGGACCACTTAAACCCCACACTGCTGCTGATAGCAGAACGATTTAAGTTCCATAAAAGGAACCAACACAAAGACGAATACAATGCTGAGTACCTAACGGAACTGTGCAAGCTATCGAAATACTGCCAGTTTGGAGCGGCACTAGCAGACACGTTAAGGGACAAGTTTGTGTGTGGGCTACAAAGTGAAGGAACCCAGAAACGGCTTCTATCAGAAAAGGACCTTACGCTGGACAAAGCTTTCAGTATGGCAGTATCACACGAAGCAGCCGCAAGGGGCGCTGCAGAGATACAACGGAGACGGCAAGAATATGGCACCAACGAAATGACCTATGGAACAGGGAAGTGCTATCGCTGCGGCAGAACAACACATGACCAGAAAGATTGTTGGTTCAAGGACCAAGTGTGCAGACAGTGTGGGAAAGCAGGACACATAGCAAGAGTCTGCAGGTCTGGGAAGAAAACCAACAGTAAGAAATCTCCACAGGAGAAGTACAAAAAGGTACACCAGGTGATGGAGAGTGGTTCAGACGAACAGAAAAGTGACACAGACTCCGGAAGCAAGGAGCTGGGTTGTCTGAAACTACATAATGTAACCGAAATGGAGGATCACCAGACTATCTGGGTTACACTCAAGATAGACGGAGTCCAAGTGGAAATGGAATTGGACACAGGGTCAGCTCTAACAGTCATAAATCAAAGAGACTACAAGCGGCTATTTTCACACATACCCTTGAAAGCTACAGAGATTGTCTTGAAGACGTATACGGGGCAAAAAGTCTACCCCAAAGGAAAAATAAGGGTGAAAGTGACATATAAAGGCCAGGAAATACCTAAAATGGATATATATGTATTGCCAAATGGAGGACCACCACTGCTAGGACGTGAATGGATCCGGAAGATACAACTAGATTGGCATTCCATACAGGCACTGAAGGTTGAGGCCAAAAAGGATGACGACGTCACACCTGGTCAACTGTCAAAAATGGTAAATGATGCAAAAGAAGTGTTCCAGGAGGGACTAGGAACACTAAAAGGAATAACAGCAATGATTAAAATAGAGGAAAATGCAAGCCCAAAGTTTCTGAAGGCCAGACCAGTGCCTTATGCAATCAGACCAGCTGTTGAAGCAGAGCTGGGTTGGAACGTTCAGGAGTACTGTCCAAAGTGGACTGGAGCGAGTGGGCTACACCTATCGTTCCTGTAATGAAGAGGTCGTTGAGTAATACGCCTGGGGAACCAAAGAAGGTCCGCATCTGTGGGGATTTTAAGGTGACAGTGAACCCAGTCCTTCACACGGTGCAATATCCGCTTCCACGAATTGAGGATATTTTCACCTCGCTACCTGGAGGTAAACGCTTCATCAAAATTGATCTAGCCCAGGCGTACTTGCAAATGGAGGTAGAAGAAGCTTCGAAACATTACCTTACGATCAACACCCATAAAGGTCTCTATCAATACAACCGGCTGGTGTTTGGAGTAGCCTCAGCTCCGGCTATCTGGCAAAGGGCGATGGATCAGGTCCTGCAAGGGATTCCAGGGACCCAGTGTTATTTGGACGACATCTTGGTCACGGGCGAAAATGACGGTGATCACCTCGCCAACTTGGAGAAGGTGCTCACCAGATTAAAGGAGTATGGGCTACGAGCTAATCGCCACAAGTGCGAGTTTTTCCAGAAACAGATCTCGTATTGCGGCCAGGTCATTGATGAAGAGGGGTTACATAAGTCCCCTGACAAGATTGAGGCAGTAGTCAAGGCTCCAGCACCGGAAAATGTGTCACAACTGAGGTCGTTCCTCGGGCTGGTAAACTATTACCACAAGTTCTTACCAAATTTGTCTACGGTATTACACCCGCTGAACACCCTACTGCAAACAGGGGTACCATGGAAGTGGGATGACGAACGTAGACGAGCTTTCCAGAAGTGTAAAGAATTGATCACATCAAAAGAGGTGTTGGCCCATTTCAACCCAGCACTACCAATTCGTTTGGCATGTGATGCATCACCCTACGGCATTGGAGCGGTGCTGTTGCACAAATTCCCAGACGGGTTGGAGAGGCCAGTAGCCTTTGCGTCTCGGTCACTAACCTCAGCCGAGCGCAACTACGCCCAGATTGACAGGGAGGCCCTCAGCCTAGTATGGGGAGTAAAAAAATTCAACCACTATCTGCATGGGCAGAAGTTCACCTTGCTGACTGACCACCAACCACTTGTCTCCATCTTTAATCCTAAGAAGGGCGTGCCAGTAATGACTGCACAGCGGTTACAAAGATGGTCCCTGTTTCTAGGGGCGAATCAATATGATATAGAATATAAAGGCACGAAACAGCATGGGAACGCTGATGGGCTATCGCGCCTGCCACTGCCTACTGTGGAGGAAGCACCAGCAGTGGACCCTATCGAGATATTTTATTCGTCGATAATTGAACGATTACCAGTAACAAATGCGGATATAGAGGAGACCCGCAATGATCCGACGCTGTGACGGGTATATGAATTGACGGTGAGGGGATGGCCAACACATGGCGACTCACTGTTGCTAGCATTCTCATCCAGAAGAGAACAGCTGTCAGTATGCCAGGGGACAGTGATGTGTGGATCCAGAGTGGTGATTCCACCCAAGTTAAGGGAGAGAGTGCTAAATGAGCTACATGAAGGTCATCTGGGGGGAGTGAAAATGAAAAGCCTTGCTAGGGCTTATGTGTGGTGGCCGGGAATCGATCAACAAATCGAAGACCTAACTAAGAGCTGCTTAGGATGCCAGAAGGTCCAAAATGCACCACCACATGCCCCTCTACACCCATGGGAGTGGCCCTCCTCTCCATGGCAACGGGCGCATATTGATTTCGCTGGTCCATTCATGGACTCAATGTTCTTAATAGCAGTGGATGCTCTTTCAAAGTGGCCTGAGGTGATAAAGATGTCTTCAACCACTACAGAGAAAACGATTGCAGTCCTACGGACCATATTTGCCAGAAACGGGTTGCCAGAGCAGATTTGCTCTGATAATGGACCAGTTTGTGTCCGACGAGTTCCAAAAATTCATGAAAAGGAATGGGGTAAGGCATTACACATCCGCCCCGTATCATCCAGCCACAAATGGATTGGCTGAGAGCTTCGTACAAACCTTTAAGAAGGCGATAAAGGCCATGTGCGACGAGGAAATTCCACTACAGCATAAGATGGACAATTTCTTATTAGCCTACCGAAACGCAACACATGCAGTTACCAACCAGACCCCCGCCATGGTGTTCTTTAACCAAAGGTTGAGATCTTGTCTGGACTTGCTCAGACCAAATGTGCGAAGAAATGTCGAGGACAAACAATTCCAGCACATCAATGAGAAGCCGACAAGGAGCTTCAATGTAGGGCAACCAATCTTGGCCCGTGACTATCGAACAGAGAAGTGGCAACTCGGAACGATATGTACCAGGCAGGGGCCATTAATGTACACAGTGGATGTCGGGGAGAACATTGTGAGACGCCACGTCGATCAGATCTTAGCGTCAGAGGAACACGTCAACCCCATGTTTCAAGTACCTGGGGATGAACCCGACATACCGGTAGCATCTACTTCAGACCCAGTAGCAGTGGAACCCGATGAACTAGCCGATGAAAAGGGGTCAGAATCGCCTCTGCACCCAAGAACAAGAACCTCTGGAAAGGCGCTATCCCGAAAGGGTCAGGAAGCCGCCCCAAAGACTGAATCTATAACTGGACTTTTGTTATTGAATGTACATGTAAAAATGTTAATTGTTATTTGAATATTAAGGGGTATTATTAATCTAAAAGGGGAGGAATTGTAGTGTATGTGCCTTTAAGTCAGAACTACTTTTACAGCTCCTGTATACTGTAGTACCGGCAGTGACCACACCGGTATATAAGCTTTGCGCATGCCTCTGTACCCCCAGTCTAGAGATTACCCTCCTCCAGTAAAGACCTGTTGTTATTTGTTAATGTACAGCATCCGTGTGATTATTTATCCATTGAACCACAGATCCAACAATCAGAAGTAGCTTCTAGGCCCCTCTCACGGAATGCTTGCTGCCATTCCAAGAACAGGAATGGAACCGGTCTGATACCCCCAAGCCTGTGAAGGGCAAGATGCATGTAAGCAAAAGGCATGGCCATTGTAAATGAAGAAAGTGTTTCATTACACAAAATGTGGTTCCTTCAAACATGAGAAAGCTATGGCAACAGAAAGCAAAACGAATATACTGACACATAACTGCCTCTCACACCCGGGAGACTGTCCAAAACATAAATCACATTCCGACCATCTTCTTTGGCCTTGATTCCACTGCGCCAACCAGAGCATCCAATGCCCCATCAGTGAGGCATTCCGCCCTCTGCCTCACCCTTTCCATGTCTTGCTAGGCTGGTGCGCCACAGGTAGGCTCCCACCGCTTTGAAGGCCTACAAGGCAGTGAGTGTGTCTGGTGATGCCAATTGACCTGCCCCTTTAAGAGCTGGCCGGTGCCAGTGTATCTCAGGGAAAGTGATTATTGACAGCACCCTCGCTGCGCCCTGCCGCCGCGAAATTAGGTTGCGCCGCCGGGTTAGCGCCTTAAGAGTAGCGTGCAGCGCCCGATTTAGCGCCGCAATCACCTTTAGGGGCGCTGCAACCCAATATCGCGCTAGGTGGCGCTAAATTGCGCCTGGCGCTAAACTTTGCGCATCGCCAGGACTAGCGCCACAAACGCGGCTGTACCGAATTTCTAGGCCCTCATTTTTAAAACCTAATTTTTGTTTATCTTTGACTGAGCCGCTTTTTATTACAGGACTAAGGTCGATGGAGTGCCAACTGAGACACACAACCTTTGGGCACACTGTACAAGTACTGAACGCTCACTGGTCTGGTTATAATTTCCCATCTGTGACACAGGAGCAGGAACAGGTGCTAAAAGGTTCAAAAACAAAATGTGGCTCAGATTCACAGTCGAATTTGGGCCACTTCCTCTCCGCACAGGCCTTTTAGGCAAGCCTAGCACAATCTCACTGAAAAGGAGCCAAAGCTTCATTTAAGTATTAGAATGCATTTAAATTAAGCCAAGTGCAATTTTGTGTCTGCTTAGGAGCAGATTGCACAGCAAGCTCCCTTCTCCCCTCAAGCGAGCCTATGGGAAGCTCCATCAGTGATTGAGTTCTTAAAGGATCAGAGGGCCTTTAGTCTTTTTCTTATTTGTTTGCAAGTTTTACAAAACGCTTTTAGTGCTGGCTTCTGTTAGTAATTGTTTGTTGGCATTGTTCCAGTTTTTTTCCCATCTTTTTAAAAACAAATTTAAACAACATAAGATTTTCTACCTAAGTCTTTTGGAGCTGATGAATTTAAACATTGTTATTTGCAGTCAAATATTTGTACACGTTTGTGCGTTTTCTCGTGGCTAATGTGGTTCCAAAACGAATTGCATATTAAAAGGATGTAGGGATGAAATGTGGAATTCTTGGCTTTTCTCCCAGACACTCATAAACCAAGGAGGCAAGCAACATGAAGCATGTTTATGGTATTTAAGGGGATTCTAATGATAAGTTAGGGTGATGAGTTGTTCTACTCAATTCTTATCTCGCAGTTTGGCTACAAATTATTGGTGAGGAAAAACAGACGAAAATGATGGACAGGAACAGGCCAACTGATCCATCTAGCCTGTCCCATCTAGTCGTGATGCATCACGATAGGCACTCCCCACACACCCCGAGCCATGTAATCTCCTGGGAGAGGCGGAAAAACAGATTTAAAAAACCTAGTCCAATTAGGAAAAAAAATCTGGAAAATTCCTCTCCGAGCCCTTTAGTTGAATGAAACTAGTCCAGGTGACCACATTGACCCTGAAAAAAGCACACTGGTGGTAATTTTGCATTTGGATGATTGTGTAAATGGTGATATCAATTCAGTCGCCAGTTATACATCTTTCCTGATTTTCATTTCCATTGATTTCACTCAGATGTAATTCAGTCCCTATTATAAAATCAAATGGTTCCTATTATAAATTTTTATGTCCACATTTATAATTGTTATGCTCCAATTACACCATCCTGCCTGCCCGCCCTCCCCCCAATGAAAGACACAAGTGCCCCCTTGGGCCCCTTTGCTAAGGGGCCAAAATGTACGTGAAGTTCTACTATCTTCCAGGGTACGATCCAGTCCTGGATACTCAGGTGGCCCCCACTTCTGGCAGGCCAATACGGCTACTTCCACTTGGCATACCAGCCCACTGATGTTCGGCCACACAAGTGTGAGCCCCTGCCTCTGGCTACGCCCATTGGCCTTGTTTGGGGCAGGCGGAGGCTTCCCTCCTTGCAAGGCCCCATGGAAAATGCCGGGGAAGGTTGGAATTTGGTGTATCTGGGGCCAAGCTTAATTTGTGGCTCTCTACCAGACTCCAGCCAAAGGTTACTGGTGTTCCTGGTGTGGCCGAGCATCAGTAGGCCAGTATGGAAAGTGGAAGCTGTGGTATTAGCCTGCTAGAAGTGGAGCCCACCTGGGGATCCAGACCTCGATCATGCCCTGGATCCCGGAAGAAAGAAGAAATTCAGACACATTTTGGCCCCATTACAGATTTTTAGGGTTGAATTTTGCGGGGGGTCAGTGGGCGCGATTGGTGGCGGGTCGGGTGGGAAAGTGTTTTTTTTCCCCCAGTGGGTTGGGACTGCGCTGTAAACCCGCCGCTACGCGCCTTTAGCAAATGTTGGGTCTTTCAGTGCTGAGCAGACCCGACATGCAGCGGCGGGTGGGGCAATTAAAATCATTAGTGGCTTGTTTACAGCCACTTATCAATGGTTTTTTCCAAGCTTTTTAGATTTGACAGGTCGCCCATCAGTTTCCTGCTGTGCCTAGACCTCGTCTGTGAAGCTGAGGCAGGAGGTCAGTGGCCATTGAATCAGCTGATGGGTTGACAGCTTCAAATGTCAAGTCAAAACTCCCAGCTGATTGAGATATGTTCTCTTAACCACTAGCATCTTTAACTGCACTTCCACTACAGATTCAGGAGGCTGCAAGTCTTTACACAAGTCTCCATCCAGTCTGACCTCATAACCTTTCCCACCATTGACAGATCACTTCTGTCATTTCTAGTTCACCTGCCATCTATTCCGTCAACATCGGTGCCCTGGAAACTCGCTCACCTTGGTCCTCAGAATCCCACCATGATCAGCACCAACACCAGCAGCACCAGGCACACCAGCAGCACCAACAACACCAACCTTCTCCGCAATCAACTGATGCTGCACAGGACACAGGGCATCAGCACCCGACAACATTGCTGCCCGGGAGGTCAGGGATGGCCTCACCATGACCAGATTTACTTCACTTGACGCTGTACACCCTGGCTGCCATATGATGCACCAGGTTGGCACCACCCCACACCAACACCATAAAGCATCCCTACAATGACCAAGCCATTCCTTTCACACTCATCACCATTGCGGTGGTTACCGTTATGTCTCACTATTCACTGCAACTCACTAAGCCACTTCCAAAGGTGCACACACATCTGTCCAAGAATGCAAAGTGTTGAAAATAAAGGTTTCAATGTTTGACACCACATTAACAGAAACTTTACATGAACATTGTATAAAAGTGCCTACCCTTGCGTGTTGTTAGTTGGTATGATTGCACTAGGATGAGTGTGAGGGGTGGCTAGTGAGATGGGGATGTGATAATGTAGATAGAGAGGGGTGGGTGGAGGTGCAAGGTAAGTTGGTGTGAGTAAGAATGTGCAGGAGTAGGGTAGGGAAGGCAGAGTGATGGGGATGTGATGAGTGGCACAGCAGGATGAGGTTGAGTGTGGCTTTGTACTAGCGTTTCGTGATCTACTGAGATCATTGAAACGTTTGTGGCACTGCACCCAGGTCCTCCTGATCACATCCCTGTTTGTACCCTCCTGTGCAATGTGCAACCAGGCTGTGTTGATTTCCTGGGGTGGTCTCTTCCGCCCATGGGAAGGGAAGAGAAACTCCCTGCGTGCTGTGACTCCCTCCATAAGCATATGGAGGGAGTCATGGGAGAGCCTGGGTGCAGCCCTGAACCTCTGTGCAGTGCTTGTCAGTGTCTGTAGCACCTCAATGTTGTAGAACACTAACAGCACAAATGTCAAAATAAATTTGGCCATGGTCCCTTTAAGGAAACCGGTTGATGACGCGTCATCAAATGACGCATTAGCAAATGACGTCACCAGACTTGCTTCGTCTAATTGACCGGGAAACTCGCTGGGCGGGCTTAACAAGCCCAATCACGGGAAATTCATTTCAGAGGCCGGGATGGAGACAGCAGCGGGGTCACCACCCGCCACCGACCTCGCCCGCCACAGACCTGCCGAGGTTCATAAAATCATGGCCCAAGTCTCAGTGGGTTCACCCGTCCCAAAAAGAGTGGGCTAACAACACAGAATAGCCACTATTGCAGCAACGAGAATGGCAGTAGTTTTAAACACTATGCCGAGTGTTCTTCAAGTGGTAATAAACCTTAGATGGTAATTGGGCTTAGTGCATGTAAATCAATGGTCTTAAAACTCAGAAAATAGCACACGTGCTAATGTTAAGCGACCTAATTGGTATTATTAAGTTCGTAACCCATTACACATTGTCAATTCCGTACTGAAAATTGCATGTTGACTGTTGGTGCCAGCCAGTGTGCTGATGTCTGCTCAGCACAGAATAGTCAATAAGATTAACGCATAGGAACAGGAGTAGGCCATTCAGCCCCTCGAGTCTGTTCCACTATTCTAGTAGATCAAGGCTGATTTCTACTTCAATTCCATTTATCTGCCCTTGCTCCAACTCCCTTCACACAATTCCTTATCAAAAATCTGTCAATATCAGTCTTGAAAATTTCTATTGCTACAAAGTCCACAGCCTTTTGGGGAGCAAGTTCTAGATTCCCACTACTCTTTTTGTGAAAAAAAATGCATTTTAAAGAAAGAAAAAGACTTGCATTTATATAGCGCATTTCACAACCACCAGACGTCCCAAAGCGCTTTACAGCCAATGAAGTACTTTTTGAAATGCACATTTCAATTTGATTCAATTTTAAGCACCTCAATTTGATCACTCCTGAACCTTCTAAACTCAAGGGAATACAAACCAAGTTTGTGCAACTAGTCTTCATAATTTAACCTTTTAAGCTCCAGTGTCATTCTGGTGATATGTACTGTACCCCTCCAAGGCCAATATATCCTTCCTGAGGTTCGGAGCCCAAAACTGAACACTCTACTTCAGGTGGGGTCTACCCAAGGCTCTCTACAACTGAAGCATACCTTCTTGTATTTCAGTCCCCTTGAGATAAAGGCCAACATTCCATTGGCACACCAATCAGAAAATCTCATTCATATAAAAAATGATTTAAGTATGGTTTCTCTATGTAATAAATGTATTGTTTCATACAGTTAAAGTCAGGGAAGTGGTTTAAATCTCTTTATTCTTCAACATTTATCCAGAGCAAATATAACTAATTATCTTACCAAACATCACTGGAGATATCATTACAGTTTCTCTGCCACTGAACTTCCTTAGTGGCTTTCAAAATATACAGAGAGAATGTGCAAACATAAGGAAGTCCACGTTTCAAATGCTAAAATGAATACAGGTTCTAAAAAGTTGAAAAAATTAAAACAACCAGTCCTGTTCAATGCGATGACTAGACAAACTTGCCTACTTGTGGCAGAATATTTTCTTTATGTAACAACCAACTAACTTCTGTGGTCTCTCCTGATATTCTTTAAGCACTTCATGGGAGCTGCTAATTTGATCACCTTGCAGTCGGTCCAGCAGGGTCACACACACCACTGTACCTGCACAGAGAGAAGGTCGAGTTAGACGGCTAGTAAACTATTCTTTCATTGACACTGATGCCATGCTGAGCTCCTCATATCACAAATCCCACTATAAATGGCTGATGCACAGCAATAGATTTCAATGTGAGTAGTCTGCGCCAAAGCCCCAGATCCACAGTCTGCATTATCTGTTCACTCTTTTTAAGCTACAGGAATGGCTAATGGTAGCTGCTGCAATGTACCTTAAAAATCCCCAAATGGATCAAGGAGTAAATGCATAGTATAGTGCTGTACTGCACTATACCAACCACAGAGCCACTGGGGAATTACCAAGATTAGAGGAGCAATAGAGACAGCAGATCAATTTAATGAGGTGAAATCGTGTTTACTTTGGCCACAAGTAATTAAAATCAGGTGATTCAAAACGACCTAAGGTAAGCAGCAGGGGTTCGAAAATGGATATAAGTACATGTGCCTGTGTTGGAGTGGAATGTTTTAGGAAAATTGGAAGGGAGTGGAGTCAGAAAGAGGTGAAACTTGGGTTTTAATTATGAAATAAAGGGGCACGATGACGGGTGAGAAATGGATAGAATCAAGGTTTGAGGAGTTGCCATGAATATTGCAGTTTAGAGCAAGAATAGAAAGCAGCGGATAGTGCACGTCCAGTTTTAGGTGTGTTGGAGTCTTTATAAGGTTGTGAATACTCAGGTTGTACTTGATAATTCATCATGTCAAAGGAGAGAAGAGAAAGAAGAGGTAAGGGGAGTAAATACTTCCTCTCCCATTGTTATATAGAGGTTTCTTTATAGTTTGAATCCCATGTGCACCGCTGGTAAGACCCATTATCCCCCTTGCTGTCTCTGCCTGTTCTCAAGTTGAAGCCATCAGTCTTTGAACATAACAGCATAAGAAATAGGAGCAGGAGTAGGCCAATTGGCCCCTCGAGCCTGCTCCACCATTCAATAAGATCATGGCTGATCTGATCCTAACCTCAAATCTTCTATCACTGTGCATCCACCCGAACCCATGTGATCTCCCGGGAGAGGCGAAAAACCAGATAAAGACCCAATGGCCAATTTGGGAGAAAAAAATCTGGGAAATTCCTCTCCGACCCATCTAGGCGATCGAAATTCTTCCAGGAGATCACTTTGTCCCTATATTTTCTACAGTACTTACCTTCTGTAAAGGCGATCTCCACCCCAGCCAGGAACAGGAATAAAACCATCTCCTGAAATCTAACACAGAATTAGAACACAGTAGGAGCAGAACCAGGCTACACGGCCCCTGGGCCCACTCCACTACCCACAGGGCCATGACCATTCCGAACCTAGACTCATGTCCAATTTCCTGCCCGCTCCCCATAACCCTTAATTCCCTTTACTTCTAGGAAACTATCTATTTCTGTTTTAAATTTATTTAATGATCAAACTGGGAAACATTTTGCCTGGTGTAAGAGGTTGCCATATGATGGAAGACAATGTAAACTTCTGAGCAGTTTGAGAACATTGAACTTGGCTTGCTTAGACCCAAGATTCTTCAGCAGCCTTTTTGAAAGAGCTAAGCAATTTTCCATCAGGAAGAGGAGTAGAATAAGAAGTGGGTTTGCTCCTGTCTTTGAAAGCACTTGGGAGGGGGCGGGCGGGGGGAGAATGGGAAATGGGAAATGAGAAAAAGAAACAACTAAAACTTAAAAAGATCAACTAAAGAAAGAATTGTGTGTGCTTGTACATTTGGCCAGTCTCTGAGCCTCACTCCTGCTCCATCAATGTTTCATTAAATTGGCACCTATAAAGGGTCGAAACTGGGATCTTCCTGATCTGCATGACTCAGTACCACTTACAAGGTGTCTTTATCTTCTGAGCTATTAGGAGAGGCTTAGAGACTGAATTTTATTCTCTTTGTAGTCTTCAGGGGGAAAAAAGCATTTTTAGAGTTCACAATATTGATCTGAAATGCATTTTACAGTTCATAATATTGATCTAAAATGCATTCTATGACATGTGACCACCAGCCAGACACAGCATACTGGGTGGCAGGCAGCAGCTCAAATTGTGACATATTGTTGGGAGTAGTCAGTTGCGATCAATTAGGGGATTATAAACAGCAGTCAGCCCAAAGCAACCAGATGGAAAATGCAAGGAATTCCACACAGCTCTAGCAGAAAGAAACTCAATAGCTAATTTACTGTTGGAGGAAAGAAGTTTGTCAAGAACAGCATGTGAAATTATAAACTGTAGAGTATCTATGACAGAAGAGAGATTGGTAAAAGCACATTTATGGTAAGCTTTGTATTCTGTCTCAGGAAAATACAAGTACTGACTAACTGATTTAGTTAAAGGAGGAGTGGTTTACTTCTACAGTTTTAGTACTTTGAGCTGAAGAGCAAGAGTCTTGTAGCTTTCCACATCCCAGTGTGAAGAGAAGTGTCCATGGAATGGAAAGGCTGTTGACATTTTATGAATGTTATTTGTCTGAATCATCAAAAGTTAGGCACAATTGTAAGATTATTTGTGACTATTATTCTAATACTGAAATACACTGCTTGGCCTGCATTCGAGGATTAATTGGCTGGCAATATCAATAGTACAATTATGGCACAAAAGCACAGTAGTTGCTTAATTTCAACTACATTTATGTCTGCAGTTAAAAACATAGAAACATAGAAGATAGGAGCAGGAGTAGGCCATTCGGCCTCTCGAGCCTGCTCCGCCATTCAATGCGATCATGGCTGATCATCCAAATTCAGTACCCTGTCCCTGCTTTCTCCCCATATCCCTTGATCCCCTTAGTCTTAAGAAATATATCTAACTCCTTCTTGAATATATTTAATGAACTGGCCTCAACTGTCTTCTGTGGTAGAGAATTCCACAGGTTCACCACTCTCTGGGTGAAGAAATTCCTCCTCATCTCAGTCCTAAATGGCTTACCCCTTATCTTTAGACTGTGACCCCGGGTTCTGGACTCCCCCGCCAACGGGAACAGCCTTCCTGCATCTAGTCTGGCTAGTCCTGTTAGAATTTTATAAGTTTAAATGAGATCCCCTCTCATTCTTCTAAACTCTAGCGAATATAAGCCTAATTGACCCAATCTCTCTTCATACGTCATTCCTGCCATCCCAGGTATCAGTCTGGTGAATCTTCGCTGCACTCCCTCCATGGCAAGAACATCCTTCCTCAGATAAGGTGACCAAAACTGCACACAATACTCAAGGTGTGGTCTCACCAAGGCCCTGTACAACTGCAGCAAGACATCCTTGCTCCTGTACTCGAATCCTCTCGCTATGAAGGCCAGCATACCATTTGCCTTCTTAACCGCCTGCTGCACCTGCATGCTTACCTTCAGTGACTGGTGCACAAGGACACCCAGGTCTCGTTGCACTTCCCCTTTTCCCAATCTATTGCCGTTCAGATAATAATCTGCCTTCCTGTTTTTGCCACCAAAGTGGATAACCTCGCATTTATCCACATTATACTGCATCTGCCCAATCGCCCAACCTGTCCAAATCATACTGGAGTTTCTCTGCATCCTCCTCACAGCACACACGCCCACCCAGCTTTGTGTCGTCTGCAAACTTGGAGATATTACATCTAGTTCCCTCGTCTAAATCATTAATATATATTGTGAATAGCTGGGGTCCTAGCACCGATCCCTACAGTACCCCACTAGTCACTGCCTTCCACTCGGAAAAAGACCCGATATTCCAACTCTTTGCTTCCTGTCTGCCAACCAGTTTCTATCCAAGTCAGTACCTTACCCCCCAATCCCATGTGCTTTAACTTTGCACGCTAGTCTCTTATGCGGGACCTTATCGAAAGCCTTCTGAAAGTCCAAATACACCACATCCACTGGTTCTCCCTTATCTATTCTACCAGTTACATCCTCAAAAAATTCCAGTAAATTATTCAAGCATGATTTACCTTTTGTAAATCCATGTTGACTTTGTCCAATCCTGTCACTGTTTTCCAAGTGCTCTGCTATTACATCTTTTATAATGGACTCTAGCATTTTCCCCACTACCGATGTCAGGCTTACCAGTCTATAATTTCCCGTTTTTTCTCTGCCACCTTTTTTAAATAGTGGGGTTACATTAGCTACCCTCCAGTCCATGGGCACTGTTCCAGAGTCTATAGAATTTTGGAAGATGACCGGCAATGCATCTACTATTTCTAGGGCCACTTCCTTAAGTACCCTAGGATGTAGATTATCAGGCCCTGGGGATTTATCGGCCTTCAATCCCGTCAATTTCCCTAACACCATTTCCCTACAAATACTGATTTCATTCAGTTCCTCCCTCTCATTAGACCCTATGTTCCCCGACATCTCTGGGAGTTTATTTGTGTCCTCCTTTGTGAAGACAGAACCAAAGTATGTATTTAATTGGTCTGCCATGTCTTTGTTCCCCATTATAAATTCCCCTGATTCTGACTGCAAGGGACTTATGCTTGACTTTACCAATCTTTTTCTCTTCACATATCTATAGAAGCTTTTACAGTCAGTTTTTATGTTCCCTGAAAGCTTACTCTCATACTCTATTTTCCCCCTCTTAATTAATCCCTTTGTCCTCCTTTGCTGAATCCTAAACTGCTCCCAATCCTCAGGTTTGCTGCTTTTTCTGGCCAATTTATATGTCCTCTCCTTGGCTCTTATGCTATCCCTAATTTCCCTTGTTAGCCAATGTTGAGTCACCTTTTTTGTTTTATTTTTATGCCAAACAGGGATGAACAAATTCTATAGTTCATCCATGCGATCTTTAAATGTTTGCCATTGCCTATTCACCGTCAACCCTTTAAGTAACATTCCCCAATCCATCCTAGCCAACTCGCGCCTCATATATGGGTACTACTCCTACTGAGCCACCTGACCAACCAGCCTGTGGGTTTGCTTATTAACTCTTCATTATATGATGATTGCTTCTGATATGTTTAGATTCTATCCTTACATGTTCAACACTTGGGGATTTTAGGATTCTTTTAGTTGTGTCATCATGTCAGCTTGTGCACATCAGGACAGGCGACAAGTGTTTTCTGCCTGCTGCAGCTCAGCTAACCTTAAAAAGAACATTATCATACTTTAAAGAAATTAAGATTAATTTCAACAGTATATTTAAAAACCACTAAGGTTAGAATCTAGAATATACAACCAGATATTTTAAAACCATGAGTTCTCACTTTCTCCTTTTTTGCATTCTTCTTGCTCAGAAAAATAATAAAACTTGTTTTGTTTGTAAGCCAAAATTTGTGGAAATACTACAATACATCACCTTATTAACTGGGTGCAGTCATCCAACCCACAATATGATAAAATAATGGGTGGTCTGCACAGAGTGGTCATAAACAGAGTGAACTTAAACACGGTGTTAAAGTTGGGAATTTGGAGAGTGGAAGTCTCTGGTAAGTACTGGGTGAGTACTAGGTGTAAAAAGTGAAATTTAGTTTAACATTTTGAATTTAACTTAGAACTTTAAAAACTGTAAAATAAACTGTAGTTAACAGAAACTGCCTGTCAGTGGTAGTTAACTGTCAATCAGCTGTAAGTGTTTGTCTGAATAGTTGCTAATTACTGTGAGCAGGAAGCTGAGTCATCACTTGTAACTTCGGTGTGGCTCAAAGGTGTATAAAAGTAACTACTGTATCTGATTATGCATGGAGTGGTTTGCACAGAGTGCACTTAAACAGAGTGTTAAAGTTGGGAATTTGGAGAGTGGGAATTTGGAGCACAGGGGAGGTGGTGCTGCTGCTGCTTTTAGCCTCCAATACTTGTAGTGGGTTGTGTTACAAAAATATTTAATTTAATCTACCGGTAACTTAAACTAGATCTAGTAATTAGTTAAACAACTAAACTATAAGCTAATTAATTAAATATGTAAACATATTAATTAATTAAATAAATAAATAAAACCAGGTTATATAGGGATGGCTGTGCAGATGGTGTGCCGCAACTGCAGGATGTGGGAGTTTGTGGAGAGCATCGCAATTCCAGATGACCATGTCTACTGGAAGTGTCTGCATCTTGAGAAACTTCAGCTCAAAGTTGTTGAGCTGGAGTCTGAGGTGCAGATGTTGCGGGGCAGCAGGGAGGGGGAAAGTTACCTGGACACTTCGATCCAGGAGGCAGTCACACCCCTTAGGTTAGGTAGTGGTACAGGTCTGGTTAGTGGTCAGGGACAGGAGGGTGTGACTGTGACTCAGGCAGGTAAGGGGACCCCAAGTAGAGTGCTGGAGGAGCCTCAGTCTTTGCCCTTATCCAACAGGTACGAGGCTCTTGCTGTCTGTGTGCAGGCAGGCAAAGTCTGCGGGGTGGATGAGCAAATTGACCACGGCACCGTGGTACAGGAGACCATTCAGGTGGGGGAGTGAAAAGGAATGATGTAGTGGTAGGGGACATTGTGGTCAGGGGGATAGATACTGTTCTCTGCAGCCACGACCGGGAGTTCTGAATGTTGTGTTGGCTGCCCGGTGCAAAGGTTAAGGATATCTCTTCGCGGCTGGAGAAGAATTTGGAGTGGGAGGGGGAGGATGCAGTTGTCGTGATCCACGTAGGAACCAATGACATAGGCAGAACTCGGAATGAGGTTCTGCTGAGAGTTTGAGGAGCGAGAGTACAAATTAAAATGCAGAACCTCAAAGGTAATAATCTCTGGATTACTACCTGAGCCACGTGCAAATTGGCATAAGGACATGCAGATCAGAGGGTTAAATATGTGGTTCAAAGAGTGGAGTGGGAGGAAGGGGTTTCAATTCATGGGAAGAGGGAGCTGTTCTGTTGGGACAGGCTCCACTTAAACCAGGCTATGCTAGTGTTCTGGCGAATCAAATAACTAAGGCTGTCGATAGGGCTTTAAACTAAAAGGGGGGCAGAGGAGGGGTCAGGAAATTTAGAAATCTAAAGAGAAAAGTCAAGGCAATGGAGCAGTGTAGCGATTTGGGTAAAGATAAGCAGAGTGTGACAGGAAGGGACAGAGCGTTTAACGGTAATAGTGCTTCAGCAAATAAGGTGAAAGCAGGAAATAATGGTAAAATGTTAAAATTAAAGACTCTTTATCTGAATGCACAAAGCATTCGTAACAAGATAGACAAATTAGTGGCACAAAGAGAGATAAATGGGTTTGATCTAATAGCCATTACAGAGACGTGGTTGCAAGGTGACCAAGGTTGGGAACTAAATATGCCAGGGTACTTGACATTTCAAAAAGACAGACAGAATGGAAAAGGAGGGGGAATGGTAGCCCTGATAATAAAGGATGACATAAGGACAGTAGTGAGAAAGGATCTTGGCTTGGTAGATCAGGAAGTAGAATCAGTATGAGTGGACATAAGAAATAATAAGGGGCAGAAAACACAGGTTGGAATAGTTTATAGCCTCCGAGCTATACCGTTGGATAGAGTATTAATCAAGAAATAATAGGAGCTTGTAAAAAGGTAATGCAATAATCGTGGGGGATAATCTTCATATAGACTATGTAAATCATCTTGACAAAGGTAGTCTGGAAGACGAGGTCAAGGAATTCATTCAAGACAGTTTCCTAGAACAATACGTTATGGAACCAACCAGGGAATAGGCTACTTTAGATCTTGTATTGTGTAATGAGACAGGGTTATTTAGTAATCTCATAGCAAAGGATCCTTTGGGGAAGATTGATCATATGATAGAATTTCACATTGACTTTGAGCATGAAATATTTTAAGTCCAAAACTAGAGTCTTAAACTTAAATAAAGCCAATTACATAGGTATGAGGGGTGAGTTGGCTATGATAGATTGGGAAATTACATTAAAAGGTGTGATGGTAGATAAACAGTGGCTAACATTTAAAGAAATATTCTCAACAAATATACATTCCATTGAGAAATAAAAACTCCATAGGAAAAGTGATCCATCTGTGGATAACTAAAGAAGTTAAGGATAGTATTAAATTAAAAGAAGAGGCTTATAATGTTGCGAATAATAGTAAACCTGAAGATTGGGAGAGCATTAGAAACCAACAAAGGATGATCAAAAAATTGATTAAAAAGGGAGATAATAGAATGAGGGTAAACTAGCAAGAAATATAAAAACAGATTGTAAGAGCTTCTACAAGTAAGTAAAAAGGAAGAGAGTAGCAAAAGTAAGCATTGGTCTCTTAGCATTGAGAAAGGAGAAATTATAGCGGGGAATAAGGAAATGGCAGAGACTTTAAACAAATATTTTGTATCTGTCTTCACAGTAGAAGACATAAAAAGCATACCCAAAATAGTGGGGAACCAAGGGGCTAATGAGAGTGAAGAACTTAAAATAATTAATACCAGTAGAGAAAATGTACTTGAGAAACTAATGGGAGTAAAAGCCGACAAATCCCCTGTACCTAATAGTCTACATCCTAGGGTTCTAAAAGAGGTGCCTGCAGAGATAGTGGATGCATTGGTTGTGATCTTCCAAAATTCCCTAGATTCTAGAATTGTCCAAGCAGATTGGAACTTAGCAAATGTAACCCTGCTATTCAAGAAAGGAGGGAGAGAGAAAACAGGGAATTACAGGCCAGTTAGACATTGGGGAAATGCTGGAATCCATTATTAAGGAAATGGTAACAGGGCACTTAGGAAATCATAATATGATTAGGCAGAGTCCACATGGTTTTATGAAAGGGAAATCGTGTTTAACAAATTTATTGGAGTTTTTTGAAGATGTAACTAGCAGGGTAGATAAAGGGGAACCAGTGGATGTAGTATATTTGGATTTCCAAAAGGCATTCGATAAGGTGCCACATAAAAGGTTGTTACGCAAGATAAGGGCTCATGGGGTTTGGGGTAATATATTAGTATAGAGAATTGGTTAACAGACAGTAAACAGAGTAGGAATAAATGGGTCATTTTCAGGTTGGCAGGCTGTAACTAGTAGGACGGCGCAAGAATCAGTGCTTGGGCCTCAGCTATTTACATTCTATATTAATGATGACTTGGATGAAGGGACCAAGTGTAATGTATTCAAGTTTTCTGATGATACAAAGCTAGATGGGAAAGTAAGTTGTGAGGAGGACACAAAGAGCCTGCAAAGAGATATAGTCAGGTTAAGTGAGTGGTCAATAAGATGGCAGATGAAGTGTAATACAGGAAACTTTGGTTTATCCGGAGGTTGTATGTCCGGAAACCTCGATCTAATGGCAGAAATCAGCAGCCGTTTTGTTAGGTTTTTTTTCTTCTCCTAGCATTTTTTTTTTCTTCTCCTAGCATTTTTTTTAAAGAGCAGTCTCTGGAAAGCCTCTCTGAAGCTGTTGCTAAGCTACAGAGACGCTTCCAAGGTACGGGCCGACTGTTTACAAGCTGTTGCTAAGCAACAGTGTTTGTTGTCAGATACGGAGATGAAAACCTCCGTATCCTTCAACATTAGCGCTGGTCTGTCCGGAAGTTTTCATAGATCGGCATCACGCCGGTGCCGGATATCGCGAAGTTTCCTGTATGGGGAAATTTAAGGTTATTCACTTTGGTAGGAAGAATAGAAAAACAGAATATTTTTTAAATGATGAGAAACTTAAATGTTGGTGTTTGGATAGATTTAGGTGTCCTCTTACAGGAAACAGTTAGCATGCAGGTACAGCAAGCAATTAGGAAGGCAAATTGCAAGGGGGTTGGAGTACAAGAGTAAGGAAGTCTTGTTACAATTGTACAGGGCTTTGGTAAGACCACACCTGGAGTACAGTGGACAGTTTTGGCCTCCTTATCTGAGGAAGGATATACTTGCCTTAGAGGCGGTAGAACCACGGTTCACCATATTGATTCCTGGGATGACAGGGTTGTCCTATGAAGAGAGATTGAGTAGACTGGGCCTATACTCTCTGGAGTTTAGAAGAATGAGAGGTGACCTCATTGAAACATATAAGATTCTGAGGGGGATTGACAGGGTAGATGCTGAGAGATTGGTTCCCCTGGCTGGAGAGTCTAGAACTAGAGGGCAAAGACTCAGGATAAGGGGTTGACTATTTAAGACTGAGATGAGGGGGAATCTCTTCACTTGGAGGGTTGTGAACCCTTGGAATTCTCTACCCCAAAGGGCTGTGGCTGCTGAATCATTGAGTATATTCAAGGCTGAGATAGATAGACTTTGGGACTGTAGGGGATTCAAGGGATATGGAAATCAGGTGGGAAAGTGGAGTTGAGGTCAAAGATCAGCCATGATCTTGTTGAATGGTGGAGTAGGCTCGAGTTCCTAATTGTTATATTCTTATGTTCTTACACATAAAAAGCGCACACATAACATTGCTATTATGTTGACCAGACATTTGAAAATCTTGACACAATCTTAATATTTTCAGATATTTTGACAAGATTAATATGTTAATTTATCTATACAATGTATCAAAAGAGAGAAAGCATGTTAATTTGTGATTGTTCTAATAGCATGTCTCTCAGAGATAGATCTGACTTTGATTGTATCTTTCTCTGCAGTTTTTTAATGAAACTAAAAAAGTGGCAATAAACTGAATACCTAAGGTGCTTCTCAAGTACTACAGTATTTTTATACTTATTTTTCAATGGGGTGCATTATGACCTTATGGCAAAATAAAGCCTAGGAATGTGCATATTAGTTATCATGGACACAAAGTTTAATCCTACGAGCCTAGACTGGACAAATGGCTCCCTTACAACCACCAGAAAAAAAGTGTTGGTCAAATTCTTTATATAGGTTGAAGAGTTTTGGTTAAAAGCACAACTAAAGGCTATAAATATGGACACTACCTTATGATGACTGAATTACGTTCAATTCTGCTTTTATTACAATATTCCAAGATTTTTATGGGTGTTTTATGGATGAAAACCAAAAGCTAGTGCTTTTGGTTATAAGGATGAGTACAGATACAGATGATGAAATAGTCTATAGTAAATAATGGTTCTAGCCTTGCTGAGACCATGGAAACACCACCTGTGAATTCTAATTGGACAGGATTGAATAATGTAGATTTTATTGGGTTAATCTTTAAGGGTCATAGAGATATTCCACAACACTTCACCTTCTTGGAAGTTTTACTTGTTTTCAGCCCAGTCGGGAGTTTGAATAAATTGGGCAGAATCCACAATACTGCAAACTCTAAATGGTCTGTTGACAACAGCAGGTTTGAAGGGCAGAATGGCCATTTTTCATTCCATTCTTGATAAATATGAGGCAAGAGATAATATGAATTTTAGACTTTACTTGTTAATACTAATCCAGACCAATGCATTGTGCTGTGTCGTGCCATGGTGTGGTAGGACATGGTTTCAGATCAAGGGAAGATGAGTTGCCCTTATGTTACTTGAAAACCAGCTAGGAAGCTGATCATGTTGGTGAACCCTCTGATTCAAATCTCTGTGTGCCTCTGGCATGCTGTACACATTAGGACATGTATCAAACACTGATTATGTGGGTTGGGGTTGGGTGGGAAGTTAGTGTTAAAAATCTCAATGCAGACCCCAACCCGCCCACTTCCAGTTTTAATGGAGGCGGGCAGCCAACCCGCTGCCAGGAGGAGGGTCACCCATTTAGATATTATAATGAGGCTGGCATGCTTCAGATTTAACCACCATTTTAAATTTAACTGTGGCTGGTCGGGTTTCGAAAGGCCTCTGGAAACCAGACAGCTAATGGAAGGCGAGGACTGCTGGATCCAGAAGGTAAGTGCCTTTACGCTTACCTCCTGGATCCAGCATCCCTAGCTCCCCCCCCAGCGATTGGACACCCTCCTTATGGCTTCCGATTTCCCTTCCCGCCCCCCACCACTCCGGCCTCCGATCGCCTTCCTGGCCTCTCCGCCCCCACCGATGATCTCTCTCTGCCTCACCCCACCTCAATCAGACACTGGACCCCAATATTCACTCCTGTCCCCCAGCCAATCATCCTCCACTGCCCCCCCCCCCCCACCCCGATCCTCAAGTTCAGCCCCCCTGATGCTCGAGTCCGGCCCCATGATGCTCGAGTCTGGCCCCCCGATCAGTCCCCAGCCCCATTCGATCCCTCCTCTCTGCGGCCTAGTGCCGCAGGCCTACCCGCCCACAACCAGCCAGCCTCTCCATTTGGCTGGCTGTGGGTGGGGAAAAAGAGGTTTCAAATGAAAATCAGGCCCTGCCATCCCGCCCCCCCCCTCCCCCACTCCAAATTCCGGCCATGGATTCAGTTTAGGTCAGAGATCCAGATGAGGAGTAATTCTCTTACTTAGCTGCTAAATTCAGGAATTGAAACTGAAGCTAAAAGGGTTGCTGGTTGGTGCAGTAGCTTAGACACTGACATTTTCCCTCAGGTCTATGTTCAATTCCAGTCCAGATATATGGATGAAAGTTTCTTCTGTCTGGGCATCTCTGTTTCCTTGTTTCACTACACAATACTGTTAAGGGCAGAGAAGGGGAGGAATTTCTGAAGTGTGTTTGGGAGAATTTTCTTGATTGGTATATTTCCCGCCCAACGAGGAAGGAGTCATTGCTGGATCTAATCCTGGGGAATGAAGTGGGTCAAGTGGAAAATGTCACAGTTGGAGAGCATCTTGGGAATAGTGATCATAATATCATAAGGTGTAGATTAGATTAGTTATGGAGAAGGACAAGGAGCAATCTGGAATTAAAATACTTAACTGGAGGAGGGCTAATTTCAGCAAATTGAGGAGGGATCTAGCCTGGGTAAATTGGAGTCAAAGATTGGCAGGCTGAAATGTAATGGAGCAATGGTCAGCCTTTAAAGAGGAGATGGTTCGGGTACAGTCTATGTACATTCCTACAAGGGGGAAAGGGAGGGCAACCAGAACCAGAGCTCCCTGACGACTGAGTTGGAGAGTAGGATGAAGCAGAAAAAGGGGGTATATGATAATACAAGGAAGAATCAGGCTGAATATTAAAAAGTACAGAGAAGTGAAAAACGAAATATGAAGGGCAAAAAGACAGTACGAGAATAGATTGGCGGCTAACATAAAGGGGAATTGAAAGTTCTTCTATAGGCATATTAACAGTAAAAGGGTTGTCAGAGAAGCAGTGGAGCCGATTAGGGACCAAAATAGAGAACTATTGGTGGAGGCAGAAGGCATGGCTAAGGTACTAAATGTGTACTTTGCATCAGTGTTTACCAAGGAAGAGGACTTTGCCAAAGCTATGGTAAATGAGGAGGTTGCTGGGATACTGGATGTGATAAAAATAGATAGAGGAGGTACTAGACAGGCTGGCGGTAATTAAAGTAGATCAGTCATCCGGTCCGGATGGGATGCATCCTAGGTTACTGAGGAAAGTAAGGGTAGAAATTGCAAAGGTGCCGGTCACAATCTTCCAATCCTCCTTGGATACAGGGGTGGTGCCAAAGGACTGGAGGATTACAAATGTTAAACCCTTGTTCAAAAAAGGGGAGAAGGATAAGCCTGGCACTTACAGGCCAGTCAGTTTAATGTCAGTGGTGGGAAACTTTTAGAAACAATAATCCGAGCAAAAATTAACAGCCACTTGGACAAGCATGGACTAATAAAGGAGAGCCAGCACAGATATGTTGAGCAAATTCTGTTTGGCTAACTTGATTGAGTTTTTCGATGAGGTAACAGAGAGGGTGGATGAGGGCAGTGCAGTTGATGTTGTGAATATGGACTTTCTAACGGTGTTTGATAAAGTACCACATACTAGATTTGTTAGCAAAAATGAAGCCCATGTGATAAAAGGGGCAGTAGCAGTATGGATACAAAGTTGGCTAAGGGATAGAAAACAGAGTTGTGGTGAATGGCTGTTTTTCGGACTGGAGGGAGGTATACAGTGGCGTTCCCCAAGGTTCAGTACTAGGACCACTACTGTTTTTGATATACATTAATGACTTGGACTTGGAAGTACAAGGCACAATTTCAAAATTTGCAGATGACACAAAACTTGGAAGTGTAGCAACTAGTGAGGAAGATAGTAATAGACTTCAAGAAGACAGAGACAGACTGGTGGAATGGGCGGACACATGGCAGATGAAATTCAATGCAGAGAAGTGTGAGGTAATAGATTTTGGTAGGAAGAATGAGGAGAGACCATACACACTAAATGGTACAATTTTAAAAGGAGTGCAAGAAGAGAGACCTGGGGGTTTTGTGCACAAATCTTTGAAGGTGGCAGGACAGGTTAACAAAGCATATGGGATATGGGATCCTAGGCTTTATAAAGAGGCATAGAATACAAAAGCCAGGAAGTTATGCTAAACCTATATAAAACAATAGCTCGGCCCCAGCTGGAGTATTGTGTCCAATTCTGGGCACCACACTTTAGGAAGGACGTGAAGGCTTTGGAGAGGGTACAGGAGAAATCTGCTGGAATGGTTGGTTCCAGGGATGAGGGCTTACAGTTACGTGGATAGACTGGAGAAGCTGGGGTTGTTTTCCTTGGAGCAGAGAAGGCTAAGAGGAGATTTGATATTGTTTAAAATCATTAAGGATTTCGAGAGTAAATAGAGAAACTTTTTCCAATGGCTGAAGGGCACAGATTTAAGGTGATTGGCAAAAGAAGCAAAGGCAACATGAGAAAACTTTTTTACGCAACGAGTGGTTAGGATTTGGATTGCACTGTCTGATAGGGTGGTGGATACAGGTTTAATAGTAGCCTTTGAAAGGGAATTGGATAAATACTTGCAGGAGAAAAAATTGCAGGGATATGGGGAAAGAGCAGGTGAGTGGGACTAACTGCGTTGCTCTTCGAAAGAGCTTGCGCAGACTCAATGGGCCGAATGGCCTCCTTCTGTGCTGTATTTTGCTATGATTTTATGAAAACTGCTCCTAAATTGTCAATCTCAGTCAGACAGGCCACAGGATCGCTAATGTCATAGAGTCATAACAGCTCAAAGGAGGTCATTCGGTCCATTGAGTCCGTGCTGGCTCTCTGTAGAGCAATCCAGTCAGTCCCATTCCCCTGCACTATCCCAGTAGCCCTGCAAGTTTATTTCCTGCAAGTGCCTATCCAGTCTCCCCTTGAAAACATTGAGTGTCGCTGTTTCCACCACTTCCGTCGGCAGTGATTTCAGGTCCTCACCACTCGCTGCATAAAAAAGTTTTCCCTCACATCCCCCCTGTATCTCTTGCCCAAAACCTTAAATCTGTGTCCCCTAGTCCTTGTACCATCAACTAGTGGGAACAGCCTTTCCCCGTCTAGCCTATCCAGACCCGTCATAATCTTGTACACCTCTATCAAATCACCCCTCAACCTCCTTTGCTCTAATGAAAACAAATCCAGCTTCTCCAACTTGTCCTTGTAGCTAAGATCCCCCATCCCCGGAACCATTCTGGTAAATCTCCTCTGCACCCTCTCAAGGGCCTTCACATCCTTCCTAAAGTGTGGTGACCAGAACTGGACGCAATACTCCAGTTGTGGCCTAACCAGCGCTTTATAAAGGTTCAGCATAACTTCTCTACTTTTGTACTCAATACCTCTATTTATGAAGCCCAAGATCCCATATGCTTTGCTAACCACTCTCTCAATATGTCCTGCCACCTTCAGGGACCTATGCACATTAACTCCCAGGTCCCTCTGTCCCTGCACACTCTTTAAAACTGTGCCATTAAGTGTATATTGCCTCTCCCTGTTCCTTCTGCCAAAATGCATCACCTCACACTTCTCTGTATTAAGTTCCATCTGCCCATTCTGCTAGCCTTTCTATGTCCTGCTGCAGTTGATTGGTATCATCCTCACTGTTTGCCACACCCCCAAGTTTGGTGTCATTGGCAAATTTAGAAATTCTACTCTGTATTCCAATATCCAGGTTATTTACATATATCAAAAAAAGCAGTGGCCCCAGCACTGACCCTTGGGGAACAGCACTGACACTTGGGGAACACCACTGTCTACCATCCTCTAGTCTGAAAAACAGTCATTTACCACAACTCGCTGTTTTCTGTCCTTAAGCCAATTCCTATCCAAGCTGCCACTCACCCACCTATTCCATGAGCCTCAATTTTGTTAACCAGCCTTCTATGTGGTACTTTGTCAAACGCCTTCCTAAAATCCATGTAGACAACATCCATTGCATTCCCTTCATCAATCCTCCCTATTAGTTCATCAAAAAATTCAATTAGATTAGTTGAACACAATCTGCCTTTTACAAATGGTAAAGTCACACTAGTGTAGCTGCGGGAGAATCTCTTTTGACTTTGGAGCAGAGCAGAGGGAGCCTCACTCTGCATCTAACTAAATCAGTCTTGTCCAATACATTTGCCATTTGGGAATCCAGATGTGGCTAATTGTATTTCTGATTAGTAAATAAAAACTGAGTAAGACATTATTGTTGGGCTTGTGATCTCAATACTCATATTCGCATAGCATATGCATGTGCACTTTAACCTTTTTGTTTGTTTGTTGGTAAAATAGTAAGACAAAAAGCAGAATGTGTGTTTATTGATTGTTGAGTGCTTTAATTCCTTTGTTACTGAATGGTGGTAGATGTTTAGTGAGTAAATATACACATGTGAAGTACACGGACCTGTATTGTATGAGTGCATGTAGCTAAAACGGTATTGTCATAGCTACACCTATGGCTAGTCAGCAATTTCTGTTGGACAACACTGAACTAGGAGTAACAACAGAAAATGCTGGAAAAACTCAGCAGGCCAGGCAGCATCCGTGGAGAGAGAAACAGAGTTAACGTTTCAGGTCTGGAACCCTTCATCAGAACTCGAAAAAGCTGGATATGTAACAGATATTAAGCAGGTGCAGAGACAGGAGGGCATTGAAGGAACATACTGTGCTTTTGAAAGAGGCAGGAAAGGTAAAATGTTGCAAATGGGAATGGCAAAATCATACAGCATGAAAAATGGGGGCAGGGGTTATAGTGCGTCGGCGGGAATTTCAGCGGCAGCAGCGGGGCTATAAAAGGCTCCAGAGACCCAGGTAGGCCTCAGTGCGTCAGCGGGAATTTCAGCGGCAGCAGCGGGGCTATAAAAGGCTCCAGAGACCAGGTAGGCCTCAGTGCGTCGGCGGGAATTTCAGCGGCAGCAGCGGGGCTATAAAAGGCTCCAAGAGACCAGGTAGGCTTACCAGTCTCCGAACTCGGAACTCAAAGGGAAGGAGAGAGGTAAAAATTAATCGAAGTGTGACGTCACCAGAAAGCTGGTTGGTGAGTACTTTTCCTGCCCTTATAAACCTTTATAAGTTGGTAAGTTCAATTAAATAGAGGTGTGAAATTCATCATCTAGAATCGGGGCAGAGGGTATTTAAAAATAATAATAATAAATTTAATTAATTACATAGAATGGGAGAGCAGGTGATGTGTTACTGCTGCAATATGTGGGAGCTGGTGGACACCATTGATGTTCACAGTGATTACATTTGCATTAAGTGTTGGCTGCTCGAGGAACTCCGGCTCCGTGTTGATCAGCTGGAGTCTGAGCTTCAAACACTGCGACACATCAGGGAGGGGGAGAGTTACCTGGACTTTGTGTTCCAAGAAGTAGTCACACCAATTAGATTAACTAATTCAGATGTAGTCCGTGGTTAGGGACAGGAGGGTGTGATTATGAGTGAGGCAGGTACGGGGATCCAGGAGGTAGTGTTGGAGGAGCCGCAGCCCTTGCTCTTGTCCAACAGGTTCGATGCTCTTACTCCCTGTGAGGACGGGAACGGGGACTGCAGGGAGGATGAGCAACCTGGCCACAGCACTGTGGAACGAGGGGCCATTCAAGTGGGGGGAGTAAAAAGAAATGTTGTAGTGGTAGGGGATAGTATCATTAGGGGGATAGATAGGGTTCTTTGCAGTCGAGAACGAGAGTCCCGAAGGCTGTGTTGCCTGCCCGGTGCCAGGGTTAAGGACATCTCCTCTGGGCTGGAGAGAAACTTGGAGTGGGAGGGGGAGGATCCAGTTGTCGTGGTCCATGTTGGTACCAATGACATAGATAGGACAAGGAAAGAGGTTCTGCTGAGGGAGTATGAGCAGCTAGGGGCCAAATTAAAAAGCAGAACCACAAGGGTAATAATCTTTGGATTACTACCTGAGCCACGAGCAAATTTGGCTAGGGTAAATAAAATCAGAGAGTTAAATGCGTGGCTCAAAGGCTGGTGTGGGAGAAATGGGTTTTGCTTCTTGGGACACTGGCACCAGTACTGGGACAGGCGAGAGCTGTTCCGTTGGGACGGACTTCACTTGGCCAGTGCTGGGACTAGAATCCTGGCGAATCGAATAACTAGGGCTGTAGAGAGGGCTTTAAACTAATTAGTGGGGGGGAGGTTTCAAGAGAGCGAAAAATAAAAATGTCAGCGGAGAAGGCAATAGAGCAAGGTAGCAGTGGGGGAATTAAAAACCAGAGCATGTCAGGAAGGGACAGAATATATAAAGATAAAGGTAAAGTAGTAAAGGGGGTAAAAGCAAGAATAAATTGTCACAAAACATATTTAAAAGTTCTTTATCTGAATGCATGCAGCATTCGTAACAAAATAGACGAGTTAACGGTACAAATAACTACACATGGGTATGATCTGGTGGCCATTACAGAAACATGGCTGCAAGGTGACCATGACTGGGAACTAAACATCCAGGGGTATTTGACAATTAGGAAGGACAGACAGGAAGGAAAGGGAGGTGGCGTGGCTATGTTAATAAAGGATGGAATCACTGCAATAGTGAGAAATGATATTGGGTCAAAGGATCAGGATAGTGAAACAGTTTGGGTGGAGATAAGGAATAACAAGGGGAAAAAGCCACTAGTGAGCGTAGTCTATAGGCCTCCTAACAGTTGCAACTCTATTAGTCGGAGTATAAATCAGGAAATAGTTGGGGCTTGTAATAAGGGAACAGCTATAATCATGGGAGATTTTAACTTTCATATTGACTGGACAAATCAAATTGGGCAGGGCAGCCTTGAGGAAGAGTTCATAGAGTGCATTAGGGACGGGTTCCTTGAGCAGTATGTTACTGAACCAACCAGGGGGCAGGCAATCTTAGATCTGGTCCTGTGTAATGAGACAGGATTAATAAAAAATGTCCTAGTAAAAGATCCCCTTGGAATGAGTGACCATAACATGGTTGAATTCCAAATTCAGTTGGAGGGTGAGAGAGTTGGATCTCAAACCAGCGTACTAAGCTTAAATAAAGGAGACTATGAAGGTATGAGAGCAGAGTTGACTAAAGTCGACTGGGAAAATAGATTAAGGTGTAAGATGGTACATGAGCAGTGGTGTACATTCAAGGAGATATTTCACAACTTTCAAGAAAAATATATTCCACTGAGGAAAAAGGGGCATAAAAGAAGACAGCCATCCATGGCTAAGTAAAGTAATAAAGGATAGTATCCGACTGAAAACAAGGGCATTTACAGCCAAATCTAGTGGGAGGATAGAAGATTGGGAAGCATTTAAAAGCCAGTAAAGAATAACTAAAAGATTAATTAAGAAAGGGAAGATAGATTATGAAAGTAAACTAGCAAAAAATATAAAAACAGATAGCAAGACTTTCTACAGTTATATACAAAGGAAAAGGGTGGCTAAAGTCCCTTAGAGGACGAGACCGGGAAATTAGTAGTGGGGAACATGGAGATGGCAAAAACGCTGAACAAATATTTTGTATCAGTCTTTACAGTAGAGGACACTAAAAATATCCCAACACTGGACAAACAGGGGGCTGTGGGGGGGAGGAGCTAAACACGATTAAAATCACTAAGGAGATGGTACTCGGTAAGATAATGGGACTTAAGGCGGATAAATCCCCTGGACCTGATGGCTTACATCCTAGGGTCTTGAGAGAAGTAGCGGTAGGGATTGCGGATGCATTGGTGGTAATTTTCCAAAACTCCCTGGATTCAGGAAAGGTCCCAGCAGATTGGAAAACTGCTAATGTAACGCCCTTATTTAAAAAGGGAGGTAGACAAAAGGCTGGAAACTATAGACCAGTTAGCCTAACATCTGTGGTTGGTAAAATGTTGGAGTCCATTATTAAGGAAGCAGTAACAAGACATTTGGATAAGCATAATTTAATCGGACAGAGTCAGCATGGTTTTATGAAGGGGAAGTCATGTTTGACAAATTTGCTCGAATTCTTTGAGGACGTAACAAACAGGGTGGATAAAGGGGAACCAGTGGATGTGGTGTATTTGGACTTCCAAAAGGCATTTGACAAGGTGCCACACAAAAGATTACTGCACAAGATAAAAAATCACGGGATTGGGGGTAATATACTGGCATGGGTGGAAGATAGGCTATCTAACAGAAAACAGAGAGTTGGGATAAATGGTTAATTCTCGGGTTGGCAATCAGTAACTAGTGGTGTTCCGCAGGGGTCAGTGCTGGGACCCCAACTCTTTACAATCTATATTAACAATTTGGAGGAGGGGACCAAGTGCAACATATCCAAGTTTGCCGACGATACAAAGATGGGAGGGAAAGCAGTGAGTGAGGAGGATATAAAAAACCTGCAAAAAGACATAGACAGGCTAAGTGAGTGGGCAGAGATTTGGCAGATGCAATATAATGTTGGAAAGTGTGAGGTTATGCACTTTGGCAGGAAAAATCAAAGAGCAAGTTATTATCTAAATGGAGAGAAACTGCAAAGTGCTATAGTACAAAGGGATCTGGGGGTCCTGGTGCATGAAACACAGAAGGTTAGTATGGAGGTACAGCAGGTGATCAGGAAGGCCAATGGAATCTTAGCTTTTATTGCAAGGGGGATGGAGTATAAAAGCAGGGAAGTCTTGCTTCAGTTATACAGGGTACTGGTGAGGCCACACCTGGAATACTGCGTACAGTTTTGGTTTCCATATTTAAGAAAAGATATACTTACTCTCGAGGCAGTTCAGAGAAGGTTCACTCGGTTGATTCCGGAGATGAGGGGGTTAACTTATGAGGAAAGGTTGAGTAGGTTGGGCCTCTACTCATTGCAATTCAGAAGAATGAGGGGCGATCTTATCGAAACATATAAGATTGTGAGGAGGCTTGATCGGGTGGATGCAGGGAGGATGTTTCCATTGATGGGTGAGACTAGAACTAGGGGGCATAATCTTAGAATAAGGGGCTGCCCTTTCAAAACTGAGATGAGGAGAAACTTCTTCACTCAGAGGGTAGTAAATCTATGGAATTTGCTACCTCAGAGAGCTGTGGAAGCTGCGACATTAAATAAATTTAAAACGGAGATAGACAGTTTCCTAGCTGATTAGGGAATTAGGGGTTAGGGGGAGCGGGCAGGGAAGTGGACGTGAGTCTAGGTTCAGATCAGCCATGATCCTATTGATTGGCGGAGCAGGCCCGAGGGGCCGTATGGCCTACTCCTGCTCCTACTTCTTATGTTCTTATAGTTTGAAATTGTTGAACTCAATGTTGAATCCAGAAGGCTTTAAAGTGCCTAATCGAAAGATGAGGCACTGTTCCTCGAGCTTACGTTGAGCTACATTGGAACAATGTAATAGGCCGAGGACAGAGGGATCAGAGTGGGAGTGAAGCGGTGAATTAAAGTGACAGGCGACTGGAAGCTCAGGGGTCACCCTTACGGACTGAACGGAGGTGTTCCGCAAAGCAGTCGCCCAATCTGCGTTTGGTCTCCCCAATGTAGAGGAGACCGCATCGTGAGCAGTGAATACAGTATACTAAATTGCAAGAAGTACAAGTAAATCATTGTTTCACCTGGAAGGGATGTTTGGGGTCCTGGACAGTGAGAAGGGAGGAGGTAAAAGGGCATGTGTTGCATCTCCTGCGCTTGCACGGGAAGGTGCCAGGCGAAGGGGAAGGGCTGTTAGGGGTGATTGAGGAGTGGACCAGGGTGTCGCGGAGGGAGCGGTTCCTTCGGAATGCTGAAAGGGGAGGTGAGGGGAAGATGCATTTGGTGGTGGGATCACGTTGGAGGTGGCGGAAATGGCGGAGGATGATCCGTTGAATGTGGAGGCTGGTGGGGTGAAAGGTGAGGACAAGGGGAACCCTATCATGGTTCTGGGAGGGAGGGGAAGGGGTGAGAGCAGAAGTGCGGGAAATGGAACGGACACGGTCAAGGGCCATGTCAACCGCAGTTGAGGGGAATCCTCGGTTGAGGAAAAAGGAAGACATGTCGGAAGCACTGGTATGGAAGGTGGCATCGTCAGAACAGAGGCGGCAGAGGCGGAGAAAGTGGGAGAATGGAATAAAGTCCTTACAGGAAGCGGGATGGGAGGAAGTGTAGTCCAGGTAGCTGTGGGAGTCGGTGGGCTTGTAGTGGATGTTTGTCGAAAGCTGATCGCCAGAAATGGAGACGGAGAAGTCAAGGAAGGGAAGAGAAGAGTCAGAGATGGACCGTGTGAAGGTGAAGGAAGGGTGGAAATTGGAAGTAAAGTGAATGAACTTATCAAGTTCAGGGCGAGAGCAGGAGACTGCACCGATACAGTCATCGATGTACTGGAAAAAGAGGTGAGGGAGGGGAATAACAACAGAAAATGCTGGAAAAACACAGCAGGCCAGGCAACATCCGTGGAGAGAAATTAGAGTCGACGTTTCGGGTGAACCCTTTTTCAAAACTGGGTGAGGGAGGGGACCTGAGTAGGACTGGAACAAAGAATCTTCCACATATCCCATGAAAAGGCAGGCATAGCTAGGGCCCATGCAGGTTCCCATAGCAACACCTTTAATTTGGAGGAAGTGAGTGGAGTCAGAGGAGAAGTTGTTCAATGTGAGAACAAGTTCAGCCAGGCGGAGGAGGGTGGTGGTGGATGGGGACTGGTTGGGCCTCTGTTCAAGGAAGAAGCGGAGTCCCCTCAGGCCATCCTGGTGGGGGGATGGAGGTGTAGAGCGATTGGACGTCCATAGTGAAAAGGAGACTGTTGGGGCCAGGAAACTGGAAACTGTTAAAGTGACGGAGGGCGTCGGAAGAGTTGCGAATGTAGGTGGGAAGAGACTGGACAAGGGGAGGAAAAATAGAGTCGAGATAGGAAGAGATAAGTTCCATGGGGCAAGAACAGGCTGAAACAATGGGTCTACCAGGGCAGTCCTGTTTGTGGATCTTGGGAAGGAGGTAGAAGCGGGCTGAACTAGGAGTGCTAGTTGCTGACACTGAGATCCTAAAATAGGAAATGCTCCAGCACAAACATCCCTCACTTTAACGAGCACAAAAGAAATTCAATTTCAACTGATTTGAATTATAGGTAATGCATTTGCCATAATGAGAAAGATCTGCTAATAAATTAGAGATGTTATCGGCAAGTTGCAGATATTGATAACCGGGCACATTGTTTTGGATCATTAAAACAGCAACGTACCTGTTGCATAAACTGCATGCTTTCTGTATATAATGCTATTCAAAATCCGCATGTGGTGATAAAAACCAACTCAATTTGCAAAGAAAATTCAATACTCCTGTGAGAAGTCTTGCACATGCATATAGTTACCTGGTAGACCACTTCGGTTGCACATGGCTGCAAATACAGAGGACTCCATCTCAATGTTTCGAACCCCTGCCTCATAGGCACAATGCAAGTAATTCATCTTATCCTGGGCAGTATAGTTGCAGAAAGCACCATCCAAACGGGCCTGGCCTGCAGAAAGTAAATACATTTCTTAACATGGACATCTTCCTCAGCATAATCAGTTATGGAACAGGGAATTTTATGAGGAATGTGGTAACGGAGAGCTTCAGACAATTTAAATGGAAGTAGAGCTGGATTGTAACATTTTGTGAAGCAATCATGAATATATAATGACCCAGAAATTCGGGTCAGGGGCTTCCCGCGGGTGCAAGCCCCTGACCTGCACTTACCTAGCGCGCCGGCCATTGAGCTCTGGGCCCCCGTGGAATTCTGATCCGGGGCCTGGTCCAGCTGCCGGCGCGCAGTGCTTGCGTATCCCAGGGGCACAGTTAGTTCGATGCGTCCCCTGGGATCACGTGGGCCATGGGGAGCTCCATTCATAAGTCTGACAGGAAGAGCTGTCAAGACTTATAAATACTACGGCCCTAAAACAGCACTAAATCTTCAAATAAATTTTTAAAAACATCGCATTTTTTAAATAAACTGTAAATTACATGAAATAACTATTTGAAATAATAATTTAAATTTTTGAAAAAAATAATTTTATTTTCTAACAGGGCTAACAATAAACTTACCTTGCTTTAAAGTATTTAAAAGTAATAAACCTGTGGAAAAAATGTTTTAATTTTAATTAATTCACCACTTACCTTGTAAAAAGCAGGCCTTACACCTGCTTTTTACATTTCTAAATTCTGGAGACTTACCCTCCTGGGAAAACCTGTAAAAAAAACGAAGTTCGATGCACACGCGTAGCCTCTCCTGCGCACGCGTTTGACCTCTGAACCCCTTCGTTCAGAGGAACAGAAGTGCCGGTTTCCCGCGCATGCGCAGTGCATGCAGGAAACCAGCACTTCCATTGGGCCTACAGGTGAGTACCCCGTGCGTACTCACCCGTGGAGACCCGAATGCCTGGGCCATTGAAACAATTTCTTCTTTGTCAATGTATAATATCCGTATTTTTTCTCCAGATAAAATATTAACTCAGCTGTAAACAGGAGTTTAATTTAAAAACACTCTCACGCATGTAAGTGCTATTTCTGTGGGGTGAATTTTAACTTGAAGGAGCGCGTGGTTTGGAAATGGGTGGGGGGGGGGGGTTAAAAGCGCGGAAATTGACCGCATCGGGTAGCTGGCTCCAACCCACCGACTTCCGCATTTAACTGCAGTGAGTTAGGCTGCATGCAAGCAACCCCCTCGGGAGAGGTGGGTTGTCAATTTCAATATGTAAATTGCGCAATTCAGCAATATTAACACGGCTTATGGAATTAACTATGGGTGTACGGGTTTCACGGGCTTCCTGGACCTTGCCAGTGAAAGCAAGGCAAGAACACACCGGCAATTGAGGGGGCTGAAGACATGACAAGGAAATATGCCAATAAGTACTGAAACCTCACAGCTGTTTTCTTGCCCGATTGTGTGAAAGGCTCTGTTCACAGTACTTGTGCTGGGAGGTGACTTTCACAACTTTGAAGGCTACTTTCACAACTTGAGGTTTGTACATCTGATCTCCACTTTGGAGCAGTGATCTATCAGATCAGCATGGCTGCCGCTTATACTGTTTTGCTTTGGACCGCCGATGAGGACCAAGGTGGCCAGCAGCCTCAATCGGACCAGCAGGAGCACCAGAAGGAGCAGCAACAGCCTGCTCCTCACAGACCTGCTGCTCCACAGGAAAGAGGGGATGAGCAGATAAGTGCAGCTTGCAGGAAGCCATACCCGCAACATAGGGTGTACAGGCAGAGGATAAGCTTCCTGGACGTGTCGGAACACCAGTGTCTGGAGGCTCAGAGTCTCGGGTCAGGTGGTGGTAGACATTTGCAGCCTGCTGGAACAAGACATGTTGCCAACTGGACCTGGTGGCCACGCTTTACCAGTGGCTGTCAGTCTTCAACTTCTTTGCCTCTTGCTCCTTCCAGGGCTCTGCCGGAGACATTTGCAGGATCTCGAAGTCAGCGGTCCACAAATGCATAACACAGGTAACTGATGGCTTGTTTGCCAGGGCTGGCAATTATGTCAGGTTCCAGCAGTTCACCCATCTGACAGCCACATGCAAATGCCACTCCCCCCCCACCCCCCCCCAAACCGGCCTCAACACATAGCAGTCCTGCAAATAGCCAAGCATCCCTTTCACAGCCCCCTGTTGCTCAGCATCAATTCTTGTCTTACCATTCATCACAAGCGAAAAGGCCACTTGCCAGGCAGCAACCAAAAATGGGCAACACGGGAAAGTGGTGGAAACAAATAATATTTATGTGGCTCAAAAAAAGACGGAAACTTAACAATCTAACATTGTGTAACACACCCATGTGCATACCCTTGTGAAACTACAAATCTTTACACTTCCTCTTCCTAGCACTTCTACCTGGTGTAACCCCTGTGGCTTCAGCAGAAGTAGAGACAGGCTGTTCAGATCCCTGTTCTGACTGCTGAGATGCTCTTGGCCGATGTCTGCCGGGTTTTGGAGCCTGTGAGGGCCCAGCCAAAAACTACGCCACCTGCACCTGTGCAGGGGCAGACTCTGTCATCAGAACACGAGGCAGCATGTGGGGTACTGAGTGAGGGAGGGGTGGGGGGACAAGGATAATGGGTGAGAAGTGGAAGCGCTTTGAGCCGAGTCCCCATTTCCATGTCTCCGTTCACCATCATCCCTCTTGTGGCCCTCCTGCACTTCCCTGCTAGCAATGAGCTGGAGAGCACTTTGCTGCAGATCAGTGGGATGATGAACGGCAAAGGGTACGGTTTCATGAATCCTATTTAAGGTGGCATTCATAGTGTGCAAGCCATTGGTGAGGGCCTGCATGTACTCCTTCGATTGCTGCATTTGATGCTCCATGCAGGTGACCACTCTTTCCATGGATGAAAACATCATCGCAAAGGCCTGCGACATCATGCCACTTATGCTTGAGACAGACTCCTCCAATCTTGCTGCAAGCGTGCACATCACGGCTGGAAAGCCTGCCAGTACATTACACATTCTTTGCTGCTGTTGCTCCAGAAGTATCCTCTTCATCAACTGTCCCCGAGGTTCAGCTAAGCAGAGCTTGGAGCATCCTGCGGCCTCCAACGCAGAATCTCCACTGCTGTCCTTGTCTCTTCCATCTGCTCTTGCTCATTTGTGATGTGTGAGTTACCAGGTGAAAACCCAACTATTCTTCCTTACCGGTCCCACCGAAGTGTGAATATCTGAGCTGGTGCATGAGTCCTGTGGCGTGCACCCTCAGAGTGAGTGACCTCCTCTGAGGGGTTGTCGTCGTCCTCCTGCACCACCACCTGCAGGATGCTTGAAGGTCCTGTGGGAGGTTAAAGACATGAATTAGTACTGTCAATGTAAGAATGTTTTAAGTGATCATTATGTACACAATCATATTTTACTCACTGCTGACATCAAGTCAAAATGAGTGAGTGTTGTATGCCATGTGGCTGTCTGACATTTAATTCTGTCACCAGGTAGTTCCCACCTCCCCATCTCTAATGGCCAAGCACACCAAGAGTCCACTAATGTCCAGTGCCTCTTCCTCTGCAGCTGTCAGTTGCACGATGGCTGGAGGGCCACCTCCAGTTCTCTGCCTCTCACTCGGTGTTCTGTGTTCTCTTCTCCTGCAAGGAGGGAAAGAAGAGATCTATGAGTGACAGTAATGGCATGTGTTGTTCGGATGGATGGAGAGCATTTGTTGAGGGTGACTGAAGGAGAGGCATGACATTGTATAAAGATGAGGGAGAGTGTCAGTGGTGGATAGACAGATGCTGATGTGAGAAAGTGCATAGTCAGAGAGGGATGTGTGCACCTGCAAGGTAAGGTGATGTGAGGAGTGATGTGCTGGAGCAGGCTTGAGAAGACAGAGTGAGGGGGTTGGCGTGATATGCATATCAGGATGTAGTTGAATGTGCCACTGTACTCACCTTTCCTACCCTACTTAGGTCATTAAAATGTTTTTGGCATTGAATCCAGGAGCATGGTACCACACTTCTGCTGCTGACCTCATAAGCAACTTCCAGCCACACATTCTTGGTTTCACTGGCAGGCTTCTTCCTCCTGTCAGTAGGGAACAGTATCTCCCTGTGGGTCCTTACAGCCCCCAGCATCGCATCCAGGGAGGCGTCACTAAAACGAGACACAGCCTTCGAATGTGTGCACTCCAATCTGTCAATTTGTTGTGTTCTACTCCCAACTCCAGAATCCATCACATTTAATGTTTGAAGTGTCCATTTAAATACTGGAGTTGAAATCGACTCATGCAGGTCATCGTCACGCCTGCTCAATCTAATTGGTCGGGAAACCTGGAAATGATGTATGGTAATGCAGTGGCTGGATTAAAAAGCCACTAACAGATGTGTTGCACTTACTTCCGGGTTTCCCGTGGGCTACTGGACCCGGACCTGCCACCCCCCCCGCACCCCCCACTGCTCCCAGCGTGTCAGCCACTTAAAATCCAGCCCAGTGTTTCTGAGATGTACAAGGTTTTGTGTTTCGGAGATATACATGGTAATACTATCAGCTCAGTCAAATTCCAAGTGTTGCGGCTCATAAGTGCTCAATGTGCGGGTTAGGTTTGTTACTGAGGAACTGGGTACATTCTTATTGGAAACCATTACAAGCTTATTGTGAAGAATTGGCTTTTGACACATTGAATTATCTCTCCTCTTAGGTAATGTGTAATTGAACATAATCAAACATCTTCAATTAGATTAATTTCTCTTAATTGATAGGTTGCTGATAAGACTTCATTCAGAAAAAAGCTCCAGAAATAGCACTTTATTGGAAAAAGTAGATGCGAGTAGAAAGGGGTTTAATGCACCAGAGAAAGTAAGCATTTAATCATGTGTTAAGAACTCATACTCCTCCAGAAGATGATTTTTAGTCATTAGTCCTAGTTAGTGTCACTGCAGCAGTGAAAGGGATTAATAACGCACAAGAGATTTTGGTACAGAAGAGTTTGTGTGTACCAGTGTTTGGCACTCATATCATAGTGGAGGAAGAGGAGAGCAAGATCTGGGAGGGTTTTTTTGTCAGCTGGTGTATGACATGTGGAAACCCATCATTATGTTTAAAAACTGCCAAAGCAAACCAGAGAAATCTGCAGAGATAGATTTTCTGTTTACTCAATATGGAGTGTACTCTCTTCCCACAGGAACATGCCCACTTGTTCAGGTCTAGGCTGGCAACAGTCAAGGTTTGGGGACCCTTGGGCAAGTGCTTAACCAGCTAAAAATGCATAGAGCACTGGTAAGCTTCCTGTTGCTTGTTTGGCTAGGACCACCCTACAACAACATTTATATAGCGCTTTCAACATAGAAAAATAGATGCATTCAAGGAGAAGCTAGATAAGCACATGAGGGAGAAAGGAATAGAAGGATATGTTGATGGGGTTGGATGAAGAGGGGTGGCAGGAGGCTGTGTGGAGCATGAACACTGGCATGGATCTGCTGGGCTGAATGGCCTGTTTCTGAGCTGTAAATACTTTGTGAAAACATCCCAAGGTGCTTCAGAGAGGGGTTTTAAGGAGGGTCTTAAAGGAGCTGTAGAACATACTATTTGCTGTAAAAGTTGACCAAATTTTACCATCATGCTTCGCGAGGACAAAGGCTGGTTGCTGTGAGAACTTTGCAAAATAAACTGTTTGACTTGTAAGCTGTAAAAGCTGCCAATTGTCTTTCAACAGCTATGGAAAACAAGTCATAGAGTCATAACAGCACAGAAGGAGGCCATTCGGCCTATTGAGTCCATGCTGGCTCTCTGTAGAGCTTATTGAAGTTCTGTGGGAACAGACTATGGACAGTGAAATCAGGGCAATAACAGAAACATCTTCAGACTGTGGAATGTACCTAGCCTTGAAGGTGCACAATTGCCTAACAGACTAGTGATAAGAGGGTCTGGGAAACATCTGCTGACCATTATGCCGTGTAGAGACACGTACGCAGTGGGAGGGTTGCCAAATTTTGGGGTATAAAAGGTACTGTTTCAAAACATTCGGTGCTGCAGTCGGGGCTATAGTCGTTGGTGACCTGGTCAGTTGCCAGTTAAAGTTAGTCATATGTCTATCATCGTTGAATTGACCTCTCATCTGGCGAATAGTAACGTATGTGGTTTTGTTTATAATCACCTGAGCTTAAAGAAAATGATTTTAGATGCTTACTTGTGATAAGTACATGAATTGAGTACAGTTTGTATTCTGGTAATTATTTGTAACCTCTTGTTGATTTTTAAGTAAAAGAAGTTTCACAGATTCATTGGGTTTTGTGTTGTCTGTTCCACGAGTCTGAATCCTATAAACTATAAGACAATCAGAACGTCTTACAGAGCAGATGAAGGTAGAGAGGTAGATGAGTTTAGGGAGGGAATTCCAGAATGTGAGGTCTAGGCAGCTGAATTCATGGTCGCCAATGGTGGAGCAAAGGGAGTGAGGAATGCACAAGAGGCCAGAATCTGAAGAGTGGAGAGTTCTGGGGCTTAGGAGGTTGCAGAGATAGGGACAAGGTTATCAAGGGATTCAAACAAGAGGATGAAAATGTTTTAAATTGTAGGCTTTGGAGGACTGGGAGCCAATGAAGGTCATCAAAGACAAGTGTGATGGATGACTGAGACTTGCTGCAAGATAATAGATGGGCAGCAGAGTTTTGGATAAGCTGAAGTTTACAAAGTGAGGAGAATTGGAAACCAGCCAGGAGAACACTGGAAAGCGGAGTCTGAAGGTGATAAAGGCATGGATGAGGGTTTCAACAGCAGATGGGCTGAAGCAGGAGCATAGGCGAGCGATGTTATGTAAGTGGAAGTAGGCAATTTTTGTGATGGGAGACGACATAGGCTTGCGGTTGAACAGGACGCTGAGGTTGTGAACAGTCTGGTTTAGCCTGAGAGAAGCCAGGGAAGGGGATGCAATCAGTGGCAAGGGTACAGAATTTGTGGATGGGTTGAACACACTGGCTTACCAATATGTAGCTGGGGGAAACTGCAGTTCGCCCAAGCCTGGATGTTGGACAAGTAATCTGACAACAGAACCAGTGGAGGGGGCTATACCATTGGTAGAGAGATGGATCTAGGTGGAGGTAACAGTTCAGGGGGCAGGAAGAGAAGCCATTGCAGGATATGTTATGACTACAACCTGTTAGGTAACACTGAAACCAAGTGAGGGCAGTCTCACTGAGCTGGATAATGAAAGAGAGGCATTGGAGGGGGATGGTGTGGCAGACCATGTCAGAGGTTGCAGAGAGTGCTTGGAGGGCCGAATGCACCATGGTCAAAGAGGATGTCATTTATGATTTGGATTAGTGCCATTTCAGTGCTGTGGCAGGGGCAGAAACCTGATCAGAGAGATTCAAACATGGAGAGAGAGATAAGAATGGATTTAGGAGGCAACGTTTAAAGACTTTGGAGAGGAAAGGAGGTTGGTCTTTGGGGTGGTAGTTTGCAAGGACAGAGGGGTTGATTCTCCCAGTTTTGAAAAGAAGTGGGATAGTATCTGAGGAGATGGAACCATTTACAATGTTAGCTAGCATGGGGACCAGGAAGGGAAGTTGGGTGGTTAGTAGTTTAATGGGACTGAGGTCAAGGTTGCAGAAGATTGGAGAGTGCATGAGGCAAGATGGGAGAGAAACTGGAGACTAGAAACTAGATCCCACATTGAAAAAGGAAGAGAAAGGCCTTTAAATCTCTCAAATGGTCATGAAGATCTAGTCCGAGCTAAAGCTCCAGGTTCCTTATAATACCAAAATCTCCAGGCTCCTTATAAATATGAATCAACAATTGTAACAGTACTCTTGAATGAATACATTAGGGATCCCTTCTTGAGCTATGCAAAGCCATAATACTACACTTGGGCGCATCCACTCCATATTTCAATGGTTAGCTCATTGTTCAAGATGGTGAGAAAAGCATGCTAGAGCCACTCGCTCACAACATACTATCGTCTACGAAATGGTGGTAATGTTCTTTCAAACCTCCCAGAACAGGTAGTCTGAGGCAGTCCCTTACAATGCAATTCAATACACTGTTGATGGAGACTTCAAGTATGGTGGTGTGGAATTTCAGAGGACAAAGGAAATGCAAGTCTCGTAGTAGATAATAACCTAGGCAGTGGGTCTATTACTGGACAAGAAAGCTCAGGATCAATAGGAGGACTGTAACTGAAGTGTCCACATTGACAATCAAGTCACTTGCACCATCCCTCATCTTTACTGCCATAGGGCCCTTCCAGGCATCCAGAAGTGACCTCTCCGGAGACACTTTTTTTTGCTTTTTGGACAATTGATTCTTCCTTTTCTGCCCATGAAAGTCACAGACTGTACCTTATAGTAAAAAATGAATTTTGTTCGGTTAGAAAGAATTTGGATTTTTATCACACCTTATCAAGGCTATAGGGATCTCCCAAAATGCTTCACATTCATAAGTTACTTTCTGAATTGCAGTCACTGTTGTTATGTGGGTGTACACAGCAGGCAAACATCAAATAAGATCAATGACCAGTTAATCTGTTTTTGACGGTGTGGATTGAGCGAGTGTACACCAGAAAATCTGACGCAATATTTATAGAAACAAAAGCATTTCTTAAAGCTTGCATACAAACACTTCAGAATATGAAATATTGCACAGCAGCAGATCCTTTTCATTCTGGCTCTACCGTTTTAAGATGATCTTCCATGCTTTCTTCTTGGATTCTTACAACAGTAGGAGATTTACTTGTCCCTACAAGTAATAAGTTATTCTCGGTATCTTCCCTCAACTGCAATGCCATCACTTTCAGAAGGTTTAGATTTTTGGAGTGGACCTGGCTGTGGTTAGCTCAACTCTCTGGGGTATGCAAAAACCAAATTAACATCTCCATTAGATTCAAAAACGTTTTTAGCTTTGGATGCATCTCTTATGAGCACATGAATCCAGAATACCTAAAATAATTTAATGCAGGACTCTTCCAGCCAGAGACAAGACTTACATTCCATCAATCTGAGTTGGATTCATACCTTAGGTCTCAAAGAGGGAAGTACTGACGTTTAATCCAATGTCATAGTCATCCACAAAAGTGCAGATTTTTCTGCATGTGACTCGCAGTGAACTCGAGAAACCTGTAACACTGGACTTTGTGACAACACCGAAAAATCTCCCAAACATCTCATGCCTGAACAGCTCTGATTATTACTGAAGTCTCTGTGTGAAGTGCTTTCCTTGAATATATTTCGTGTGCCCCAATGGATTCTTCATTATTGGTGTAAATTTCTATCTGGGGGTTAGGAAATACTGAGTAGAACCTGTTTCTCATTATAAAGAAGGTTCTGAAAGCTATGGCCTTGAGATTTAGCAATTTTAGATTTCCTACAAGAAAGCCTCCCTCTGTAACATGTTTCTAAATGTATGAGTAAACTTTGCTCCTAAACTCTGAATTGCTACAGTATTTAGTTTCTGTGATTCAATAGTCCCTTATGTACATGATTCATCTCCTTATGAAACTTGAACTTGAACTGGCCACTTGTATAAATTATCTGATATGTTCCATTGGGTCTGAAACTCTTCAGAACTACTTACTGGCAAATTTGGTCGTGGAGTTTTGAGAATACGATCTGGATTTTTTTTCTAGAAGGGAAAAGACCATGATTTGTTCAGGAATTTGAAAAGCATCTGCTCCTTGATGTAGGAAGACCATAAAGATCTATTCTGTGTTGTATCCACAGAAACTCTGGGCAGTATTTTGCGACCGCTATGGGTGCATACGCGCCCTTAGGGGCCGCGCAAGTTCTGGGTTTAGGCATGCAAAGCGCATGCAACAAAACCCGGAACTTACGATCTGTCAAGAATCTTCATGACAGATCCTCTGCATCCCCGGGAGATGGGCCTCTGCGGGTGGAGAGTTGCGCTATTTGCCTAGCAGGCGTAAGGCCTGCTTTTACCAGATTAAGAGTTTTGAAAGATAGAAAAATAAAATGTTCTCACTCATTTATACATTAAAAACCCTGTCCAATAAGATAAGTTTATTCTTAGCCCCGTTAAAACATATAGGGGGAAAAATTCGGTTGCTTTGCGCCTCCCGTTAGCGCCCTAAGGGGGCGCTCACAGGGCTCAAAGGCCCTAGCGCCCGGGCATGGCGCCGCAAACACCCCCCACGAAATTCAGTGGGAGGTTAGCGGTGGCAGTAACCGGTAGTGCCCTGCGGCGCGGCGCCTCCGGCGATGGTGTCATCGCCATGCGCAGCGCCCCGGCCGCAAACTTGGCCCGTGCCCCCTGACCTACCACCGGACACTATGTCCGACAGGGTCAGGGAGGTGTTTTTCCAGCCGGGGCGGCGTAAATTAAACGGCAGCTACTGGGTGGCCATTTTTATTTGGACTACCTGCCAGCACCTGCCCCCTCTTGCGGGGTGCCAGCTGCGATTGGGCAGCCCGGTACTCCTTGAATACCAGGCTCTTTTGCTGGCACCCCGCTCCCCGGTGGTCCAGCAGGGCCCCAGTGCGCACTGCGCTAGGCCCCTCCCCTTTAATCAGGGGAGGGAGGTCTGCAGTACTGCGGCGCTATGTGCTGGCGCACGTGGCGCTGCTGCACATAGCGCCGTGATATTCAATGGAAGCGCTCCAAGAGGGAGGGGGAGTGCTTCCAGTAGTGCCCCACCTCCTGCTTGGGGCGCTACCATTCAATTTCGGGCGCTAACTTTTTTGGGACGCCCCAGCAAAGTTATCGCCCCAATGTTTTGCCAATTTTTGACCCATAATTTTATTTTTCAAAAAATAAAATTTTAGTTTAAAATACGTACATACGGAACTCCCACAAGTATGAATGGGGATTCCCTTCTTTTATTGGTTGGGCCGGCCCACATGAAACCAGGGGCGTTTGCGAACCACATGCACCTCTGGGATACATGGGGCTCTGCCCGCATGTACCCGGAGAGGTCCAGGATTGCAAGCCTCCATACCTCCCGGGCCACCAGGTAAATACGTAGATATTTTATAAGTCGGAGGCATCCGCCCGCGGGAAGCCGCTGATTGCAAATTTTGGACCTCTGTCCTAAAATTGAATTTTGCAGATTACTTTGAGGGGGTGATTTTTTTTAACGATATTTTAATGACCTTACCCATCAGGCTGTTGCCCCTGAAAAGTGGCTGAGTTTATTGTTAATTGGTGCTGCACAAACCTTTATGGTTTTATTATTAACTGCAATCGCATTGACTACTAGTTTGAGGTATTCAAGGTATTTATGGGGATAGGGCGGGAAAGTGGAGTTGATGGAGAAGTTCAGCTATGATCTTAATGAATGGTGGAGTAGGCTCGATGGGTCGTATGGCCTACTCCTGCTCCTATTTCTTATGTTGAACAGCCAAATCACACATGAAAGCAGGTTTGAACTTCAGGCAACAAATTTGGCGTAATAGTGCAGAGCAGATTAGACAATTGGGGGGCTGTAGTCAGCGGGCCCAATTCACAATTCCCCCCTTTTTTCCGGTCATTAAAATTAACAACCAGAAAGTTAAGATGGCCACCCATTGGGCCTGCTAACTTTCATGCCCCAGCTGTTTGATATGCCTTCCTATCGAGCGAGGCTCCTTCCTGGAACACCAACTCATAAAATTTACCTCCCACATCTCTGGGGCATCTGTCAAATCTTCATAGTGTCTCCTTCACATAGATCAGACTGTAGAGTGTCCACAGCTGTTTGCTGGGTTTGCACAATGTTGGCAAAGTAGATGGAAATTTGTAGTAATGTTGCTGAAGTTTTAGAAGTCCTGAAGTTTGGTATCAATACTCTAACAGTGATATCCTGTAGGGCTAGTGATATCCTGTAGGGCTAGTAAGGCATCTGTTAGAAAGACAGAATTATGCATCACATTGATGCTCCCATAGTCACCTTTGAAATGCTCCATATTTGCCCATTTTAGAGATTTTTTTTGAGATTTAAACTCAAGAAAAAGGCATATACACTTCTCTGGCTGGTTCCAATTTTGAAATTTGAACACGACTATAGACTTGAAGATGGGGTATTTCTACCATGACAAGTTGAACATTAATAATTTGGAAAATAGCAGGCATCTTCAGACCAATCAGACATTTTCAAGTTGTGTAAATAAATTCTGGATACTTGCTCATTTTGCACTGGAACTACTACCCAAAATGCTTATCTTCAGATGATGAGTAATGAATTGGTTTACTGGAATATTGGTGGTAAGATGCCTCTTAGGCCTTGATTTTCTATTCAGGTGTGATCTATACCTTATGCGATCCATTATCTGAGCTACTCAAGTCTATTTTAAGCTATGGTGCCCTCCCTTAACAGAAGCAATTAAATCTAAAGTACTTTGGGGGCGAGTTGGCTGAAGCAAGTGCACAATAGCAAGGTCTCCGATAGCCATGACCAGCCTGGCTATGATGACTGGCTATTACTTTCCACAGGTAGAATTTCTACATTCTACGTCAAGGAGCCCAGAGACCATGCATCAAATTATGTTTGACATGCCGAGGTCATGCTGCTCAGGTGGCTCTGCAGGGTCAGCCATTGAGTAGTGTGAAGGTTTGAGGATCAATCCCTAGTTTTCACTGAGTCAGTGGATTTCAACCTGGGCAGCAGTAGGGACATTACAATTCGCATCAACCCCCTCTAGTTTAGGGAAGGATTCCTGTTCCTGATCATTGTCCAGAAATCCTTGCTGGAAGTGCACGTGTACATGTTGGGTGAGAATTGGGTTGAATAAGCTTGCTGCCACTCCTTATTAAATGCCACACACGAATAATGGATGCTCGGGTCAGGTAATGAAGGATGACCAGTGGCCATGGAACCATATCCAGCAAGGAGTCAACACCTTCAGGAGAGATGGGGAGAAAATTGATGAGAAAAAAAATGCAGTGTTCAAGTACAAAAGAAGCTTAGATGGTGCTACCATTCAATATGTGGTTCCCCACACTTCATTGTACTTGTTTCTCATACTGTATGGAGCTGTTGTTCCCAGAGAACTTTGTTCTGCAATAATACTTCCTCTGCAACTATGTGGAACTACAATTTGCGATGGAGAACAAACTGCAAAAATAAATGGATCTGTAGCATAATGGCAGTTAGTCTGACAGCAAAACTAAAGCACTATAATTTTCTGATAGGTGTATTTTATCAGCAAGGTTAAGAAATGGAATGAGTGGGTGCCAATATTCTCAATCTCAGGAAAACATTCTAAATGAATAAGATGCTAACAACATTATTAACAATAGAAAAAAATTAATTTGCTTAACGTCCTCACACTTAAGAGGTGAGACCACAGTTGGTGGGTGAGAGCCGTTAAATGTGCAATTACCATCAGTACGTGTGCCCTTTGTCCTGCTTATGTTACTTTTTCAAGCTTTTCCTGAAATTCTTTGTCCATTACATTATTTTAGCTTTAGAAGCTCTTGAGCGCTTTATGAGGCTTTTATGGAGATTTACGGCCTCAATGATGACCTCCCTAGTTTTCCGATTCCAGGCTGTGTCTCATACATGGTAGGCCTCCTGGTGGTGTGAGAAGCCTAGTTTGCCTTCTCCTACCATGTGCCCTCTGCAAATTTTGCATTTATTTTCCATTTATTCAATCTTCAGGTCTTAAGTGATGGAACAATATTGATACTAATTCTGCTTCACTGAAGTGGCAGCAATTATGCATTATACTGTCCATGTCTCAGTTGTAAGACTTCATTCTATGAATGCAAGGAACATATAAGCATTATGGAAAGTGGAATTATGAGGCAAAATGGTGAATTAGTGCCATTTTATAAAACATCTAGTAGCCAAGTGACAACAACATCAGAGCACTGCACTCCAATGCAAAACATTAAGTCAAGACAGGGACTAGATAGCTCCAGGGGTTCACTAACTACCTTTCCCCTCTAATCTAGGTTTGAATTCAACCTTGGATAAAAGTCTCTGCTTACTGCATACATCCTATGTGAAATGAGTTGGACAGACTGAGTTTCTGGTGGATGTAGGTCCACGGAATACGCTGATGCAATCCACAATTTTGCAAACTTGCTTAGAGAATAACTTGTGGGGAAAGTGGAAAACTTCATATTGTGTGGAAAGAGTGGAATTGATTAATTCTTTGGAAAGATTTATGGGCTGAGTAAAAAGGAGGAAGAAAGGTTTGTTGACTGACTGCTAGAATTGCTGGGAAAATCACCTGTGGAACCAGTGTTGTGAACCACCATTTACATCTGTGGAGCTATATGTGTAAATCAACACAACCAAATTAGAAGTGCTTTCTCTCAAATACAGAGGCAAATTATTTTCCTATAAGCTTTCAATGGTCATTGTATAAAAGCAGATTAATGAGCCACAAGGGATGGAGTAGTTTTACTACCTGAATAGATCATATATAAGTAGCATATTGGTTAGGCATAAAAAAATCATTTCCATAGCACCTTCTCACATCTTCATGAGATTTGGAAGCACTTTACATCCAATAAATGACTTTTAAAATGTAGGTGCTGTTATTAGGTAAACAATTTAAATCACATCATAAACTGCAACAAAAAATAAGATACTCTTGATAAACATCAACTTAGCCTCAAGTCTGATTCTTTGCAACAGTATTTGTTTCTCTGTTCCTATTTCAAATGTCTTGAAGTGGAGATTGTAGTTGGTGTCATGTTTGACACAAGAGGGTAAATTTTACAAATTCCTGCTTCCAGCACAGAGCTTTGCTTACTGGGACCATTATATTGGGAATTATATTCGTGTGCAGAAATCAGTGAGCCCCAGGGATCATATTCTCCTGTGGACAGAAAATCCAGTGGAGGGCAGTGACCTCTATGCCCAAATTCCAGATATGCTCTGCTGACAGGCTAAGCCCTGAGCTGGAAGGAAAAATTTGTAAGATTTGCCATAATGTTATGTCCAGTTATTGACCATGTTACATTCAAAACACAATATAAACACAAAACAAAATTTAAAAAATTTAATGATTACTTGTCATTACTTACTATTTTTATTTGGTTTGTTTTTGCTAACACCAGTGTCATGAATGGGCAATTTTCAAGACTGAGTCACATCATTTAACGAAAAAGCAGTTTTATGCCATGTGTGTCACTTGAAGATTGTGACAAACATTTGAATCTTAGCCTTTGGTTTTATCTATACTTTTAAAATGGCCCAGAAATTCGGGTTCCAACGCGTGAGTACGCACGGGGTACTCACGCGTAGGCCCAACGAAAGTGCCGGTTTCGTGCATGCACTGCGCATGCGCGGGAAACCGGCACTTCCGGTCCCCTGAAAGAAGGGGTTAAGAGGTGGAACACGTGCGCGGGAGAGGCAGCGCGTGCGCATTAAACTTACGTTTTTTTTCCAGGTTTCTCCGGGAAGGTAAGCCTCCCGAAGTTAGACATGTAAAAAGCAGTCGCAAGGCCTGCTTTTAACAAGGTAAGTGGTGAATTAATTAAAATTAAAACATTTTTTCCACAGGTTTATTATTTTTAAATACTTTAAAGAAAGGTAAGTTTATTTTTAGCCCTGTTAGAAAATGTAATTATTTTTTTCAAAAATTTAAATTGTTTAAAATAGTTATTTCATGTAATTTATAGTTTATTTTAAAAATTTGATTTTTTAAAAATTTATTTGAGGTTTTAGTGATGTTTTGGGGCTTATAGTATTTATAGGTTTGACAGATCTTCCTGACAAACTTATGAATGAAGCATTCCCTGCTACCATTGGCTCTCCATGGCCCACGTGATCCCAGGGGACACATCGAACTAACTGCGCCCCTGGGATACGCAAGCACGGCGCGCCGGCAGTTGGAGGAGGCCCAGGATCGCAATTCCACGGGGGCCCACAGCTCAACGGCCGGCGCGCAAGGTAAGTGCAGGTCGGAGGCTTGCACCCGCGGAAAGCCTCCGACCTGAATTTCTGGGCCATTAGCAACTCTATTTATCAAAATGTCAGGCATGCCTTCTCAGAACTTCAAGAGAGCTGCTGGTGTCATCTCAGCTACAGGAACTTGCTGCTTGTTTTTTGATCTGAAAATCAATTTAAGTTAAAGTGCTTCAAACCCGGTTTAATGTCTATTGTGGGTTGAATTTCCCAAACCCAGATGTATTTTTATGTATACTTCAACTTTATGACTTTGTCTTGCGAAGGCACTGTTTGGTATTATTCAACTGATCACCTCTTTTGACAATCCAAATGTCAAAGCTGATACCTGCTCTTCAAAGCAATTGTTATATAGAAGGCCAGTGCATTGTGTTAAGGAGTTCAGACACCTACTATGGTTCATGAACGTATAATAGATTCTGTAAGCTGCTGTTCATATTAATCCTCCAAAGACCATATTACTGGTTTGTTTGATTAACATCTTGTAAACTGTCTTCTGAACCATTATATTGTGTTTTATGTCTCGTTTATTTCTGTAAATGATTCTTTTTTAAAAATAAGTTTGATTTTTAAGTTAGCCTGCTATATACAGTGCCTTACATGGCTGATATTTTCTGTCTTCTGCAGTGATAAGACATGGTGGGGGAGAAATTGGGTGAATAGCGCCACCTGTTAGCGCCTAAAGAGGCAGTCAGTGGCTGTAGCGCCACTGGCTGCGCCTCCCGCGATATTCAGCAGGGGCGCTAATGGTGGCATTAGCCTTTTGCGCTGCGCCGCCACCGATGACGTCATCGGTGTGCGCAGCGCCCCAATCGTGCCCTGATCGCGATATTTGGTAGCGAACGCCGCTGTAGCGCCGTTCGCTACCGCGCCCGGTTCACGGGGCCTTGCTGCGCCGGCAGAGGCGCAAGTTAAGGTGGAGGTGCGGGGCGGCCGCTTTTTTGGCGGCCGCCTGCCAGCACCTCCGTCCCCGGCCTCCTGGTCCCCCCCCGCGGCATTGCCAGCTGTTTCCCGAGAGCCCGGCACTTCTCCTTGGTGCCGGGCTCTTTTGCCGGCACTCGCGATCGGGGCTCGCGCTGCTGCAGGCCCCTCCCCCTTAACAGTGGGAGGAAGGCCTGCAGTAGCGCTGCGAAATTCACTTTCAGCGCCCTAAGAGGGACGCGGAGCACCTCGAGCCGTGCCCCGTCTCCCTCTAGGGACACTTCAGCTGAATTTGCGGTGATCGCTAATGCGGCGATCGCGGCACAAATTCCAGCTCCCAGGCGAACTTTGCGCCGCTTGGGCGCCTCAGGCCAATTTCTAGGCCAGTGAAATTCTACATACAAACTTATCTAAACTGCAGGGCCAGTGAAAATAGTCTGGAGGCCACAAGGCGCTGAGAACTCATTCATGAGAATAATCTAAATATAAAGCTGGGGTATCTAGGGCAAAGGTAAAATGACCCCAAAATATAACAGCGGTGCAGAACTCATAGACCAAGATCAAAATTTAAAAGAAGCAAAGCAACAGATTACAGTCCAAAAATTGATGCGCAAAAGATCTCAGCAAGTGATGGACAAAAAGTTACAGTTAGCTCATACAACTGAGTTGCTAAAAATTGAAGCAATAAAGGAACAATGCAAAGGAAGACAAATAAAAAGAATGTGAATGAGGCCAACGCAAAGGAGAGGGAGGCTGATGACGAGAGACAGGCTGGCGATTTTAAATGGAACCATTGTGCTGTTGAACTGACAGGGAAACATATATTGACAGCAAGTCCAGTAGTTGAGGGTACAGATCATTTAAGCCATGACTCTGTTGGGAATCTTTTCATTAAATCTAAGCTGAAATTTTTTTAAAAAGGATTATATTGAGTTTTATTAGAGATTTTGAGTTATTAGCAAACCACCAAAGGTAGAACAGAGAGACTTGGATGAATATCTGATACCATCACTTGGCAGTGAAGTGCTTGTGTCTTTATCTCACATTAATCTGATGGGCATCACAAACTATAAAATGTGTTATTCTAAATGCCTATTACTAAATGCCTAAAGCATACAGGCAAAATTAAAAGAAACGGAGGAAATCTCCAGATAATATATACAGAGGATGTTACAGGAAACTTTGTGCTATCCGGCACCCACGGGACCGAGCTGCTGCCGTTGCCTCAAAACTGCCGTACTCTCCAGAGTTAATGTTGAGAGATACGGAGATTCTTATCTCCGTATTTGACAACAAACACTGTTGCTGAGCAACAGCTTCTAAACACTCGGGTGTGGCCTGCAAGCTCTGTAGCTGAAGCTGTTGCTATAGCTACAGACCTTGCACAGCTTGACTGTTCAAACAAAGCAAAAAAAACAAACAAAAAGAATAAAAAACGGCTGCTGATTTTTGCCGGTGGCTCCAGATTGCCGGATAGCTCACCTCCGGATAGCACAAAGTTTCCTGTAGTTAGAAGCCATTTGGAAATTATGGCAAGAAAGTGAAAATGCCAAAGATCATCAACTTTGTCATCTAAAGTTGGGGGACTGATCTTTAGAATCGGGTCAAGCTGATCTAAAGATGTAGGTCTAGAAATTCAATGGTGCTATGCCCGTTTTTCATGCATTAAATGGGCGCCTAAGACTCCAATATGGCGGGCAGGAAGCGTGCTCATTATGAGCCAGATGTGCGCCTCCTGCCATATTGATATAGGCAAAATACAGGCATCCAGGGCCCACGCCTGAAACAGGCGTTCGGCCCTTTGCATTGTAAATAAGAGGCCTGCTGCCTGTTTGAGGCTCCCTGTGCAAAACTGTGTTGCCACGAATGCAACCGACGCTGGGCTGACTGCGTTCAGAAAAAACAGGTTTACATGCGGCCTAACCAGCAGTCCTTGAAGGGACAGCTGGAGACCACCACCAAAAAGGTAAGTTTTTAAAAAGATACTTACCTGAATGTGGAGACAAGAGGGGCAGGAGTGCTCCTCCCAGCTCCACATTAAAACAATGACAAGCTAATGACTCAACAGCAGCTCTCACATTTTTCTGCAGAATATAGTTTCTGATTTTTGGTTCATAGTTCTCCAGTAAAATGTCCATGACCGTCACCATAATCTCTTGCACCACCTCTCCATTAGAATATTGTTTCTTTTTTCATGCCAGAGCCCAAGCAATTTTGTAACTGGACAAAGTTATAACTTCTGAAGACGAGAGAAATTCTTTCAGAACTGTTGATTGAGAGTTGATTTCAGTCGAGAAACTTCATACTCTTTTTCGCGAACCAATTGGAAATTTGTCAAATTCCAAAAGTTCAAAATGTTTCTTCAAATTATCTACCTTGTTCTCAGCGAACAACTTTGTGCATAAAATGCAAAGTGGTTTCTCATCAATTTTCGCAATGACAAACTGAATTTGCCATTCGTCGTGAAATTTTTGTTCAATTTGCACCGAATCTCGACAGATTCCGTGAGAGGGAAAAACTTGAAACTCGAGTTCAATGTGGGAAAGTGTGAGATCATCCACTTTGGATCCAAGAAAGACAAATTGGAGTATTTTCGAAATGGTGAGAAATTAGGAACTGTGGAGGAGCAGAGAGATTTGGGTGTCCATGTACACAAATCACTAAAAGCTAGTGAATAGGTACAAAAAAACAATCAAATAGGCTAATGGAATGTTGTCGTTTATCCCAAAGGGGCTGGAATACAAAGGGGAGGAAATTATGCTTCAGTTGTACAGAGCCTTGATTATTCCCTGTCTGGAGTACTGCATTCAGATCTGGGTACCAAGAAGGATATATTGGCCTTGGAGAATGTACAGTGCAGATTTACTAGAATGATGCAGGAGTGGGGTTGGGTTGGGGGGGGGGGGGTGGTGTCAGGTTGCATAAACTTAGCTTGTATTCCCTTGAGTATAGAAGATTGAGGGATGATTTAATCAAGGTGTTTAAAATGTTAAAGGATTCAATAGCGTAGATCAAGAGAAACTATCTCCTCTGATGGGAGAATTAGAGCCAGGCCATTCAGGAATGAAATCAGGAATCACTTCTTCACACAAAGGGTAGTAGAAACCTGGAACTCTCTCCCCCAAAAGGGTGTGGATGCTGGTCAATTGAAACTTTCAAGACTGATGAGGGGGTTTTGATCGAGCACGTACGGAAAGGGTTTTAAGGGATATGGTTCAAAGGCGGGTAAATGGGGTTGAGGTACAGATCAGCCATGATCTAACTGAATGGCAGAACAGACTCAAGGTCCTGAATGGCCTCCGCCTGTTCCTATGTTCATTTTCAATTGGAGGCTTCACTGTGCATCAGTCAGCTCTCCAAAAGAACGATTTGCAGAAACTGTCACTGTTTCTGGTTTTCTTGTTATTCCAATTGGTTGAACTGACCATGATGACAACTCCCCTCTCCAGCTAATGTGGCTGGTGTTTCCATGGTGCTGAAATCTGGAGTTTTCACCCATGTTACACAATATTTCAGTAGATAACCAATAAGCGGTAATCAAGGAACTAAAGTACACACGACAAACAAAAAACACTCACATACACTGCTTGTCTTACCATTTTACCAACAAACATATAAAAAGTTTAAAGTATACATGCATACACCGTGCGAGAGAGTATTGTGATCACGTACACAACAATGATGTCTATTACTCACCTTTGTTTACCAATCAGAAATGCAATTCGCCACATATAGCTAGCAGCTAATGTATTGCACAACACAGACACATTTTCTGTCTTGGATGTGTTACCAAAACTTACATAGATATTGGGGCCAGTGAAAATCCTCTGGAGGCTGCCAGCTGCTGAAAAATCATCTGTGACAAAAATCTAAATACAGAAGCCAAAGTATCTAGAATAAGATGGGCGGAAGAGGCACAAAAACATTACACCATCAAATACTGGGCTAAAAATTCAATAGCCCCGAAAACAGGCGCAGGGATCGCAATGCGCGATTAATCTCCGCCCGTTCAAAGTAATGCAGGCAGCTAAACCTGCTGATGAGTGGCTGCACGCTCAGCAGGGGGCCCCAAGTTTGCGCGAGGCTAGCGCCAATTAAAGCTAGCCTGCACCTCGTAAAGGGGAGGTGCAGTTTGACGAGACCAGTTGCTGGATGTCATTCCAGAAGGCAGTTTCAACTGGGAAACATTCAGCAATGCCAGAGAACGCTCCAAGGTTCTCAGAGGCAGCACCAGAGGTCTTGGTACAGGAGGCGGAGAGGAGAACAGAGATCCTGTTTCCACAGGGGGCCAGGGGGCCCTCCAGACAGATACTGTGATGGCAGTGGGAGCAGATAGCCACGGAGGTCAATGCCAACAGTGTTGCTCTGAGGACCTGGATGCAGTGCCGGAAGAAGTTCGATGACCTCACACGAGTGGTCAAGGTCAGTGAATGCATCTTCAAATGCCTTATCCTACAAACTGCATCACTAGCCTCACATACTACTCAATTCACCACACCCCCATTACTCAGCTACCAACAATCTCTACCAATCACAACTCACATTCATATCCTCCATCTCACCCTCATACACTTACCATTGCTGCAAGCCTTACAACCATATCTCACAGCTTGCACGCACTGCCAGCTGTTCAACCATGGCAGCCACATCAACCAAACACACTCTCTGACATGCTTCCCTCTCTCCTGCAGGACAAGGTGGCACACATCTGTAGGCAGCAGCAGCTAACCGGAAGGGGATAGGCGCGCCTTCATATCCTGACCCCGCTCGAGGAGACAGTGCTCAGCATAAGTGGAGTGGCTGTGACTGAGGCCGGGGCCAACGCTGGCACTGAAACCATTGAACTTTATGGTCATACCTAATTCCCCTTCTCACATCCCACTTCCCCCTCATCCCACAATCTCTTCTGACTTACAAGCTGCAGATGGTGTAAGCATGCGCCTCTTGCTTCCCTCGCCACCCCACACCACAACCCTACCCCCATTTCAGAGACCCAAGAAATCCAATCTGGCCAGGTGGTGGTGAAAGAGAAAGAGGCGAGTGATGATGTAGAAGAAACACCGTCACTCAATCTGAACCTCACAGCCACCAGCTCGGATACTGGCACTGCGCGGCCTTTGGAGGTTAGCTTAGAGGCGGGAGCTGCACATGGCGAGTCACCGGGCACGAGTGGGGTGCAGCCAGGGCAGAGGAAAAGGGTAGCACAGGTACCAGCTCCCCGGAAGGCGAGGTTGTACATGAGTTCCACTGCACAGGACTCAGATAAGGACTTCAGTGGCGCAGCCTACAGAACAATGTTGATGGGTATGCACAACGAAATGCTTGGTGCATTGGCAGGCCTGCCAGAAAGCCTGAATGTCATGTCAAAGAGTATGGTGGAGTCCAGCTCCAACCTTGCACAGGGCTTTGTGCAGAGCTTGGAGCCCATCCTTTCCACCATGGAAGGGGTGGGCAGATTCATCATGCAGCATTTGATGGCCGATGTCTCAGCTTCCATTGCAGCACAAACAGAAGCCACCTAACACCTGAGTGCTGCAATGGAAGCTCAGACTGAAGTCATGCAAGCTCAGCTTGCTGCCACGCAACCACAGACTGCTGCCATCATGGCTGCGGTTAGCAGTGTTAAATGGGGCTTGCAGGGTGTCGCAGCAGTCCAGCAATCTGTCCTTCAGCAGATTACTAGAAGCGCTGCCCCGGGGGAGTGGCAGTGGCTCCATGGAGCACGAACTTGCTGTCCTCTCTCAGGATGACAGCATTCGTCCTCCCACCACTGCCACTCCACCAGTGCCGTTACAGTTACCCATCAGCAAGCCAGCCCAGACTGCTGCCGCCCATGCCAAGATGGTGCAGTCTGAAGCCGGGCTTACTAGGCCCAGAGCTGCCCAAGGCCGTCCTGTAAGGCCATCTGCAGTCACCCCCACTGAAAGTCAGCAGCCTTCCACCAGCCATGCTGCAGGCACTGGGGTAGCACTACGTAGGAGCACTAGGACAAGCAAAGGCGCACAGAAGACGGGCACTAAGGGAATGCACAAGGTGATTAGCTGACTTTTGAATTAAATATTGTAATGATTTGATTCATAAAATTGGCTTGGAATTTTTGTTTTGTGGTGGCTTTTATTGTAGCATTGTGGCCAAGAGGACGCTGTGATGGTCAGCAACAGAGGGAAGGTAAGGTGTGGGACTATTGTTGAAAGGGGAATTGGTGTTGCGTTCACTGGTACCGCATTCAGATGAGTTGATCACGGATAGCCCGGGCAGAAAGGGGCTGTCTGGGTTGCCTCCTCCTCCTCTTCTTGCACTTCCTCCTCCTCAACTGTTTGCCGTATGCCTGGTGGCAAGGGCTGTGCCCTCATGATGGTGAGGTTGTGGAGCATACAGCAGATCACGACGAATATTGCTCTGGCGATTACTGCAGGGCTAGCATATTCCAGGCAGCAGAAGCATTGTTTAAGGACGCCAATGATCTGCTCTATCAGATTCCGTGTGGCAGCGTGGCTTTCACTGTATGCATGCTGCCCACGGTGCATGGGTTACGCAGGGGGAGCCATGAGCCAGGTGGTCAGTAGATAGCCCTTGTCGCCCAGAAGCCACGCTCTGGTTTGTCGTGATGGTACAACGGACTGCCGCAGAATGAAGGCATCATGACTGCTGCCAGGATACCGCGTATTGACCTGCATGATGCTCAGAGTATAGTCGCACACCAGCTAGACACTGAGGAAGTGGAATCCCTTCCGGTTGCGGTACATCTCTGAATTGAGATACGATGCTCGCAAAATGACATGCGTGCAGTCAATGTCACCTTGCACCATGAGGAAGCCTGCTATCGTAGCTAAGCCGCGTTCTTGCTCCGCCTGCTTCTCTCTGGCAAGAGAGAATGAAATGTGTTCAGTTCTCTTTGAATACAAGCCTCATTCACCACCCCTATACAGGGGTGGACAGTGAACTGGGAGATGTTTCAAATGTCACCTGCTCCAGCCTGGAAGGAGCCCGACACGAAGAAGTTCAAGGTCACAGTCACGGTCACCTTTACAGCCAATGGCAATGCTGTCCTCGGACTGGACTGAGGCTGCAGGTCTGCCTGTTGCAGGTCACAGATTTCAGGGAGCACCTCCTTAGTAAAATGGAGACGTCACACACACTGTTCGTCACTGAGGTTGAGGTAGGAGAATTGCTCCCTGTAGACCCTGGGTGGGTATGGCCTCCTGCTGTGAGCTCTTCTCCCCATCTTCCTCCTGCCTTTTCTAGCAACTTGTCCTGCTCTGTGTCACCTCTGCTCATTCTCCCCATCATGTTGCAAGCCAAGGGGGATACAATCTACTGCACCCATATCACCCACTTTAAAAGAAGTCCAGAAAGCACCAAACACTTCTATAAACTCAGCAACAGCTAGTAGAAATCAATCAGCAACTAACCTGCAAGATGATCCCATTAAATAGTGCTGGCGGTGGGCCCTTCCTGCTGCTGAATGCATGTTCAGCTGTGGGAGGTTAAGAGAGGGCATTAGCTCCAGCGTTTGTAATGATCAATAACATGTCATTCTAGAATAGTACACTAGGTGGAGCTATAGAGCTGTATACTGCTGTGTGTTTAGTTGAATGTGTTTAAGACTACACTACCCACAATGCACTAGGCTACCCAGAAAGCAGTAGTCAAGATGGCTGCCTCTACAGGATGCTGTACCTAGAGAACATGTACTCAATAAAGTGACTAGCAAAAGCTAGCTGTTCATAATGCAAACGTCTAGTTATTAATGAATATAACATGGTACCAGGATTGGTGAAGATCTGCTGAAAATTGTGAAAAGCGACATGGAGAATTTGAGGCCACCGGAGTTTTTGAATCTCACGGGAAATGTCGACTACAATTGGCGGACTTTCAAACAATTCGAACTCTACATTGCTGCCATCGGATTCGGTACGAAATCAGACGCAAGAAAAATAGCGTTGCTGCTCACGGTTGCAGGCCCACAGGCGATAGAGGTATTTAATACATTTGTATTTAATCCAGAGGAGAACAGAGAAAATTTAGACGATGTGCTAAAGAAATTTGATACACATTGTTCTCCCAAAAAGAATGAGACCTATGAAAGATACGTGTTCCGTTCGAGGACACAGCGGCAAAATAAGACTTTTGATAGCTTTGTGACCGATCTGAAACTGAAAGCACAGACATGTAATTTCTCTGAGCTGAAAGCATCTATGATTCGTGACCAGATTGTGTTTGGTATTCATGATAAAAAGGTCAGGGAACGTCTGTTGAGAGAAACCGAACTGACATTGGAAAATGCTGTGACAATATGCCAAGCCAGCGAGCTAGCTCAAAAGCATGCGAAGACTTTCAGTGAAATCAATAATGATGCGATTGTCGTAAGTGCTGCTGTCGGTGCTGTGTCCTACAAAGGGAAGAAACATGGGCAGAACAGAAATGAAAAGCAATCGGAGGAAGGAATTTTTAATTGTAAACGCTGTGGTTACAAACACCAGTTAAGACAATGCCCAGCGTTTGGAAAAATGTGCACAAAATGTCATGGAAAGAATCACTTTGCCAAACAATGCTTTTCAAAAGTAAAAACAAAGAAAGGGCAACAAGTCCAAGTCAATGTGATAGAGGACACTGATTTAAGTGAGACATTTTTTGTAGGAATGGTGTCATGTGACAATATCAAAAAGGATACAGAAAATGTGCAGCCCTCAGGAATAAACAATGCTGAACATAAAGTTAATGCAGTAAAAGAGGACAAATGGATGATCCCACTGCAGATAAATGGAGCATTAGTTACATTGAAACTGGACACTGGGGCAAAAGCAAACTTAATCAGTATGAGTGACATTAAAAACATGAAAGAAAAGCCCAAAATACAGAAAAAGTCAGTACTACTAAAGAACTATAATGGTCAGAAAATAGATAGCTTAGGTGTATGCAGACTTAAAGTGACAGTCAAAGACAAAGTGCATCATCTCATGTTTTCTGTTGTGGCTGAAGGACTTGATTCACTACTAGGTGACAAAGCTTGTGAAAACTTAGAACTGGTCAAGAGAGTCTACCGTATAAACTGTGCCATAAGCAGACCAGATGACTCGGTGGATTCTGTAGTAAATAATTTCCAGGATGTGTTCAAAGGATTTGGAGTTCTACCATTCACTTACAAGATCCAGCTAAAGGAGGATGCTCAGCCAGTGGTATATGCTCCACGAAGAGTTCCAGCACCCCTGCGTGACCGGCTCAAGAAAGAACTGGGCAGAATGACCACACTAGGAGTCATCAGGAAAGTCAAAGAGCCAACAGACTGGGTTAACTCCATGGTATGGACCTCTTTCATTTAAATGGTAAAGCATATCTAATAGTGATTGACTACTATTCTAACTATCCTGAGATGGCGCTGCTCTCAAGCACATCAGCAAGCAGTGTCATAATGCATGTGAAATCCATCTTCGCCAGACATGGAATTCCCAGGATTGCCGTTAGCGACAATGGTCCGTGCTTCAACTGTAAGGAGTGGCAACAGTTTGCAGCACAGTATGACTTTCAGCACATCACATCCAGTCCTCTGTATGCTCAGTCAAATGGCAAGGCAGAGAAAGGTGTTCAAGTTCTCAAGCAGCTACTGAAGAAAGCGACAGGAAGCAAGTCTGATCCTTATCTCGCCCTGCTGAGCTACCAAGCCTCACCTTTAGACTGTGGTTCTTCACCTGCTGAACTACTAATGGGTCGCAAGTTGCGCACCACACTACCCTGCTGTGCAAAAGAACAGCAAAGTAAGGAACTGAGACAGAGACTTCAACTGTTAAAGCTGAAACAGAAATCATACTATGACAAGTCATCCAAAACTCTAAAACCATTGACAAGGGATGATGTTGTCAGGATTGAGGATCCAGATGCATGGAACAGGAAAGCTACAGTTCTTGAGGAAGTACGACCAAGGTCATACACTGTTAGAACTGAGGAAGGACAGATTCTCAGGAGGAACCGTCGTTCCCTCCTGAAAACACAAGAAACTATCCAACAGCAAATCGATGACAATGCCGCAACTGAATCTTGTCATTCACCACCAGAACAATCTCATGAAAACACATCAGACTTACCTGTGTTAAGAAGATCCACACGTGAAGTAAAAAAGCCTGATAGACTTAATCTTTGAGTATAAAGTAAAGCTTTGAAAATGTTTATGTTTATAGAGCACTAGCAAAAGTGTTACTGATATCATCTTTATCGTTTTTCTTGAAAGTTAATTGACGTTGATTGATATGATTTTGTTTAACCTCAAAGGGGGATGTAATGATCAATAACATGTCATTCTAGAATAGTACACTAGGTGGAGCTATAGAGCTGACTGCTGTGTGTTTAGTTGAATGTGTTTAAGACTACACTACCCACGATGCACTAGGCTACCCAGAAAGCAGTAGTCAAGATGGCTGCCTCTACAGGATGCTGTACCTAGAGAACATGTACTCAATAAAGTGACTAGCAAAAGCTAGCTGTTCATAATGCAAACGTCTAGTTATTAATGAACATAACAGCGTTGAGGTCGAAAATGGCAGCGCTGGTGTCAAATCAGAGTTACACAATCTGCGTACTCTGCATACTTCTGGTGCACGCTCCCAGCACTAACGCCCTCACCAAATGGCATCCGGCACAGCCCACACCAGAAGTCTGCACTCGCTGCTCGGATGCCATTTTTGACCCAAAACGACACCCATAGCGCCCAAACAATGGGCACTACGCAACTGAATTTTTAGCCCAGTAAATTTACAGTTAAAGGTTTGATTGTCTGCCAGTGGACTGCTCAATACTGTACTCTTAACACAGCACACTTGCGAAAGCGGACTAATTAGTTTCAGTTCTCAGCAAATATGGGCTTGCCTACAGGAGCTCCCTGTTGCAGTGAGCATGAGTAATGAGTATCGGGAAAAAAACAAATAATACCAGTGATTTCATTAATTGAATAATAAAGAGGAATATCACAGCTTGTGTATATATACACACATGACCTTAAGTAGTGGCTAAATGTACTGGACACAGCAAAGACTATGGGATCTGACAACATCCTGGCTGCAGTGCAGAAGACCTGTGTACCATAGCTAGCTGCTTCACTAGCCAAGCTGTTCTATTACAGCTATGACACTGGCACCTACCCAATAATTTGGAAGATTACCCAAGTGTCCTATTCATAAAAAAAATAAGATAAATCTAACCTGGCCAATTAATGTCATATCAGCCTCCTCCCAATCATCAGCAAAGTAATGGAAGGAGTCATCAATAGTGCCTTCAGGTGGCATCTACTCACCAATAGCCTGATCACCGACGTACCACCTTGATCCAGACGTTGTCACGAGTTGAATGCCAGGGCAGATATGAGAGTAGCTGCCCTTGATATCAAGGCAGCATTTAATGGAGTACGGAACCAAGGAGCCCTAGCCAAACTGAGGTCAATGGGGGTCAAAAGGAAAATCTTCTACTACCTGACATAAAAGAAAACGGTTGTGGTTGTCAGAGGCCAGTCATCGTAGCCCCAGGACATCGCTGCAGGACCAACTTTAGCTGCTGCATCAATGTCCTTCCCTTGTTCATCAGGTCAGGAGTGGCCTGTTCGCTGACAATTCCACGCTGTTCAGCTCCATGTACAACTCTTCCGATCATGAAGCAGCCCATGCCAACCTACAGCAGGATCTGGGCTGACAAGTGGCAGATAACATTCATGTCAGGTAATTGCCATCTTAATAAGGGAAAGCCCAGCTATTTATCCATGGCTTTTATCAGCAGCACAATGGGCAAATCTCCCACCATTACCATGTTAGTTGTCACCACGGACTGGACCAACCATGTTATCATGGCTATAAGAACAGAAACAGAGGGTGGGTACTCTGCAATGATCCCTCAAAGCCATCTACAAGACTCAAGTCAGGAGTTTTTTGTAATACCACTTGCCTGGATCAATGCAGCCGCAACAACACTCAGGAAGCTCAACGTCATCCAAGACAGAGCAGCTTGCTTGACTGGTCCCCCTACTACTGGACTCAATGTTCACTCCTCCATCACCAGCGCACTATAGGTTTAGTACGTATGATCTACATCGTGCTCTGCAGCAGCTCACCAAGGTTATTTCAACAGCACCTCTCTCCCCTACAACTTCTACCACCAAGAAGGTCAAAAGGTAGAAATGTCATAGGAACACCTCCTAGTCACACATCAGCCTGACTGGGACATATATCATTGTTCCTTCATCTTCACTGGGCCAATATCCTGAAATTCCCTACCTAACACCATTGTGGGAGCACAATCAACACAAGGACGGAAGTGGTTCAAGGAACCACACTACCATCTTCTCAGGGCAACTAGGGATGGGCAATAAATGCAGCCTTGCCAATGTCATCCACATCCTGAAAACAAATTAAAAAACACCACCGAAAAGACTAAATTAAAAAAAGATGGCAAACTGTAATATGATGTTTACACTACAGGAAACTCTTTTTTTACGGCACCGACGGGACCGGCGTGGTGCCGGTTTATCAAAAAGTCCGGCTTGCAGAGAGGTATAGTTAAAAGGTACGAGAGCTCCGTACACAGCAACAAATCCAGGCTTCCCTGTTGCTTAGCAACAAGTGCAAGAACCCCGGCCACAGACCAAGCATCCCTGTGGCTTAGCAACAAGTGCAGGAACCCCAGATCCAGGAACGGCCACTAATATGAAGTAAAACTTACCTGAACCTACTCCTGAATTTTGCCGGTTAACAGAGATTTCCGGTTATTTAGGTGCCGGTAAATCGAGAGTTTCCTGTACTTAGGAAATTGAACAGCATAAGCAACTCACAACACCTTTGTTTGTTGGTTATGTGGCCTAATCATAGAAACTTACAACACAGAAGGAGACAATTCGGCCCGTCATGCCTGTGCTGGCTCTTTGAAAGAGCAGTCGTGCTTAGTCCCACACCCCCGCTTTTTGTCTGTAGCCCTGTAAGTTCCTCTTCCTCAAGTACCCGTCTAACTCCCTTCTAAAATTATTTATGGAATCAGCTTCCACCATTTTTTCATGTAGAGCGTTCCAGATCCTGACAACTCTGAGTGAAAACATTTCTCCTTATCTCCCCTCTAGATTTTTTGCCAATGATTTCGAATCTATGACCTCTTGAAAATCTCTATTAGTTCACCTCTTAAACTTCTCTATTCCAAAGAGAACAGTCCTAACTTTTCCAACCTCTCCTCATAACTGAAGTCCCTCATCACTGGTAACATCCTGGTAAACCTCCTCTGCACCCTTTTTAAGGCCTTTACATATTTTCTAAATGTGGTTCATCGACAGCACCTCCCAAACCCGCGACCTCTACCACCTAGAAGGACAAGGGCAGCAGGCGCGTGGGAACACCATCAACTCCAAGTTCCCCTCCAAGGCACACACCATCTTGACTTGGAAATATATCACCATTCCTTCATCGTCGCTGGGTCAAAATCCTGGAACTCCCTCCCTAACAGCACTATGGTAATACCTTTATCACACGGACTGCAGCGGTTCAAGAAGGCGGCTCACCACCACCTTCTCAAGGGCAATTAGGGATGGGCAATAAATGCTGGCCTTGCCAGCGACGCCCACATCCCATGAACAAATAATAAAAATAAGAATTGTCCACAATACTCCAGCTGAGGCCTAACCAGTGATTTTGTGGTATAAAATTTAGACATTACGGCCTAGAAATTCAGTTGCTTGCGCCAGCCGGTAGCGCCTTAGGAGGAGGAGATGTTGGGCGCTAGGCGGCTAGCGGCCGGGCGCAGCACGATCTACGCCTCTCCCCAACTTCACTAGAGATTTAGCGTCGGCGCAAAGTCTTTGCGCACGCTCAGCTGCGCGCGCAGATCCTGACGTCATTTCATCGTGCAACGCCCTTTGTGCGCCCCAAACCGGAACTTCAGTGGCGCCGCCCTTCTTTGCGCCTGGCGCCCCCAGCGACTGGTAGAGGGGAACAGTTCCCAGTTGCTGCGGGGTGCGGGGGGCGCTATTTAAAGGGGACTCCTCCTGCATTATAAGTGACAGCCATTTTGTGCCAATCCTTCTGTGTGAGAGACAAAGGCAGAGAGCTTTCTGCTTTGACTCAGCGCTCGCACAGGTACTTCTGGCTTCAGGCCAGAGCTTTGCACTTGGATTTCACTTTCAGTGCCATAGCCTTGAGTCGCCACATATATTGTAATGGGGGCTACAATGGGTGGAAACATTGGCTTTCTGCATTGCATTCAAAGGGATCAGAGACGCCGTGAGAGAGTGCCAGTCATGGCCAGACGGAGAAGGGCCAACAGGTGTCGGCACAGGAGGTCTTACCCACCCAGGGTATACCGCCAGCAGCTCTCATATCTGAACATGTCTGAGGAGCAGTGTGTTCGGAGGCTGCGATTCAGAAGGGAGGTGGTCACTGAGATCTGCCACCTGCTTCGCAGAGATCTGCAGCCACAGCTGAGGAGCAGGACGTCTCTGTCGGTGGCAGTGAAGGTGACGGTGGCTCTCAACTTCTATGCCACCGGCTCCTTCCAATCCGCTACTGGGGACATTGCCAACATTGCTGCATCCGACAGGTGAACAATGCCCTTTTCAGAAGGAGACATCAGTACATCTCCTTCCCCATGACCCTGGACAAGCAGCAAGAGCGTACAATGGGATTTGGAAGAATAGCAGGCTTCACCATGGTCCAGGGCGTAGAACTGATGAACCAGCATTGGTCAGGCCTTGTTTCAGGGCTTCAGTGCGCAGGGCATGGCAGCCAGACAAGTCCACCCTCCCCCTTTAAGAGCTGACCGGCGCCAGAGTGTCTGCCGTCAATCAGCAACTCGCCGCACCTGCGCTGCGCCCGCCCTCGGGGGTATCGCCCCGGACCGCCGGCTTAGCGCCTAATGATAGTCGTGCATCGCCTGTTTTAGCGCAGCAGCAACCTCTTGGGGCAATGCGACTGAATATCGGCGAAGGTGGCGCGAACTTGCGCCGGGCGCAAACTTTAGCGGCCGCCCGACTTTAGCGCCCCGAACGTGGCTATACTGAATTTCTAGGCCTACAAGTGGTATTCACATTTCCTCTACATAAATGGGGCTTTATAGTTGAGGCTCATCTAAGGTGATCCTTTAAAAAAAATTCAACTGTAGTACAATCAAGGATGCTTTATTGAACATGTGTCCTACCTTCGTAGAAATCAGAGGTGCACAGGGTGGTACCGAGGATGGTGTCAAATTGATTGAGTTCCTTGCTGCATTTCAGCAGTTCCTGAGCCAGACATTCATTTAGTACTGTGGGGTAAGCCACAATCATCCCCATTATATTCTGTTCAAAGCGTGGATTGAAGCAAGCATCGACTGAAACTTTGGTGACCACAACTGTACCTGGCTGCACGCCTGAGAAATGGAAAAAGAGAACTCAAAACCGAAGCCCAATATAGCGAACGCTGTTTAGAAATAATGTTATACCCTTCATACCAAAGTCTAGGTCATTAATAAATATCAAAAAGAGCACTGATCCTAATATCAACCCCTGGCGACACCACTGTCTACTTCCCTCCAGTCTGAAAAATTACCATTCACCACTACTCTCCTTAGCCAATTTCGTATCCATGCTGCCACTGCCCCTTTAATCCCATGGTCTTAAATTTTGCTAACAAGTCTATTATCTGCCATTTATCAATCGCCTTTTGAAAGTCCATATATATATATCAACCAAAATTCCCTCATCAATCCTCTCTGTTACTTCATCAAAGAACTCAATCAAGTTTGTCAGACACATTTTGCCTTTAACAAATCCGTGCTGGCTGTCATTTATTAACCCATGTTTTTCAAAGTGACGATTAATTTTGTCCCGAATTATGGTCTCCAAGAGTATCCCACCACTGATTTTAGGCTGACTGGCCTGTAGTTACTGGATTTAATATCTCTAATCTTTTTTGAACAAGGGTGTAACAATCCTCTGACACCACTCCCATATCCAAGCAGGATTGAAAGATCGTGGCTAAAGACTCCGCTATTTCTACTCTTACTTCCCTTGGCTGCATCTCATCTGGACCGGGTGATTTTTCTACTTTGAGCGCTGCCAAGCTTTTAAGTACCTCCTATTTATCTATTTTTATCCTATACAATTTCTCTAGCCTCCTCCTTACTGTGACATTGGCAGCATCCTCTTCTAATGTGAAGAGAGTTGTAAAGTACTCATTTAGTACCTCAGCCATATCTTCTGCCTCCACAAGATTGCCTTTTTGGTCCTTAATCAGCCCCACCCATCCTCTGAAGATTCTTTTAAGTTTATAAAAGGCTTCAGTGTTCCCTTTTATGTTACCCGTCAATATTTACTCATATACTCTCTTTGCCACTCTTATTTCCTTTTTCAGATCTCTGTTTGTACATACGTATTGTCAAAAGTGCCTTATCTGCAGATGATTACCCCGTGTTTTATATACTCATGTCACCTGTACATTTAAAAAAATTAGTTTATGGGATGTGGGTGTCGCTGGCAAGGCCAGCATTTATTGTCCATCCCTAATTGCCCTCGAGAAGGTGGTGGTGAACCGCTGCAGTCCGTGTGGTGAAGGTACTCCTACAGTGCTGTTAGGTAGGGAGTTCCAGGATATTGACCCAGTGACGATGAAGGATCGGCAATATACTTCCAAGTCATATGGTGTGTGACTTGGAGGGGAGCTAGGAGGTGGTGGTGTTCCCATGCGCCTGCTGCCCTTGTCCTTCTAGGTGGAAGAGGTCGCGGGTTTGGGAGGTGCTGCTGAAGAAGCCTTGGCGAGTTGCTGCAGTGCATCTTGTAGATGGTACACACTGCACCACGGTACGCCGGTGGTGGAGGAAGTGAATGTTTAAGGTGGTGGATGGGGTGCCAATCAAGCAGGCTGCTTTGTCCTGGATGCTTGAGTGTTGTTAGAGCTGCACTCATCCAGGCAAGTGGAGAGTATTCCATCACACTCCTTACTTGTGCCTTGTAGATGATGGAAAGGCTTTGGGGAGTCAGGAGGTGAGACACTCGCCGCAGAATACCCAGCCTCTGACCTGCTCGAGTTGCCACAGTATTTATGTGGCTGGTCCAGTTAAGTTTCTGGTCAATGGTGACCCCCCAGGATGTTGATGGTGGAGGATTCGGTGATGGTAATGCCATTGAGTGTCAAGGGGAGGTGGTTAGACGCTCGCTTGTTGGAGATAGTCATTGTCTGGCACTTCTGTGGCGCAAATATTACTTGCCACTTATCAGCCCAAGCCTGAACATCGTCCAGGTCTTGTTGCATGCTTCATTATCCTAGGAGTTGTGAATGGCGCTGAACACTGTGCAGTCATCAGCGAACATCCCCATTTCTGACCTGTGTTTCACATTAGTGTAGTGAAGATAAAACTAGTTTATGTTGTGTTGATAGGTGATTCATGCTCAGGAATGGAGTGATCTGAATAGCTGATTATTCCAAGCTGACATGTACAAATTTAATTTATAATTTACCACAGCGCTATAATACTACAGGGAGATTACTGCATCACAAAATCAGACAGATTTGATCAGCGCAGACATCAAAGGACATGATTTGAAATACATTTCTTATCAAAAATGTGATGTTGGCACTTTAGATGTTAGAAGAGAGACAAGAAATAACAAAAACGTGAGTCTGTAAAATTCAGCCTACTGGGAGATTTACATGACAATGCCAGACATTAAAGTATGTGCAATGTTTATATACAGAATCATGGAGTGTTACAGCATAGAAACAGGCTAGTCGATCCATCAAGTTTGCACTGGTGCTTTTCTCCACCTCGAATCTCACTCTCCTGTCAGCTCACCATGCTTTTTCACATTCCTCTTTTTCAAACCATTATTTAACTCTCTTTTAAAAGTCTTTATGGACTTTGCTTCAATAATGGTTTGGGGCGGACCTTTGCACTGAGGCTATGGTCAATGTTCATAGTGTTAACAACATTCTGCCTCAGTCGATGCTCCAAGCTGACTCCACCCTATCTATGTCAACTTTATCGCACCACGGAACCTCTGACTTTAACTTTGGACTCCCTCCTATTGTTTCCTCTCTATTCTGTTTATTACCAGGACATATCTATCCTAATTTTGCTATGTAACCACGCCTATGTAATTTGAGTTTCCATGTCCATTCGCATGCGCGTTTTGGCTGCCGCTCCGGACCTAAGCCCATCTCTTCTATTTCCCCTTTTTTTTTCTTTTCTCTCTACCCCTCCTAGGCCTCTCTCTCCTGTCGTCATGCCTCTTTTCATTTCTCCCCTCACGGGTACTCTGCCCCTCCAAATCCCTACCCCAACCCTTCAGCACTCCTCGACTTTCCTACTCTCCTGCCGCTACCCCAGGCTTGACTCTCTCTTAGATAAGCCTATGGCTTCCCTATGTGCCTCTCTTGGCATCCTCCGAAGGGCCCATCGAGACACTCATTGCTGCCTCCTTACAAGCAGCAACCCAACTGTCCCATCCTACTCTCTCACCGACCTTCCCACCCAGCATGTATGCTGGGGGCTAATCTTGCCAATCTCCCATCGCTGACCCTGTGGACTCTGCCAGCAGATAAACTATCATCGCCCCTCTTTGCATCTCCCTCCATTTGTGAATAAGGCCCTTGCCATCCATGATCTTATTGTGGATGATTGCATCGACATCATGGGCTTGATGGAAACTTGGCTGAGGGGTGATAATGACACCTTCTACCTTAATGAAGTCTCCTCGCCTGGCTATACCTTCCACCACTTGCCCCATCCAGACCACTCTAGTGGCGGCATGGCCTTATCACCAAATCACACCATGGTCTGTCCCCCTACTCCTCTGGCACCTTCTCCTAATGTGAGCATCTCCCCTCGCGCCTCTCCTTTAAAATCCTTGTTCTCTACCACCCACCCAAGTAACATGCCAAGTTTGTCAGCGAGATATCTTCACTGCTTTCCTCCCTCAGCCTCTGCACAGTGTGACTTTTCATCCTCGGTGATTTCAACCTTCATCTCAACTCATCATGGCCTCTGTCCTCTTAGTTCACTGCACTCCTATCCTCACTTAATCCCTCCCTCCATATAAACTCAACACATATTCACAGCCACCCCCTTGACCTTGCCATCTCATGTGGGCTCTCTACTTCCATCGTGTCAATCACATATTAGGCCATCTCTGATCACTTCCTTGTATACCTCTCCACTCACATCCCTCTTCCCCCTCCCAACCTCACTTCCTTCTGTGTCCGCCCTTGGAAAAAACTCTCTCCCAAGTCACTTACAGCGGCACTTTCAAATGCCCAACTGTCTAGCCTTTGGCCCTCCATTCCCTGCGACATTTCTGAAGTTACCAATCTGCTCAATCACACCCTCCCTTACACCTTTGATGCACTTGTACCCACTAAAACCATTACCCTCTCTCACCCGGTCGTTCCCCCAGTACGTCCCTCATCTCCGCTCCCTTGAGGGACGCAGACTTGGATGCTTATGGTGACAACTGGTTTAGCCATTCATTGTCAGATCTGGCTGGGCCACATAAAGCATCATCAGGTCCTGCTCTCCTTGGCCCAAACTGCTTAGTATTCCAGGATCATCATGTTAAGAGAGCAGACTGTTGGCCTTTATGAGGGCAAATCCAAGAGATCAGTAGAAAATCCTAGGTTTTTGGACTGCGCATGTAACCAGATACTTGCACAATAATATAGGTTTTTTTTGGCAACTGTTTAGATATCACTCTCTGTTTTGTCCTTTTTCACTTTCTTGCTTGAGCCTGTAATAACGCATTTGCTTAGATATCTAACCTGTCTGATTCTACAACCTTTTCCTTTGGTCAGAATACTGTACCTATTCCACCCGAGGTGCCAATGCGAAAGGCAACGACATCAGTGCACCTGGCATGACAGAGCAACTTGATGAGCTCATGTAACATGATTGAGATTGAGGGAATTCCCATGCCATGCTGAAAAAAACCCAGAAATTCAAACAGTTATATATTTTTTCTTCATGATATTTGCTTTAAATATAGCCCCTTGTCCAGTATCAGAACTGTCAGAAATGTGTGTGGCTTACAAGCTGCATTTATATAGCATCTTTAATGTAGTAAATGTCCCAAAAGAAAATGGGTGCAGCGCAGCAGTAGTAGTAGTAGTATGGGAAGTGAATGAAGGCATATTTGAAGAGGAAGCATTTTTTTGGTCAGCTGGGTGTCTGACATATAGGAAAACCCATCACCAAATAAGTCACCAAGTTACAGAGAAATCTACACAGATAGAGTTTCTGTTGGCAAACTCTCTTCCCGTAGGGACAAATTACACTTACCCAAGCAACGAGAGCTTAGGCACAGGTTGGCAACAGCCAAGTTTAAGGGACTCCAAAGTGTGCAAAGGGGTACTGTTGGAGTTTAACCAGGTAAAACATTGCAATTTACCTGCACGTCACACTGGGAAGTTTTCTGCAGCTTGTCTATCCAGGACTACCCTATCTTCTAGGGCGTTGGCTTGCAATACTATCTGAAGTGCAGTAGCAATAATTCCAATTCCTAGTAATAGTTCTGCCCTTCCAGGTACCATTCATGAACTAGGTTGGCTACACATTCATTAACAGCATTGTGGAATACTGCAAATCTGCTAGACTTGGGTATCTGGGAAACCCAGTCATGGAGGGTTGACTATGCTCTAATCTTTCATCACCAGGCATCTCATCCTGAAGCCATTTTGATTTCAAGGAGACCCTGTTTACCTCCTCCCAAGCAGACTGTCATTAATTGGTCATTAACCTCAAATCTACACATGTCAGACAGCAGATATCAGGAGCTCCTTACAAGTGGCATGGGAGCAGCATATCTCACCATAAAATGTATGAGTTCATTGCCACCATCATCCTGACAACAGCACGGTCATGTCATAAACACACAACATTGAGTTTGCAAGTTGCAGGTCCAGAGCTTCAGCAGTAGTTGCTTAACTCTCTGCCACACACTCATGGTAGGTGCTGAAACCTGGATATATGGCCTCCAGCAGCTTTTGTCCAAAGAATTGGTGTTTCCCCATCAGCTATGTGATGGACATCTGCCTTCGGCATCCCCACCCCCTCCCCTGTTCTATCTTATTACTTTCTTTTCTTTAAATTTGATTCCTTTCCTTCCTTTTGATCTCTAACTCCATTAAAATAAATTATTAATGGTTCTTCAAATGGCTCGGTGGATAAATACAGTGTACGGTACAGCACTAACTTAGAAAGATCTGTTTAATCCTTAGCTTGTGCTACATTTGACAATATCCAGTCACAGCAGTGGTAAAAATGGTACAACTAGCCTTGGTGCCCCAAGTTAGGGCAAGTTTCCTACTCATAAGTATTACCCATTGACCCCTTTCACAAGTGCATGTGTATGCATATTCAGTGAGGAACATGGTCAGTGAGGAATAGATGGGCTTGGCTGTAATTTTCTCATGGTTGAATTGTTCACCAACACTCCTTGCCCAGTCTCACATATGAAGAGCACTGTCTTGGGTGAGGTACCAGAAAGCAGCTGTCATCTGTGGGATTATACCCCAGTATGAATTACTGTCTTCAGAAGATGTGGGGTAAGCAGAAATAATTGAAGAGGCTAAATATCTGCAGAGCAATTTAAGCTAATAACTCAATTTTAATGTCCAAACAAACCACTCAGGCTTTGCTTTCATAAGCTAAGAAATTGATGTCAGTACTTTATTCATGGCTAAGCTATGGCTTATTAGAAGTTTCTGGAAGAACTTAATCCTCATACTTTACCCGCAATATTGCTGTCTTTGGACAAAACTGTAGGAATTCTCTCCCACACAGTGGGCCAGCCAATAGGAAGGGAGCATCAGGAGTATACCCAGTGATGGAAAGGGCCATTTTGATCATCCAGGAGCTTCCTTGTACTCTACCTTCCCCTTCAAATAAGGGGGGGACAGATGATGGAGCTAATTAAGCACCTGAAATACACAGGGGAGGCAAAGCCAGCAACATACAAACTATCGGGAATATTGATTAGGTCCATTGGTTGGGTACCAGAAGACTTAGGTAATAGAATTATGTACAGTATAGGCACAATTCCGTATCAGTTTGTACTTTCAGAAAATGCAACCACTGCAGCTTAAATTTTTATGCCAGAAAACACAAATTCTATAAACGTATATGGTATATTGATTGTACACAATTCTGTTAACTATGTTATCTATTGTTTTTCCACCTTGGAAATCGTGTATTGGATATGTTGTTTTCATCACAAACATTACTTGCCAAAACTTGGCATTGCTGGTCATCTACAAAGACTAGGAAAACCTCACCTCCGAATATCATAAAGCAACAGGTGTTTTTGGAAATAAATTATAACGGTGCATGAGACAGGAGAACAATTGCTCACTGATGTGAAATCAGATAAGTGAAAGAGAACCGGTTTCAAATCACACAAAGACTGCATACATCTTTTTAATCACCCCAAACAGTATGTTGTTCTATGTAAACAGTTACAATTAGGTAATATATAACCATTGGTACAGTTGCACTTCGTAGTTACTTACACTGACTGCTAGGACAGGCCCCACTTTGTACATACTGTAACGGTCAGTGTGTGCACAGATATTGGGGATGTCAGCCGTGGCACTCCCCAGTCCCAGCAGCTCGTTCATGTACTGACTGAAGGCTTTCATTCGCCACCCGCTTCCTCCTACACATACAAACTGGCACAAAAAAGAGAGACAATAAGAAACCATGGTATTTTTTTCCATCAGTCTGCAAAAATCTGGCAGTTCACCACCACCTTCTCGAGGGCAATTAGGGATGGGCAATAAATGCTGACATTGCCAGCGACGCCCACATCCCAGGAACTAATAAAAAAAGTGTGAGAAAGCTGACATAATCAATCTGATAGCTTACCTTGACATCTCCAAACATAGCATGGAGATCATGAGTTTTGGTCCCGAGGTTAAAGTGATATAAAATATCTTCTTTCATTGTTGCAAGATAAGGATTTGATACATAAACACATTCCTCTCTGCAAGAAAAAAGATGCTATTAATTACAGTATACTTTCAGAATAAACATGGTTATTGCTTCAATTATTACATTGGTGCAATAATTCAACAGCCATAAAAGGTGCTTATCTGCAATGCATTGTAACCGCATTTAGTTATCAGTTAAAGATCCCAAATGCATTTAAAAGTGAAACCAATCAGCATCACAACACTGGCTGTCTGCTATTAAAGCCTTAACAAAATATAAGTAGAACCCATCTCCCCAGCAGTTTCCCCAACTGAAGTGTTGAAGGAAACATTCAATATGATTAAAGTGCTGAGAAATTCCATTCTTGATTAGACAGACAGACCCAAAAATCTATTTGTAGTGCTATTTGTTGGGTTGCTTTCAGTACAGTATTGAAGCACTGTGATTCTTTGTACAGGGTCTTCTACACCCTACTGCGTTTGCGCACCATATGGGGGCGGAACCTAAACACCGTCCCGCCCCCACCGGAACTGCGCATGCGCACTCGATGCTGCAGCTTCGTAAGCGCACTGGAGGGCCCTCGTCTTCCTAAGTGGGGCAGGCTGGCAAACGCAGGCCTGAGCAGTAGGCCGCGGCCTCGGGGTGGGAGTCTGGGGGGGGAGAATGTCAGCAACTCGAGGTGGGGTGGGGTAGAGATGGTCAGGAACTCGGGCGGGGGAGAAGGTTAGGAACTCGGGGCAGGGGGAGAAGGTTAGGAACTCGGGGCAGGGGGAGAAGGTTAGGAACTCGGGGCAGGGGGAGAAGGTCAGGAACTCAGATGGGGAGGGGGAGAAGGTCAGGAACTCGGGGAGGGAGAAGGTTAGGAACTCGGGGGTGGGGGAAGAGTAGGTCAGGAACTCGGGGGGAGGGGAAGAGTAGGTCAGGAACTCGGGGGGAGGGGAGGATAAGGTCAGGAACTTGGGGGTGGGGGGAGGTCAGGAACTCGGGGGGTGGGAAAGATCAGGAACTCGGGGGGTAAGGAAGAAGGTCACGAACACGGGGAGGGAGAAGGTCACAAACTCGGGGGGGGGAGAAGAGTAGGTCAAGAACTCGGGGGGGAGAATAAGGTCAGGAACTCGGGGAGAGGATAAGGTCAGGAACTCGGGGAGAGGATAAGGTCAGGAACTCGGGGAGAGGATAAGGTCAGGAACTCGGGGAGAGGATAAGGTCAGGAACTCGGGGAGAGGATAAGGTCAGGAACCCGGGGGGAGAATAAGGTCAGGAACCCAGGGGGGAGGATAAGGTCAGGAACCCGGGGGGAGGATAAGGTCAGGAACCCGGGGGGAGGATAAGGTCAGGAACCCGGGGGGAGGATAAGGTCAGGAACCCGGGGGGAGGATAAGGTCAGGAACCCGGGGGGAGGATAAGGTCAGGAACCCGGGGGAGGATAAGATCAGGAACCCGGGGGGAGGATAAGGTCAGGAACCCAGGGGGGAGGATAAGATCAGGAACCCGGGGGGAGGATAAGATCAGGAACCCGGGGGGAGGATAAGATCAGGAACCCGGGGGAAGGATAAGGTCAGGAACCCGGGGGGAGGATAAGATCAGGAACCCGGGGGGAGGATAAGATCAGGAACCCGGGGGGAGGATAAGATCAGGAACCCGGGGGGAGGATAAGATCAGGAACCCGGGGGGAGGATAAGATCAGGAACCCGGGGGGAGGATAAGATCAGGAACCCGGGGGAAGGATAAGGTCAGGAACCCAGGGGGGGAGGATAAGGTCAGGAACCCGGGGGGAGGATAAGATCAGGAACCCGGGGGAGGATAAGATCAGGAACCCGGGGGGAGGATAAGGTCAGGAACCCGGGGGGAGGATAAGGTCAGGAACCCGGGGGGAGGATAAGATCAGGAACCCGGGGGAAGGATAAGGTCAGGAACCCGGGGGGAGGATAAGGTCAGGAACCCGGGGGAGGATAAGATCAGGAACCCGGGGGAAGGATAAGGTCAGGAACCCGGGGGAGGATAAGATCAGGAACCCGGGGGAAGGATAAGGTCAAGAACTCGGGGTGGTGGGACAGGCAGAAGGTCAGGAGCTCGGGGCTTGTGGGGGGGGGGGGTGGGGGATAAGGTCAGGAACTTGAGAGGGTGGGTGAGTCCCACACCGCAGCTTTTTCTCCATAACCCTGCAAAGGAGTCCTCTTCAAGTACATGTCCAATTGCCTTTTGAAAGTTCCTATGGAATCTGCTCCCACCACCCTTTCAAGTGGTGTGTTTCAGATCTTAACTACCCTCTAGGTGAAAAAAATTCTCATTTCCCCTCTAGTTTTTTTTTGTAAATTGTGTTAAATCTATGGCCTCCAGTTACCGACCCACTTGCCAGAGGAAACAGCTTCTCCCTATTTGTTCTATCAAAACCAGTCATTATTTTAAATACCTCAAAATATTGGCACGGAATTTGCGGATGTAATGACGGCAAAACTGTCAGCTTTCGCCGTCATTACAACTGTGAAACTGACAGCAACTTCTAGCGTCCATACAGGCGCAGTTAAACATGGAAATCCAGAAGTTGTTGTCGGTCATTCCCTGCTCCGCCACAAGCTGTGCTGTTGAACTCCCCACAGCCAGCAATGAATTGAAATCACTGAACTGACGAGAACTTACGCTTTTACACTCTAATATCGCTGTTAAAACCGCCTAAAACGTTAAGCCTTATTCAATGAGGTGTAACTGGCTTTTTAATGGCATAGTGAGTCATAATAATAGCTGATTAACCGTTCTGGCCCTGAAAAACTAATTTTAGGTTTGTGGAATGTCAAATTTTTTCATTATGATAAAAATTCCAAGGGGAAAAAATTCGGTTGCTTTGCGCCTCCCGTTAGCGCCGGGCTCCTTTGCCAGCACCCCGTCCGCGGTAGTCCAGCAGGGCCCCAGTGCGTGCTGCGCTAGGTCCCTCCCCTTTAATCAGGGGAGGCCTGCAGTACCGCAGCGCTACCTGTCGATGTGCATGGCGCTGCTGCACGCAACGCTGCGATATTGAATGCAAGCGCCCCAAGAGGGAGGGGGAGCGCTTCTAGTAGTGTCCCGCCTCCTGCTTGGGGTGCTATCATTCAATTTCGGGCATGGGGGTGCTAACTTTTTCGGGGTGCTAAAAGTAGTGCCACGGCGAAGTTATCGCCCCAAAGGGGGCGCAAGCCAATTTTTGCCCCCATGGTTTTTAAATATAATTTTTTTTTTTTTTTTTTTTTAAGTTTATGGGCCTAGAAATTCAGTATAGCCACGTTTGGGGCGCTACAGCCGGGCGGCCGCTAAAGTTTGCGCCCGGCGCAACTTCGCGCCACCTTCGCCGATATTCAGTGGCATCGCCCCAAGAGGTTGCTGCTGCGCTAAAACAGGCGATGCACGACTATCATTAGGCGCTAAGCCGGCGGCCTGGGGCGATACCCCCGAGGGCGGGCGCAGCACAGGTGCGGCGAGTTGCTGATTGACGGCAGACACTCTGGCGCCGGTGAGCTCTTAAAGGGGGAGGGTGGATTTGTTTGCCTGCCACGCCCTGCACACTGCCGCCCTGAAGCAAGGCCTGACCACTGCTGCTTGATCTGTACAACGCCCAGGACTATGGAGAAGGCCAACGTTTGCACCCATTGCAGCCCCCATTATATGTTTCCAATCAATGCTATGGCTCTGAAGTTAAAGACAAGTGCAAAGCTGTGGCCTGAAGCCACAAGTACCTGTGCGAGTGTTGAGCCAAACCAGAAAGCTCTCTACCTTTGTCTCTCTGCAAAGATCCGTCTCTCACAAAGAAGGAGTGCTGCAAAATGGTTGCCATTTCTACTGCAGGAGGAGTGCCCTTTAATTTGCGCCCCCCGCGCCTGGGAACCGTTCCCCTCTACCAGTCGCTAGGGGCGCCAGGCGCACAATAGGCCGGCGCCACTGAATTTCCGGTTTGGGGCGCACAAAGGGCGTTGCACGATGAAATGACGTCAGGATCTGCGCGCGCAGCTGAGCGCGCGCAAAGGCTTTGCGCCGCCGCTAAATCTTTACTGAAGTTGGGGAGAGGCGCAGATCGTGCTGCGCCCGGCCGCTAGCCGCCTAGCGCCCCACATCTCCTCCTCCTAAGGCGCTAGCGGCTGGCGCAAACAACTGAATTTCTAGGCCATGATATTTCAGCTTCTACCTTAATCCCATGTATATGTCCCAATCTTTATTTCGCTCTCTGTAAAATGATTTTAAAAATGAAGAAAAGTCAGTGCATTTTACTTCCTGGTTTGCTGTCTGTGAGAATTCTTCAATGTGATTGGCTGCTTAGCTAGCTTGATGACATCACTGTTGCTGGATGTTGGAGATCCCCTAGTCTTGGTGCCAGATTCAAATTAACATTGGGTGGGATAAAACTCACGCCACAGAGATTGCGAGATCTTTGTGGGCAGCTTTCTTTGAGGTCAGTGACAAGCGCCACCACTTTGCCGCTGACCACAAAATCCGTGCCAATAGGTCTCCAGTTAACCTTTTCTGCTCAAAGGAGAAGAATCCCAGCTTCTCCAATCTCTCCACATAACTGAAAACCCCCATCCCTGGTATCTTCCTGGTAAACCTCTTCTGTACCCTCATCAATGGTGGACTGTGTTTCATCCAGCTGGGGACACCCCCTCAAAATCTGTCCCTGGGGTGGTGGATGAGGCATGTACAAGTGTTAGCACAAGGTGCTGTGACGATGTGTGCTCGAGAGAGACATACTGCATTCTGCATGTGAAGAGGGCAGAAGGGACATTTATGAGTATGCATTCTCCTAGAACTAGGTTACAATATTGCACTGTATTAGTATGCAGGCAAACATAATTTATTACATTTTGCTCAAAACATGTAATTTGTTCCATATAGCCAATCTGCCTCCACCTCTACATTCCTCTTTGGGTGTGCCTTCTATTGTTCAATGCCAATGTAAGGGACCATACCTTCTGTAAAAGATGTTGCTGTGTTTTGTGTTCCAAATCCACCAACTGAGCCAGTAATGCATGATAAGTGTGTGCCATTTTAGCCCAGAAGAACGTCGTCATTGGGTACTGTAGCAGAATGATTTCAGCCCTGCTGAAAACATCCTGCATTAACATGACTTTGCTATCATGGTACTGTATGTAGAAAGAAGGAATAACTAGCATTTATTTGACTTTGGACATCCCAAAGCAACTCACATACTGCGATGAGATAAATGGCCAATTAATCTGTTTTTATGGTGTTGGTTGAGGGATGAGTCCTGGCCCCTGTACTTTGAAAAAGTATCATGGAATCTTTTACATCACTCTGTACGGACTTGGCGTAATGGCTTATCTGAACGACGGCATCTCTGACAATAACGCACTGACTCCATACTGCATTATGAGTTCAAGTCTATCGTGTGGCCTGAACCACAACCTTCTAATTCATATACGAGAGTGGCATGTTATACAGCTACTTTCTAAAAACATGTGCTATTATCTTCAAACAATATTTGCTTGTTAGGGCCTATTAAGCCCTTTAATAATGACAAATCGAAAGAAAAGATTGCAGTTGAGCACTGGGTGAAAAATAAATAACCAGAGAGTTTTATGCTGGAGTTATTGTAACAATAGACTGGCCAGACTTGGAAGTACCAGCACAGCTTGATAAAGGAATCTTTAGGCCAAAAATTTGGCTGCATAGCGCCCATTATTTTGGTGCTATGGGTGCCGAATTGGCTTGAAAATGGCATCCGAGCAGCACACGCGCACTTCTGGTGAGGGCCACGCAGGACGCCATTTTGGTGAGGGCATTAGCGTCGACAGTGGGAGCGTCAGTTGTAATACGCACAGTAGGCAAATTGTGACGTCAATCAGCGTGCAACGCTGATTTGACGTCAGCGCTGCCATTTTCAACCTCACCACTGGAGCTAACGCCCTGCAGCAGGAAGGACACTCCACCCGCCCCCACCCCACCAATCAACGCTATTTAAAGGGATCATCATCATCTACTTGCAGGTTAGTTATTGATTGGTTT